>NC_091461.1:46759992-47359992 GCF_027789765.1 Dendropsophus ebraccatus | reverse complement strand
CGCCGATCGGACCGCATGGAGGCAGGTAAGAGACCTCCGGCAGTCCGTTTTACCGATTGGGACCCCCGCAGTCACACTACGGGGGTCCCGATCGGTAAGTGACAGGGGACTCCCCCTGTCCCTTAATGACATGCGGCAGCGAGATCGCTGCAGCGTGTCATTACCGGTGAGGTCCCAGCTGCTGATTGCAGCCGGCCCCCACCTGCTATGAAGCGCGCTCTGCTCCGGAGCACGCTTCATAGCCGGAGAAACACCCAGGGCATACAGTTACGCCCTAGGTCGTCTGGGGACAGACTTCCATGGCGTAACTATATGCCCTGGGTCGTCTAAGGGTTAATAAAGATTACAATTATTGATTATTTTGGTGTCCTTTTTGTAGGAGTTGTGTAATTGGCTAGAGGACAAGCCGATTTTGTGGTCAATATAGGAGTATATTTCTTTAGGTTGAACCTGATGATCTCTTGTCTTAAATTCAATGGACTTTTCGATTAACGACACACCCAAAAGCCAATTAGTCCACCTAAACTAGAATAATGTACCAACAGCTGTTGTTGCACTGACAGGCAGCCAATCCTTAAAGTAACGGACGTGATTTTGGACTTAAAATGACAGACATTTTTTAAATTATAAACGGACAAGAAAACATAGCCATTTATTGTACACGTCAACCACAGTTGGAAAACTGCTGCCAGCAAGCATGAATTGTATTCTTAGATCATGTTTTGTGGCCGGTAACATACAGTTTAGGGCTGGGTTCACACTATGTATATTTCAGTCCGTATATGTATATTTCAGTCAGTATATTTCAGTCAGTATTGCAACCAAAACCAGGAGTGGATTAAAAACACAGAAAGGATCTGTTCACACAATGTTGAAATTGAGTGGATGGCTGCCATTTAATGGCAAATATTTGCTGTTATTTTAGAACAACAGCTGTTATATTGAAATAATGGCCATTATTTACTGTTACATGTCGGCCATCCACTCAATTTCAACATTGTGTGAACAGATCCTTTCTGTGTTTTTAATCCACTCCTGGTTTTGGTTGCAATACTGACTGAAATATACATAGTGTGAACATAGCTTAAATTTGTTGTGGCAGAAAGAGATTTAACTTCCATACACTTAGTAAGAACTGCAAAGCCAGGTAGTGTGAAAACATAGCAGGGCCTTAAAATGAATGTGTCTGAGACAATTACATTTTTGCTTCATTTAACAACTTAATGTTCTTCTAAAAGTATTTGCAAACTTTAAATGATAAAGAGGTTAAAAGGGGAAGATTAAGTGGTATTGTTTTACTCCTACATGCTTTCTGAAATGCATCTCTTTTCATGTGTCAGTAATTCAAGAAGATTGCAGAGCATAAAATTTTTTATTGACTTGAAATTACCAGGCCCAGCTGAAAAACGGTAAAAGCCTAAACAAACTCTATGAAACTGTTACATTAGTTAACGTATTGTCAGTTTTCAATGTTTGTTGGTGAGAGTGTAATTGCAAGCAAATGGTTCTTTCTAATATTCTAGGTCAGTGTTGGCATTCTGGTCATGTCTGATGCTATATTAAAGGACAAGTGCCATGAAAAACTTTTTCCCAGTAATTGAAGCACATTACAAAGTTATATAACTGTGTAATATGCTTCAATCACCTATCTGCCTCCCTTCCCTGTCTTTTCCCCCCTCCACCCCCCACCAGGAAGTGTCCTGACTCACACAGACCTGATTACTGTCGTCACCGTCACCAGGCAGCTCCTTCTTGTGAGGATGAGTCATCAGCAGGAGGGCTGCTCTAGGTCCTGTTACACCAGCCTCCCCCTCCCCCTCCTTGTCAGGTGACTCTGCTTGCTCAGCTTATCTTCTCTAGTGACATGACTCCTTCACTGAGTCCACGGCAGCAGGAGAGAGGGTATGAGGGGAGGGGGGAGCTGCCTATGTGCCGGAGTCAGTCGGAGGGAAGATAAGCAAGTGAGATGTGACAAGTGATAGCTTGCAGTTGTTCAGCCAATGGGAGCTGAGCTAACCTGTCACCTGACAAGGCAGGGGAGGGGGGAGGCTAGTGTAACAGGAGAAGAAGCTGAGAGAAGAGCTTGGTGACGGTGACGACAGTAATCAGGTCTGTGTGAGTCAGGACACTTCCTGCTGGGGGGTGGAGGGGGGAAAAGACAGGGAAGGGAGGCAGATAGGTGATTGAAGCACATTACAGAGTTATATAACTTTGTAATGTGCTTCAATTACTGGGAAAAAGTTTTTCATGGCACTTGTCCTTTAAATAACACACAAAACAAAAATGATCTTTAGGTTTCAGTGCTGTAGCGTTCTTAGGGTAATCTTTTCTAAGACCCTGAAACCTCTCTTGTTTTGTGATAAATTTGGCTTTGTTTAGTTAATGACCTACATCTTGTTTTAATTTGCTGTATACTCTTTAACCCCTTAAGGACGGAGCCACTTTTCGTTTTTGCGTTTTCGTTTTTTCCTCCTTGTGTTTAAAAGGCCATAGCACTTGCATTTTTCCACCTAGAAACCCACATGAGCCCTTATTTTTTGCGAGACTAATTTTAATTTGCAATGACAGGCTGAATTTTTGCATAAACTATACTGCGAAACCAGAAAAAAATTCAAAGTGTGGTAAAATTGAACAAAGAACGCATTTCTTTTATTTGGGGGGTATTTGTTTGCACGCCATTTGCCCTAGGGTAAAACTGACTTGTTATGCATGTTCCCCAAGTTGTTATGATTACAACGATATATAACATGTATAACTTTTCTTTTATCTGATGGCCTGTAAAAAAAAATTCAAACCATTGTGAACAAATACACGTTCCTTAAAATCGCTCCATTCCCACACTATAGGCTGCGTTCACACTACGTATATTTCAGTCAGTATATTTCAGTCAGTATTGCAACCAAAACCAGGAGTAGATTAAAAACACAGAAAGGATCTGTTCACACAATGTTGAAATTGAGTGGATGGCCGACATGTATCAGTAAATAACTGCCATTATTTCAATATAACAGCCATTGTTCTAAAATAACAGCAAATATTTGCCATTAAATGGCGGCCATCCACTCAATTTCAACATTGTGTGAACAGATCCTTTCTGTGTTTTTAATCCACTCCTGGTTTTGATTGCAATACTGACTGAAATATACTGACTGAAATATACATATACTGACTGAAATATACTGACTGAAATATACATATACTGACTGAAATATACGTAGTGTGAACGCAGCCTATCGCTTTTATCCTTTGGTCTATGGGGCTGTGTTAGGTGTCATTTTTTGTGCCATTATGTTTACTTTCTATCAGTACCTTGATTGCGCATATACGACTTTTTGATCGCTTTTTATAAAAAAAATTTCTGGATTTGATGCGACAAAAAATGCACAATTTTGCACTTTGGGATTTTTTGCGCTTATGCCGTTTACCGAGATCAGGAATGTGATTAATTAATAGTTCGGGCGATTAGGCACGCGGCGATAGCAAACATGTTTGTTTATTTATTTATTTACTTTTATTTAAAACATGGGAAAAGGGGGGTGATTCAAACTTTTATTAGGGGAGGGGGCTTTTTACTAATAACAACACTTTTTTTTTTTTACACTTATACTACAAGCCCCCCTGGGGGACTTCTAGTATAAGTATACTGATCTCTCATTGAGATCTTTGCTGTATTATAATACAGCAAAGATCTCAATGAGATCGGCACTCGAATGCTTTCAGCTGCTGCAGCCGAAAGCATCCGAGTGCCGAGCCGGGATCAGCGCCATTTTGGATCTGACACCCGGCCGGCATAGACGTGCGGAGCGATCCACCCCACTAGACACCAGGGAAGTGCTGCGTCCGGTAATCGGATGCAGCTGTCATGTTTGACAGCTGCATCTGATTACTACACGCGGCACCCGGGACCGTAAGGGTACGTCATACGTCAAGAGGTTAAAGTGTCACTGTTGTTTATTTTATTTTATTTTTGCAGAAATCAATAGTCCAGGTGATTTTAAGAAACTTTGCAATTGGGTTTATTAGCTGAAAAAAATGCATTTTTATCATGGAAAAAAACAGTTTGAAGCTCTCCCCCTGTCTTCATTATTCTCTATGGAGAGGGGAGGGGTGGAGGGAGATGAGGCACCAAAACAGGACAACAAAAAGTTAATTTACAGATACATCACCAGGCTATTTCCTCTGAGGTCAGTGCTGACCTCTCTGACCTCTGAATATCTGCTTTCACACAACTCCTGCTGTGTAATCCTTTGTTCTCTGCTCTCTGCTGCCAATTCATCTCTTTCCTCCCTCATCCTCCCTACCATCTCCATAGAACAGACAGGGCCCAACTGATGTAAGAGAGTTGAGATTTCCTGATAATGAGCAGTGGATGAGAGAGAGGGGGGGGGGGCTGGGGAAAGTCTTTTTGAACGCAGATAATGGCATATTTTCCTAATTAACCCAATTACAAAGATTCTTAAAATCACCTGGACTATTGATTTCTGCAAAAAAATGAAATGACAGTGACACTTTAAAGAGGAATTATCAACATGTTAGACAAATCTAACCTGCTGATAGCTCCCTATTGTGCACCACCCCCTTTATTGATTATCAGTGAAGCGGGCTGGCCAGGTAGCCCCGTCCCCAGTGCTCCAAACGTAGCAGACTCATGGTTCTGACGTCTTCATTTATTCTAATACCATCCAATATGATAAACAAGTTGACAGAATAGGCCTGAGTCTGTTTTGTTTTTTTAAGTGGCCGGTGTACAGTGATTTGATGCTCTGTGTAGTTATAAAAATTTATTGATAATCTATCCTCAAGAATTTGAGATCAGTGGGGTCTCAACATGCAAGCAAATAAGCTGTTTTCCATAGCTGTGACGCTACCATACACAGTGAAACACAGCAGGAAGCAGACAGCTCCATACACTGTATAGTGGCCAAGCAGGGTTACTGCGGCACAACTACCACACAAGTAAATGAGGACTAAGCTGCAGTAACCAAGCTTGGCCACTACATAATTTAATGGGTCCCATTCTGTCTTACAGTGCATACATACGCCACAGCTCTGACAAAGATCTGATGAGTGGGGTTGCCTTAGGGTAGGTCATGATCATAAATTTTTCCTGGAAAAAACAACTGATTTCACTATGAATATATTGATGCGCTGTCAGGACAGGGCAGATAGGGACCAGACACGACAGTGAGCCCTGACACTGAACCCACCAACTGTTCCCACCTACCTACTTTCCTTAACTGGCCCTAGGCGGCCGTGGACAACCACGATGTTGTTCTCTGCGCTGGATATGTACACACAGAACAAGACAGACAAACAAACACAATATGGGATAGTCGAACAGGCAGGGTCAGAACCAAATGGGAAGCGCAGTACAAAAGCAAGTAACAGTCGAATAGTCAAAAGTCAAAGCCAGGGGTCAGGTAACAAAGTCGAGGACGGGGATCGCAGGAACAGACAGGGGAATCTGGGATCAGGGTATGAACCTAAATAGCCAGCAGGGAAAGACTAGCTTCAGCTTTCTTTTATGCTGACCGGTCGGGATCCTCATTGGACTGGCGCTCTGATCTCCCAGGCTCCATACAAGCAGAGGAACCAGTCCAGACTTATCAGCTGCAATAAACAAGCCCAATTATACCACTAATTCCACCTGGATAGTAAGAAAGTTACCAAATTACCCCAGTCACAATCTGGGATATATCCAGTCTACCATCTAACATCAACACCTCTATAAATACATTTTATACAAAAAACCATAATTAAGCTTGTTCACATTAAAAACCAATTACTTTATTATAAAATAACAACACACAAAAAAGATTGCAATAATAGAACAGACCAGCAGATGGCAGTATGCAAGCAAACAGGTATTATTATATAAATTTGTATTTTTGTTGTAATAAGGGCAGTGGTACATATTCTGAAAGTTCCCTATACATAAGTTAGTGCTAATCTTGTCGCCGTCGTCCACACTGGGACTAATAGTACCGGCTCACTAACCCAACAATGTTTCAAAACCATAAAATCCTAAACACTCACCCATATCTGTTGCTATGTGCCTGCCACGGAATACTCCTCACCCCTCAACGCACGTTTCGCGTGATTTGCTTCCTCAGGAGGGCGTCCGGATCCTCATTGGATTGGCGCTCTGATCTCCCAGGCTCCATACAAGCAGAGGAACCAGTCCATTACACAGACTAATCCGCTGCAATAATCAAGCCCAGAAGCTTCTCAGCTTAACTCCTGCATTGCCTGGAAGCTGAGATGCAAGCGGGCGTGTCACACAAAAGCAACAACAGGCCCAATTCACACCAGGTTACTGCGCAATCCCGACATGTGGAAGGTGTCCAGAAGTAGAATTATTTTGACAATTAGCATCACTGTAAAATATGACGGTGTTATATAAATAACAGAAAATAAATTAAAATTAACCCTTTAAGGGCCAGGCCCAAAATGACCCAGTGGACCACCATGCAAATTTTGATCTTTGCGCTTTCGTTTTTCTCTCCCCCCCTTCTAAGAGCTCTAACACTTTCAGTTTTCTATCTACAAGGCCATGTAATGGCTTATTTGTTACAGGAATAGTTGTACTGTGTAATGGCATCTTTCATTCTACCATAATATGTATGATGGAATTCCAAATATATTATTTATGAAGATATAAATAGGTGAAATCGTAAAAAATAATGCAATATGGTAACGTTTGGGGGGTTCCTGTGTCTACGTAATGCACTATATAGTAAAAGCGACATTATACTATTATTCTATAGGTCAGTCCGAACACAACCATATGCAGGTTTACACAGATTCTCTAATATAATATTTTTTTTTTTATGAAATCCTTTTTTTTTGGCAATTAAATATTCATAAAATGGGCCTATTGTGATCCTTATAACGGTTTTATTTTTTTACCTATGGGGCTGTATGGGGTGTAATTTTTTCCACTATTATCTCTAGATTTTATTAATATCATATTTGTAAAGATCGGACGTTTTGATCACTTTTAATTAATTTTTTTTATATATAATGTAACATAAAATAGGTAATCCACTCACTTTTTTTCCCTCTTTTCGTGTACGCCGTTCGCCGCTCCGAATTACGATTGTTATATTTTAATAGATCGGACAATTACGCACGCTACGGTATATTATGCAGTATGTTTATTTATTTATTTATTTTTATATGTTTTATTTATATAATGGGAAATGGGGGTGATTTAGACTTATTGGGGGAAGGGTTTTGGAGTAGTGTGTTAGTGTTTTTAACTTTTTTTTATACATTTTAAGTCCCTTTGGGGGACTTGTACATACAATACTTTGATTATACACACTGATCACTGCTATGCCATAGGCATAGCATTGATCAGTGTTATCGGCGCTCTGCTCATTGAGCCTGCCTGTGCAGGCTCAGTGACCAGAGCGCCGATCGGACAGCACGGAGGAAGATAAGAGACCTCCGGCGGTCCATTTTACTGTCTTACCGTTTTACCCCCTGTCACTCACACTTAAAGAGAACCAATCACCTAAAATGAACTGTCCCTATAATAAAAGTTTCTCTCTCCCTAAGTCTATTCCTGAAGATACAGACTGCCTTTGCAGTCTGTATCTTATACTGTACCCAATCCTGTATAGCGGTGTAAGTATTGCTGGGCGCCGCCATCTTGATGACGTCACTTGCGTTCCAGCGGTGCGTTCCAGCAGTGGAACGCAACTGACGTCATGAAGATGGCGGTGCCCGGGAATACTGCACCGCTATACAGGATTAGCGCGAGATCACTGTGTATTTACAGAGCGGCGGGCAAGGGCTCATGGGAGCTCTTCCTGCGGCTCTGCATGCCGGGAGCTTCCTGTCACGCGCCGGCTCTTTTAAAAAGAGCCGGCGCGTGACACTGAAGAGAGACATGAATAAATTAAAAACGCGGACAGAATTTTTTTTCATTCTATTTACAAAATTAAGGAATAAAAAAAAAAAAATCTTCCGTGATTGGTTCTCTTTAAACACCGCGGCCACGCAGTGATCGCAGCATTTAAGGAGTTAATGTCACGCTGCAGCGTGTCACTAACGGTGAGGTGCCGGCTGCTGATTGCAGCCGGCCCCCACCTGCTATGAAGCGCGCTCCGCCCCTGGAGCACGCTTCATAGCTCAGGACATACTGGTACGTTTAGGGTAATCTGGGGACAGACTTCCAGGATGTACCGGTACGTCCTAGGTCGTCTAGTGGTTAATTACACCTTGCAAAAAAAAGTGCTGACCTTAAAATCAAAATAGGTAACATTTCAATATTGAAATAGAATAGAAAAGAAGAGTATAATCTTGTTTTACCGGTTGTCTAGCCAGCACTTTCAACCTTTCTCAATAGTAACTATCTTAATTAATTTAGCAATTTCCAGGACTATTAATAGTGCAGTAATAGCTCCGGCTGGTCAGTGTAACGTAGCTGTAAAACATCTGTTTTATGTTAGGTGAGAAAATGGAATCCAAACTTCTTAGAAAGGTAATGTTATAAAAATGTCACACAGCAAACTTTCAGAGTCATTTTGTTACTGAGAAACTACAGTGAATATCTACAGCAAGTTAATAGAAGTGTTGTGAGATATCAAGTGATACAAATAGCAGATTCTTTTCCAGTTATTTTACACTTCAAGTGATGCAGATAGCAGACTTCTTTTCAGTTATTTTATTTATAAAGCTGTCAAATGAATAAAATGTCATTTAAATTGCTTCAGCATACTTTTTAGATCTTTTCCAGGTAACAGTAACATTATCTATTATACAAAATCCAGTACTAAGAACACGCACTAAAATAGCACTGTATAACAAAAGCAAAATTAATTGATTGTTTACTTGTTGACAAATATATGACAAGGGAGCAGGGCTTAAAAGTATGATAATTAGCTGCTGGCCTGCTAACACTGGATCTTAAGGTCTCCATACACCTTATACTTTTTTTGGCTTTACCTCGGTGGGTTTTGTCATTAGTAAAAAAAAGTATGGAGCTCCCCCAAACTGACTACCGACAGATAATGTCAGTGGAGATAGGGGTCAGGTGTGATGGAAAATCACTGCCAGGTCCCTTGTTCTTGGAGAGATAAGCCAATAAGAAAGTTCTGGATGTGGCTTAATACTTCCCTCCCCATAGAGAACACAGGATTGCACAGTCATACTGAACTTTTCATGTTGAGGACAGGAGAGATTACTGACGGCTGAATATTGTTCGGCTGTCAGTTATAGGGTAACTGATTTTTTTTATTGCAGAAATCAGTATTATAAGTGATTTTAAGAAACTCTGTAATAGGTTTTATCAGCCAAAAAAGCCTCCTTCTGTTCTCAAGAAGCAATTTCCCAGCCTCCCCCCCTGACTTCTTATCTGTGCATTATCAGGCAAACACGTCTTCATTACAGAGAAGCCAGTGAAGATGTGTTCTGCTCTCTCCATTGTAAGCCTATGAAGGGGGGAGGGGCTGAGGTAGCAGGAAGAGGTGACATGAAGGTCAGCTGTTTGTAGACTCTCTGGGCACCTAAAATGCAGGATTCAGGTGTCAGAAAGGTCAGTGCTTATCTATGAACTTACTGAGAGAAGATTGCAGGGTGTTGTGCTGTGCAGGACTGCTCCGTGCTCAGTCACTCCTAACAGCCCCTCCCCTCTCCATAGCCACATAATGGACACAGAAATCCTGCTGCTTCTGAAGTGAGGGGGGAGGCTGGGAGATTGCTTTTTCAGTCCAGAAGGAAACTCTTTTGGTTTATAAAACCTATAACAGAGTTTCCTAAAATCGCTTGAACTGTTGATATTTAATGTTTTCAAAAAAATGGCCCTGAAATGACAGTTACGCTTTGAGGCTGGGTTCACACTACATATATTTCAGTCAGTATTGTAATCCTCATATTGCAACCAAACCAGGAGTGGATTAAAAACACAGAAAGGATCTGTTCACACAATGTTGAAATTAAATGGATGGCCGCTATTTAATGGCAAATATTTGCTGTTATTTTAAAACAACGGCTGTTATATTGAAATAATGGCAGTTATTTACTGTTATATGGCGGCCATCCACTCAATTTCAACATTGTGTGAACAGAGCCTTTCTGTGTTTTTAATCCACTCCTGGTTTTGGTTGCAATATGAGGACCACAATACTGACTGAAATATATGTAGTGTGAACCCAGCCTAAAGAGTAACTGTCACTAGGAAATGAAAAATAAACTACGCAATCTTGTATTACTTACTACCCGCATCTTTGCTGGTGGGTTATTTTTAAATTCTTCCCCTTTGGATCCTGGGGATAGCTTCCCTTCCCCAGCAGTCTCTCCAGCAGTTCCTGAGAAATTGAAAGGGTGTTCCCTTTGCTGGTACGAGACACTCCCTTAGGGCCCTATTACACGGGACGGTTATCGTGCAAAAAATTGTTATATTGTTCGAATTTAAACGCTAATCATTCTGTGTAATTGCAGGCAAGGATCTAAAAATCATTTGTGTGTCGTTGATCGTTGATTTAGGTCTGAACCTAAAATTATCACTAATCGTTCGCTGTAATTCCACATTTGTTCGCTCAAGTTCTACATTTGTTCACTAATTGTTCAGTGTAATTGCACATTGTTCATTGTTTTGCTGGGATCAGAAGGAATAAATGATGCACGAGGAAAGTCCCACCCTCAGTCTCCATCTTATGTCATTGTCTGCAAGTCCCCCCCCCACACACACACACACACACACACACATACACACACCTCTGTTGCTTTTGTCATGTATCAAATTTTCAAGCAGGAAAGAGATTCAACTAAAATTTTGACACCTAGTGGGGATTTTTATAGGTTTTTTTCTGGAGCAAACTAAGAAAAAATATTTAATAGATCTATATTGAAAAGATGGTGTTGTTTTTTTAACAGGACTGAATTGATTTAGAAGAAGTTCAGACTTCTATTTTATCTAATGAATCTCAAGAACATGCTGAAACTTACCAGCTACAACTAAACTAGAATAATAGTAACAGGTAAGGAGACAGAAGCGGGCACTCACCAGTGATATGCGTCTTCAAAATCGGTTTATTGAGGGATCACTTCACTGTGCAGGGAGGATGTGTGGATCAAACACGTCTTACGAGTAGACTACAATTGTTTCACGCTATGACGCGCTTCATCCGGTCTACGGATAATGTTCCAGTGTCCGTCTGACGGGTGCTGAAATATGCTAAAGCACAGACTTTATTTGATACTTAAAAGTACCAAAACAATGGCAAGAAAAAAATTTTTTATGTGAACATAGCCTATTGGTGCTGTAAGCCATGGGGGAAAATCAATCATAATAGTAACATATAATTCACCATAAATAATAATAATAATAATAATAATAATAATAAGAAGAAGAAGAAGAAGAAGAAGAAGAAGAAGAAGAAGAAGAAGAATATGCATAGTTCAGTCTGACGTAAAGGAAATGTAAGTAGATTATTTTAGGCAAAGCATGGATGCATCTGTTTTGGTGAACAACACTTATCTTCAACACATCAGGATGCAATCTCTCACTCAATATGATTTTTATGACTGTACATTTCGACTCTGAGCAAGCAGAATTCCACCATGGAATGTTAGAGAAATGCCCTTGCAGATAAGAAGTCTGTGATTTATTGATGTGTAGTAACTGAACAGTTTTCACAAACAAAGGAAATGAAGGAAATATCATAGAACAGCAGATTTAACCTCAGCAATTCCTCAAGGAACAATAGTTGCAAATTGTCAAAAGCAGATTAAGATGCGGTATATCACAAAAAGCCTTGCTCCTTCAAGATGCACTTTAGAAACATGAAAATGCTGTGTAACAAAGTACCATAATGAATTCTTTCAATAGGTTTTATTTATTTTTATAATATCTGATGACTGAGCAGATGTCACAGGCAATCGGAACACCAGTATTTTTCTGGACACAGTAATTGTGAGCACATTTAGATAGCATTTACTAATAAACATTTGGAAGGAATTATAGATCACTGATCGTTTTGTTAAAAAAAAAAAAAAAAGAGAAGAAGAAGAAGAAGAAGAAGAAGAAGAATGGTCTTCTTGGGTACTGAACAAGCTCAGCTTTTGTCATAGTATATATCATATCTTCATGTGCTTCATCCACAATGTTAATATATTAATATTGCCTATCATCTAAAAATGCTCTTTTAGACCATGACTCAATAGTAACATTTAGGTACAACAACATAGAAAGGATATAGGAGAGTTGGAAAGTGTGGGCAACGAGAATAATGAATAAGATGGGAGGCCTATAAAGTGCTATACAAATGGGGTCTGTTCTGCATGTTAAAAATAGATTCCTTAAAGGGGTATTCCTGTCAAACATAACTTTTCATATGTTGCTGTATAATGGTGAAACTAACAGTTCATTCCATATTTGTTATTATCTATTCAACTTCTTCACCCAGATCTGATTCTCCTGCTTTGTGCTGAAGGCAAAGAAAGCTGTGTGTAAGCTGTTCTCTCTGTCTCTGCTTGGAACCCCCTCCTTCCTCTGCCTTTTCAAAATGGCTCATGTAAACAAGTCCCTGGCAGGCTGTATCTGCAACTTTGCAGCAACTTTGTAAAGATGGAAGGGTTATTCAGAATAAAGTTGCTAACAAACTCACTGTGATTAATCCTCCCAGCATTGCAAAGTTGCTTCAAAGTTGCATATACAGCCTGCTAGAGACTTCTTGGAAGGAAGGGGGTGGAAGAGTAGATGGAGTGAACAGCTCACACACAGATTTTTTTTTTTTTTATTCAGCACAAAGCAACAAGATCAGAACTGGGAGAAGAACACTGAATAGATAATAACAAGTATGGAGTGAATTGTTAGTCTCACCATGTCTCACATTCATAAATACATGCAAAGAGCTATTAATGTTATATTAGTTTCAAAGACTTTTTAATGGACCAAGGGGCAATTCAGACCTAAATACAATATCTGAAATGGTTCTTAAAGCCAATGTACCATCAGTACATTCGCTTAAAGTTTTTTTTACATGGATAGAATGGCGCCACATAATAGAGGGGTGGAGGTTTCCTTCCACTGGGAGCGTCCCTTGCGCGCCTCCATTCCGCAGCAGAAAATTCTGCTCGAAAAAACTCTGCTGTGTGAGTGGAAATCCTATTGAACACAATGGGACATTGCTCTGTTCATATTTTACAGAAGGAATCATGCTGGGGTTCCCTGTCCGTGCTGTCCGTGTTTCACGGAATGTGGGAATAAGCCCTAAACTGATCACTATGGAACATTGTTTTACAACATATGACCTAATGGTTTAATATTACGAGTTATATACTGACCCATATGCAATCCAACAAACAATGCCTTAAAAGAATTTATACCGCCATATAAATATATATCCATAGATATACATATGTTCACACACTGTATAAACAATGGCCATTGTTTATTGTTTATGGTCGTTGCTTAACCCCTAGCCGCACCAGAGCGTTATTGTACGTCCTGGCAGGAGGTTACTTTCCGCACCAGGACGTACAATAACTTCCCAACTCCCAGTGCTCACTGTTTATACAAACAGTGACCGGGAGCCGAAACTGTCAGCTGATAGCTGACAGTTTAGTGTAGCTGGTGCTGAACCCCCTGAAGGGGTCCAGCACAGCCAATCACCTGCATCAGTGGATCGGTAAAGATCCACTGATCCCGGTGAAGCAAGCAGTAAACCTCCGGTCCCGGTCTCTGCCGAGTTCCGGGATCCGGGGGAAGCTGCTGCCGCACCGTCCCTGCCCCCCACTGTTCCCCGATCTTCATTCCCCCAGCTGCCGTGTGCCTCCTTTCCCCTTCCCCGCCGCCGTGTCCTCTTGATTTTCGTCCCCCCCCCCTGCTGCCAGGCCACCGCTGCCGTCGCTCCTGCTGTGCCGGTACTCACTACAGCACACAGCAGAGATCGCTCCTTCCCCCTCCTCCCCGGATCGCAGAGCTCAGAATGAGTTCCGGGACTGGGGAGCCAGTGCTGCGAGGAGGAGGGGGAATGAGCGATCCCTGCTGTGACCCCCTCCTGCTGCAGCATGATCCTCTCCCCCCTGATACCGGTCTCTCTCTGCCTCCAGGATGCCCCCCCCAATCGCCGCTGTTCCGGTACTCACCGGAGGGGGTCACAGCTGAGATCGCTCCTTCCCCCTCCTCCTGGCGGCACTGGCTTCCCAGATCCCTGAGCTCAAAGTGAGTTGCGGGACCGGGGAGCCAGTGCTGCCCGGAGGAGAGGGAAGGAGCAATCTCTGCTGTGACCCCACCCCCCACCCCACTTGGCTGCAGCAGCATGTACCAGCGTCTGTGTAATGACGCTGGTACATGCTGCTATATACTGAGATTGACAGCTCTGTGATCAGAGCTGTCAATTACAGTATCTGATCATGGATGCAGGCTCTGATCACTCAGATCAGAGCCTGCATCCATATACTGTAAAACACACACAAACATATAATAAAAAGTACCCCCTCCCCGTGATCTCCCAGTAATAAGGCAGGTCTTAGTGTCCGTCAGTCAGCGTCCGTTAGTAAGCGTCAGTGTCAGCGTCCGTTAGTAAGCGTCAGTGTCAGCGTCCGTTAGTAAGCGTCAGTGTCAGCGTCCGTTAGTAAGCGTCAGTGTCAGCGTCCGTTAGTAAGCGTCAGTGTCAGCGTCCGTTAGTAAGCGTCAGTGTCAGCGTACTTTAGTAAGCGTCAGTGTCAGCGTCCTTTAGTAAGCGTCAGTGTCAGCGTCCGTTAGTAAGCGTCAGTGTCAGTCAGTGTCCGTTAGTGTCAGTAAACGTCTGTGCACCCACAGACATAGGTGCTCCTTCTCTTCTGAGCCCTGTTGTGCGCCCGTACAATACTTCACGTCCACTAATGGGGTATTTCTATGCTCGGGAGAAATTGCTTTACAAATATTGGGGGGCTCTTTCTCCTCCAAGCTTTTGGAAATTTTTTAAATTTGGGGTTTCACCAATGTATAAGTGTGAAAAATTAGATTTTTCATTTTCACGGCCCACTTTTGCAAACAACTGTGAAAAACCTGCAGGGTCCAAATGCCCACTGTACCCCTTGTTACATTCCTTAAGGGGTGTAGTTTTCAATATGGGGTCACTTGTGGGGGGGGGGGGGTCTGTCTCGGCACTAGGGGGGCTCTGTAACTGTAACATGGTCTCCTAAATTTATTCCAGCTAAATCCACACTCCAAAATTTAAAGGGTGCTCCCACTGTTCTGAGCCGTGTTGTGCGACCGCACAACAGTTTACGCCCACAAATGGGGTATTTGTAAAAACTGCAGATTCAGAGGAATAAATGTTTTATTGCATTTCACATTTTATAGCTGTGCGGTATGAAAGAAATAGAATTGAATTGGAATGTCGGCAAAGAAAATGGAAATGTTTACTTTTCACACTTACTTTGCAGTTATTCCTGTGAAATGCCTAAAAGGATAAAAACTGTTTTAAATGTCAATTTGAATACTTCAAAGGGAGAAGAGTTCAAAATGGGGTGAATTATGGAGGTTTGTAGTATACAGGCCTCTAGGGTATGCTCCAAAACTGAACTGGTCCCTAGAAAATTCCGAGTTTAAATTTTCACAAAAATTTAGAAAATTGCTACTCAAAAATTACGTCCTCTAAAATCCTAAAAAAATTTAAGCATGTTTACCAAATGCTGCCGACATAATGTAGACATGTTATATATATGAATTAATCAATAATTTATGTGGTAAAACTATCTTCCTTATTGGCAGAGACTTTCAAATTTAGAGAAATGCAATTTTTTTCAATTTTTCACAACATTTTGGAGTTTCTCACAAAAAACGTTAAAGGTATCGGCCCAAATGTACCACTAACATAAAGTGGAACATGTCACGAAAAAACAATCTTGGAACCACAAGGATCGGTAAAAGCATTCCAGAGTTATCAATATATAAAGTGACACATGTCATATTTGAAAAATGTGGCCGTGTCATAAACACCAAAACTGGCTGTGTCCCCTAAGGGTTAAAGCAATGTACGCCTGGAATTAATAATCATGATCTTTAATTCCGGATGAAGGTAGACTTAAACAACATCCGTTCATGCAACATGTGAACATAGCCTAATACTGCTGTGGTACTGTATATCTTTTGACCAAGCATGCCTTCCTAAACCTATGTGTTAGACGACCTAATCTGCCTATGGTTCAGGCTTAGCAGTTTAGCCTAGTAATATAGCTGTCTTTTTACATTTATTTTTTAACATGTTGTGTATTTGTGATTTATTAAAACAGAATTATCTACTCTTTTTCATTCTAAACAAGGCTGCTGAAACGAAAAGTAAATTATTTCAAAGATAAACATAATTTTGGCTAGCCATAAAAATCCACAGACCTTTCAGATTAAGCATACTAAATTGCCTTGCAGGTGCTTAATCAACATGACCAATTTAGGACAATTATAGCAATGTTTATAAACAACCCCTACGGTACAAAGTACCATGAAGTAGCCAGAAAACAGCACTCCAGAAAGTCGATGTCTGCCTGATGTTTACAATACTTATGAATGCCACAACATAGGTTAGAACTAAATGACAAGCTGTTTGATAGAAAACAGAACACTGCAATTGCCAAATATAAATATTGTGTATACCTTGCATAATGAACAACACAAAATAACCACTAATGACAAAAAAATACAATCTAGCTTTCATCTCCTAATGGCCATTTGGAGACATTAGCTTTCTTTACATCTTCAATTAACCTACATTTGCAATCCAGGCAAATAAGCCTTGAAATACTATTTAAGGCTATGTTCACACTATGTACAGTGGGGAAAAAAAGTATTTAGTCAGTCACCAAAAGTGCAAGTTCTCCCACTTAAAAAGATGAGAGGCGTCTGTAATTTACATCATAGGTAGACCTCAACTATGAGAGACAAAATGGGAAAACAAATCCCGAAAATCACATTGTCTGATTTTGTAAGAATTTATTTGCAAATTATGGTGGAAAATAAGTATTTGGTCACCTACAAACAATCAAGATTTCTGGCTCTCACAGACCTGTAACTTCTTCTTTTACACGGAGCGATAATTCGCCCGATCGCACGATTTTGAATGAACAATGTTTTTTTTTATAACGATCAGTGTTTAGACGGAACGATACATCTTACGAAAAATCGTTTTGCGATCGTTTTGCGATCGCTTAAGCCTATCTCACACAAATGGGAAATCGTTGAAAGACTGTTTACACTGAACGATCTGTGAATTTTTTGCGAACGATCAACGATGATTTGAGAACATGTTGAGAGATCAAAATGAACGATTTCTCGCTCGTCGCTTGATCATTCGCTGCGTTTACACGTACGATTATCGTTCGAATTTGATCGTTATCGTGCAGATTCGAACGATAAATCGTTCTGTGTAAGAGGACCATAGGATTCTCCTCTATCCTCCACTCATTACCTGTAGTAATGGCACCTGTTTAAACTTGTTATCAGTATAAAAAGACACCTGTGCACACCCTCAAATAGTCAGACTCCAAACTCCACTATGGTGAAGACTAAAGAGCTTTTAAAGGACACCAAAAACAAAATTATAGCCCTGCACCAGGCTGGGAAGACTGAATCTGCAATAGGCAACCAGCTTGGAGTGAAGAAATCAGCTGTGGGAGCAATAATTAGAAAATGGAAGACATACAAGACCACTGATAATCTCCCTCGATCTGGGGCTCCACGCAAAATCTCACCCCGTGGGGTCAAAATGATCACAAGAACGGTGAGCAAAAAGCCAAGAACCACGCGGGGGGACCTAGTGAATGAACTGAAGAGAGCTGGGACCAATGTAACAAAGCCTACCATCAGTAACACACTACGCCGCCAGGGACTCAGATCCTGCAGTGCCAGACATGTCCCACTGCTTAAGCCAGTACATGTCCGGGCCCATCTGAAGTTTGCGAGAGAGCATTTGGATGATCCAGAAGAGTATTGGGAGAATGTCCAATGGTCTGATGAAACCAAAGTGAAACTGTTTGGTAGAAACACAACTTGTCGTGTTTGGAGGAAAAAAAATACTGAGTTGCATCCATCAAACACCATACCTACTGTAAAACATGGGGGTGGAAACATCATGCTTTGGGGCTGTTTGAGGGGGCCAGGACAACTGATCCGGGTACATGAAAGAATGAATGGGGCCATGTATCGTGAGATTTTGAGTGCAAACCTTCCATCAGCAAGGGCATTGAAGATGAAATGTGGCTGGGTATTTCAACATGACAATGATCCAAAGCACACCGCCAGGGCAACGAAGGAGTGGCTTTGTAAGAAGCATTTCAAGGTCCTGGAGTGGCCTAGCCAGTCTCCAGATCTCAACCCTATAGAAAAACTTTGTAGGGAGTTGAAAGTCCGTGTTGCCAAGCAACAGACCCAAAACATCACTGCTCTAGAGGAGATCTTCATGGAGAAATGGGCCAACATACCAACAACAGTGTGTGTGCCAACCTTGTGAAAACTTACAGAAAACGTTTGACCTCTGTCATTGCCAACAAAGGATATATAACAAAGTATTGAGATGAAATTTTGTTACTGACCAAATACTTATTTTCCACCATAATTTGCAAATAAATTCTTACAAAATCAGACAATGTGATTTTCTGGATTTGTTTTCTCATTTTGTCTCCCATAGTTGAGGTCTACATATGGTGTCAATTACAGACGCCTCTCATCTTTTTAAGTGGTGGAACTTGCACTATTGGTGACTGACTAAATACTTTTTTCCCCACTGTACAAACAATGGCCGTTGTTTGACCTGGTTAATTTTTGCGATGTTAAACAACGGCTGCTGTTTGACATGTTCCTACAGCCGATATTACAATATCGGCCACAGAACCATCATTTTATTTTAATTGGAATGCAGGCATTGGAATTTGGTTGTGCCTGCACTCTAATTAACCATTGAAGTCTATGCAATGTATGGCCATCAGAACGGCCATACATTGTGCGAAAGAAGCGGGAACAACAGCCGTTGTTCCTGCATTAGCAGCCACAAATAATTGACGAGTAAACTATTTGTGCGACCTTAGGGAACAACGGCCGTTGTTCAATACAGTGTGTGCCGTTGTTCCCATAGAGTTCAATACAGTGTGTTATTTTAAGGCAAAAACAGCCGTTGTTTTAATTGCCAACAACGACCGTTCTTTTAATGTGCTGTGTGAACATAGCCTAAAGAGGTCTTTCAGAGAAAAATGCTTATTTCCAAATCCACATGTCAAAAATGTTAAAGTGTATCTGTTGTTACAACTTTCACAATCTAAATCAACAGTAGATGTCATATAACGCAACCTTGCAAAATATATACATTTATTATTTTTGTTGTTATCATGCTGTAAAACAAAGCTGAACTTACCAGAAATCCAGGCCCAGTCTGACTTGTACTGGTTGTAAAAAACAGACTAAATACAGGAATTTCGGCCAGTAGAGAGAGTCACGGCTCAATATGTCCATCAATCACATGACTGTCTTCTCTCTGTGAGCGCTCAGATGGTTTGGGATACACAAGACTTCCTGTTTTCTGACTCTTTGGGGGGAAAACAGGAAGTGCCGTGTTTTCCATGATAACTTAAAAAAAAAAGAAAAAAAAGAATGTAAATGGTAAACTTGATACTGTTCAGATTTTTAAAGTTATAACAGCAGTAACACTTTAAACTGATTTGTAAAATATGTCTATTCTATTCTATTCTATTCTTTTCAAATAAGTAAAAAAAAATATATAATAATCAAGCTTTGCAGTACTCAGCTGTTCTATCCCTTGAAAAGGGTTGTGAATTTCTATCTATTCTGACACAGTGCTCCCTGCTGCCCCCTTAGTTCTGTTCAGAGTAGGAGTAAACCCCTAGAATAAACCTCTGCTGCTCTTCCGCCAGCTTCTATTACCTAAGCATATGTTTTTAATCATTTGAGATTATGCTTGAATGTGTCTTGTGTACAGTTACTAAATGCATTTACCTTTCGCACTATTGTAATGCACTGGATAATACATTGTAAACACAAACGTATGTCAGCTTTACATCATCAGTGCTAGTGGATAATGTCTACTTTAATTTCACTTTACATGCACGCAATATCCCTTTAAGCACTAATTGATTGAACTTGTTAAGATAGCTACATGTATAAACATTAGGGAGATTTATGAAACATGGTGTAAAGTGAAACTGGCTCAGTTGCCCCTAGCAACCAATCAGATTTCACCTTTCAATCCTCACAGATTCTTTGGAAAATGAAAGGTGGAATCTAGGGGCAACTGAGCCAGGTTCACTTTACACCATGTTTGATAAATCTCCCCCTATCAATATACCAGCAATGTATGTTCTATTGAGAATTTCATATTAAAGGGATTCCTTCAATGCAATTTTTTTATTACAGCTATCCTTTATACTAATCTTAAGGGAATATTTCAACTCCTTGCCTCATATGGAGATGACAGACCCCTGCAATAAAGTATTGTTAGATAGAGCTACCTATGCTTTGGCAGTCTTTGATAGTACTTTAAAGACACCGCCACAGTCTAAGCAGGTCCTAAGGCCTAGCCAACCAGTTGGCTCCTCACAGTTACATTGTGGGGGTAACAATGGCCCACTGGACCACCAGTGACACACAGTTTAGTTGGTGTACTCACCATTCATCATGGCATCTATACAGTAAAAGAGAACCCCTCAGCACAAATTTGCCTACTAAAGTAAGCGTCATAATCTCTTATCTTCACTTTCTTTATTTTACCACAAAAACTACAAATCCTATTACTTCCATATTCACTTTTACTTTTTAACAGATTCTATTATTAAATATTTTATTTTTCTCCTAACACTGTGCTTCTGTTACACGCTGTGTAGTGTTATAGGCATACTGGGGTTATCATCTATAAGTGGCTTTCAAATGCTTTAATATGGTTTGAATTATCTAACATTTACGTGAAAGCTAGAAAACTCATTAGAGATTTCTACTATAAAGGTTTCACTACCTGTAGAATATATAAGATAACCAGCTATCTTCCAGATGAGTATTAATGATGTAGCTCACAGGGGTTCTTGTTTGCTAAATCTTCTCGGTTTGACTTCCCATCTAACTTATCGAATTCTTGCTATCCCTATAGCAGGAGTTAGTGACTGATTTAACACCTGGTCCATGCTGATAAGCAGTTAGAAAAAGCTTATTAGAATTTCTAACTAAATTTTTTTAGTAAACCTGTAAATGTTCTAAAAAAATAAATAAATACACACATACATACACATAAATACATACATACATACATACACACATGCATCCACACATACAAGATCTGCAGCAGATTGATGCATTTAGTTACATTGATATCTGTAAATCTAAAGCAGATCCATTATGTGTGGATGCATCCTTACGTCCCATTCACACATCAATAACCCTGTCTGTGATTACGGACCCGCACCTGCACACAGGATTACATATGTGTTTCAGTGTTGCATTTGCCGGAACCTATTTAATATAGGTGACACGGACGCACAATGGCTTAATATTTTTTTTGCGCCATGGAACATGGTCCCCGAATTGATCCATAGCCTTTACAGATGTGTGTATGGGGCCATATGATCTGCATGTGGGAAATGATGTATGAAAGTGCCCATAATGTCACATGATTCACCTGAATATAACAGTATTTACGATCCATCGTGCACCATCAGATAGAATAATATGCATGTTTGGGTCTATTAAACAGACACTTTCTAGAGCAACATAAAAAGTTAATGCAAATCGAATTCCTAAGTAAAAAAGAGTTATACAACAGAGGGACACTTGGGAGGTATGCCGGTCTATTGATGTATAAGGGTAGCTTTACACGTACCGATTCGCAGCGTTAATAACGCTGCGAGTCGGCTAGGTCCTGGCAGATCACTTTCACTACATACACACAGCGGTCTGAACGACCGCTGCGTGTATGTAATTCTGCCGGCAGCTTAACCCCTTCTGTTGCCGCCCGGCTCCCGCTCCGTATACATTACCTGTTCTCGCTGCACAGGGTCCCAGCGTACTGCTCTCCCGCCCGGGCAATCAGTGTGTTGCCCTGCCGCAGCCACTGATTGACCAGGTGGGAGAGCAGGACGCCGGGACCCCGTGCAGCTAGGACAGGTAATGTATACAGAGCGGGAGCCGAGCGGCAGCTGAAGAGGTTAAGCGGCCGACAGAGTTGCATACATGCAGCGGTCTGAACGTGTATGTAGTGAAAGTGATCTGCCAGGACCTAGCCGACTCGGAGCGTTATTAACGCTGCGAGTCGGTACGTGTGAAGCTACCCTAAATCTTAAAGCGATGTGCCTGCTGGTATATTTGCCTTTAAGAGCTTTACCTTCGCAAGGTATCTACACACTATGGAAAGTGATTCTCTAAAAAACGTAAAGATATGGTTTGTGCACATACTGAATGTTTCAATAAAAGCCCTGAAAGGCCAATATCTGGAGCAAAAGGGACTGGTATAGAAAGTAGGGACAAAAGTCCAGAATGTATAAATAGGAAGGCATGACCAAATCATATACCAGAATTCAGCATCTTGAGCTTGAGATCTAGTACAGGCTGTGGATGTCGATCTTCTTATTTAAGATAAATATGTTAGAGTCATATACATCTGATGTATTATGCTGAGCTGAATAAATCTGTTGTTAACTGGTGGGGATACTTTTGTATGAGACTTTAATAATTTAGCGATCAAATCTTCTGTGAGTGATAGAATGTGTTGTTTCCATTTGTCAATAAAAGGTGATGGAGTGCTTGCAATTTTATTATGGATAAGATAATTATATGAAATTGAGACCGGACCTCTGGGACCTTAAGATATAAATATTCCAATCAGTAGGTATTGAGATGTGGGAATCCTATTTGTTAAAAATGATGGTGATGGAGAGCATGTCTGAGTAGTAAATATCTAAAAAAAAAAAAAAAAAAAAAAAAAAAAAGCATTCTGAGTACATTGTGTTTCTGCTGCATACCTGGGAAATATGGAAAAACATTAGGTATGTACAAAGAGATTATTTTTGGTAGTTGCCTCAGTCTAACCCCTAGATCTGCATTTTCCATAGAAAGTAGATGAGTAAAACAATTGGTATTTCATGTAAACATATTAATTATATCAGAAAAGGCATTAACACTGTTGGCTATCTTCCATATATAAGCAGCCAACTTTTGAAGGGCTAATGAAGCAAGAGATGATGGTAGTTTCCCTTCTATTAGGAGATACTGTATGTAGATAGTACCAGTATTCCAAATTATGTTCACACTACATTTAACAGCTGTTAAATAGAGATGAGCAAACTGTTCTAACTTTTGGTCCGAAAGCAGTTTGCTTGATCTTGATGCCTGTGATCCCGGGTGCATAGTTGCGATCCCGGGAATATGCGGCCAGAATATTCCAGGGAATTGATCTGAAATTCCCTGGAATTCCTTGGCCGCATATTCCGGGAAGTGCAACTATGCATCCGGGATCACAGGCATCACGATCGAGCGCAGATGCTTTTGGTCCGACCGTCCGCGCAACTCTACTGTTAAACTGTCGGCTGCCGGGCTGCATTTACAACGTTTCTGCAGTTGATACCTTTGTACTGGCTGCAGGAACATTCTTTTTTGCTATTGATTTACGAGCACCGGCGGCTGTGCCCGCAAATCGATTAGCTATTCACTTCAATGTAATGTGTAGCCGTCGCAGCACATTACATTGTTTGAAAAGCAATTATTTCCGGACGCCGTTCACTGAACAGCGTCCAGAAATAATAGGCAGGTATATAATTTCAATGTAATGCCGCCCCTGCAGTAAAGAAAGGACACTGATTTCATTGAAATCAGCATCCATTTTTTTACTTAAATATATATTTTTAAGTGGGGCATGGACGCCTCTGCACAACCCCTACTTGATATAAATATAGAAGCAGGAGGAGGTATGTATATACACAGAAGATAGCAAGAGACCATCTATAATACCATGTTTGAAGACAAATCTGCCATCCAAATCAACCACTTCAGACCTGAACTTCCTGCAAAGAGATTTATGAACAAAATTACAAACTCAACGAAAATTATATGAATAACAGGAGTGGCCTATCCATTTTACCCAGGTTTTATGACCAGTTTAACTTTATCAGTAGTCAATGGGGACATTTATTAAGTCCGACCTTTTTTTTTTACGCCGGACTTAAAAATGTCCCCGCATCTCCGGCGCTACGGAGATTTATGTAGAGGCAGACTGCCCCTACATAAATCCCGTACGCGCCGGTGAGCACGGCAGGAAACCTACACCAGCTGAGAGCTGGAGTAGGTTTCCTGCGTATCTTTAACACTAAGCAATGATAGATCACACGGACTCTTAGTCCACGCCCCCCGTTCCGTCCCCTCCACACCTCCTCCCTGTCCCCCGGCGTACGAGGCATAAAGTGCCGATTTGCGAATATTTTATTCGCAAAACAGCCATTTTGCAAATAAAATATTCGCAAATCGGCACTTTCCGCTGAAAAACTAAGATACACCACTGGATACATGTCCCCCAATGTGTTTTCTGCAAACAGGCAATTTGGGGTAAAAAGAAATAAATATGTGAAAATAACACTGATCTTTTTTGTTTGTCCCCTTACATTTCATGGAGAAAAATATAAAGTTTGTAATTGAGCCATTTAAGGGACATGAGGGTTTAAGACATCATTGAGGAGTTGTGCATTGGAGAATTTTGCCACTTTCAGTTGTAGGGATGGTCCGAACCTGGTTCAGACGGGGTTCGTTGAACCCGAACCCTCCGCAATGATTACCGCTGTCTGCCTGATCCGTGCAGCGGGTGGATCCAGCGGGAGGAACGCCTGGAAAACTGGGATACAGCCATAGCCATAGGCTGTATCCCAGTTTTCCAGGCGGTCCTCCCGCTGTATCCGCCCGTTGCACGGAGCGGGCAGACAGCGGGGATCCGATGCCGAGCGTTTGGGTTCAGCCAAACCCGAACCTCGGCGGGTTCCGCCCATCCCTAATCGATAGGGTTACAACAAAGCAAAAGTGGTAAGTTAGAAAAATTGACATTGTCCATTTAGCTGCAAAAGGAGGAAAATTTATACTTTTCACAAATAGTATAACCTTAGTAGGACAACTACTGTATATAAAGCTTACAAATCACTGTGAAATTCAGTCTATGGCTTGTTCACTTCATGGTGAATGATTTTGGAGCCAAGGCCAATCCTTAGCTTTCTTAGGTTTATTGATAGAAACAGCTTGGTATTTGTTGACACTCAATCCGGAGACAAGCTTTTTGTAATTCCATGAAGAAATCAAAGAACAGAGAAACTACTGCTTGTGATGTTCATCTTGTAGGACTTTATCTCAATCACCATAAAATTAAATCTAGGGGGCACTTCTGGGGGGAGGTCTGGTTGGTACATTAACCACAACATCAGAGAGGTTTGTTAGACCAGGATTCAACAAATCTATCAGGAAATGACCATCTGTCCTTTCCATGAGACCTATAATCCTGACATTCTTACCGTGCAGACAGTTCTCCAAATCAATTGCTTCCGTCGCCATTGTTCAGACTTAGAGTTGAGATCAATATTAGCCCATGGCATTCTAACAGACCTATCATGCAGTTGAGAAATGCATTCCTTTTTTGTGCTGAACCCTGTCAGTCCAATGTATACTTTAACCTCATCAATTTTCCAAGGATACAAGCATTTTCAGAAGACAATGCTTCTTCAGAGGTAGACTGGTCCAGGTCTTGGGAGCCTGTATTGGCAGCAGTTTTGGAAACTCTTGCACATTTTTTATTTAGATATATATGCAATGTCCTCATACTCAGGTCAGACATTGCAGTACTGTAAGATACAAAATATAATGAATATGTAAAAATGACAGGTATTGTAGCCCACATATTTATAAGTACTGAACAGGCAAAGTAATACTAATATGAAACAACCTGGTTATAATTGTCCCAGGAATGAAGCTACCAGTATTTTAGTCTGCTCATGGCTATGTTTACACTGCAATGGACATTGATAAACTACTGGCCACCAGGCTGAACTCAGGACGTTCCTGCACCCAATACCTCTGTATCGGCTGCAGGAACTCTTGTGCCCGCAAATCAGTTAGCCATTCACTTCACAACTATTAGTTCCGGGCGCTGTTTGGTGGACAGCGTCCTGAAATAACAGGCATGAACATTATTTTAATTTGAATAGTGCAAGCAGTATATGACTCTGTTTAGTGTATCTCTTACCAGTCTGTGCTGCCATCAAAAAGAGAGGCATAAACCTAGTGAAAGATTCTTTTTGACCCCTTAATAACCACCACAAATACATATCTATTGCCATTTGGGTGCAGGAGTATGGAGAGGAGTACACGCTGGGTGCTGTCTGCTATCTGCAATTGACAACTGTCATAAATGACCAACATCAGCAATTAAGCTAATGCAAATCATTTAACCCCTAAATGCTACAATCAATAGTGATTTCAGTATTCAGGGAGCTGTCTAACAAGTGCCATCCTGTCAGACCTTGAACTCTTCAAATGCAATCAGGGGACCATGGCAGCCAGAAATCTTCTGTAGGGCTCCATATCTGCTATATTTACTTCACTAAAATAGACTGTATCAAACATGCTGTACTAGTAGAGTGCTAATAGACTCAAAGAAACTACTTGGACAACAGGGTGTCCTGTCAATTTCAAAGGAATCCCTGTTCCTCTAGAGTAAATCTAATTGGATATAGTGTTCTTATACAATAGACATTCCTGGTAATATTGGTGCTCACTGTATTGCTGTTTATGTATGGCCCACGGAAGGTAAAAAGCCATATTATGCATCAGTACATAGCTTTTTAAACCCAATGGGCCAGGTAAGAAAACCAGTACCATCATGGAACAACACAATTTAAGATGTCCATTGGCCAATAATGGCAGAAAAGATGAGATTTTCCTAATCTGTAAATATGACTACAAACCATCTTTTAGATTTAACATCTTACTAGAAAATCACAAATGTACTTTCAAAACTACTTTCATAACAGGTAATAAAAACAAGAGATTGCATTCAGCTTCTTATATAGAACTTTTCAAATTGCCCCATTATCGCATATTGCCACTGAATAAATACCATCTTCTTCAAATATGAATGCAGGTCACTTACTGGTACACAATGACCTTCCAGATGGCCTCCAAATTAGAAAAAGGGTAGAGCGTAATATTTCTATTACATTCAGATTGCTACGTTGCCTTTCAGTCCAGACAGAATGATATTTCTTACATTCTGAGGGGAAAAAAGCTATTACAATGCAAGTGTCTCTGCATGCTAAAGAAAAGAGTTACTTAATTCATCCTATGAAATTTAGGCAAGATCATTATATTTACTCCACAAACTGTTCATTAAAATAGAGTTTTCTTTCCATATGCTTCTATATCAGATTACATTAGAGAAAAAAAATAGTATAAAGTGATACACGTGTACTATATTACAATGATTTTTGTATGTTAATGCTTCATCCTACGGCATCAATATAAATGAAAGGGGTTGCTTCATAAGGACAACCCTCAGTCCATATTAAATATTAGATTTAGGGAGACCAGGTCAACTGTGTGGGCTCTGTAATATTTCCTATATCATTGCTTAACAATTCCTGAACAACAGGGATAAGAATATCTAAATGAATATCAGGATCCCAACAGCACATTGCCCAGAACATTCCATTTATTCTTTTTTTGCCATCTTCGCCTAATGTATCCTGCAGCTAAGCAATGTTTATACTCCCTGCTGATATCATAACATTAAGGAAACATGATTCCACTGTTACACGGTTATTTCCTAATGCCTAATTGATCTTTGTATACACTTTTGGTGGTGGATAGGGGGTCAGCATAGGCATTTTATTGGTCAGGAATTAAAGTTTGATGCACTGATCTTCTAACAGATTTCTATCATAGCCAGTACCAGTACCTCTTCCATGGGATTAGAGCACTAGGCTAACTTTAAAGGGAATCTGTCTTTAGGTGTATGATGCCTTAAATTAAGGCAGAATAAACTAATGATAAAAATGCTGAATAGAATAATATATAACTTACATCATCCTGTTCAGCTGTTCTCCTGATATGCAGAAGAATGGGATTCTTGGTGCACCATTCCCTCGGCCCTCCAGCTGCTGATTGACAGCTGTCTGCCTATATGCAATATATACACAGTATAGGTAGACAACTCTGCCAGTGAGCAGTGGGAGCTGCTGTTCATGAATATTGAGAACTACTGAGCATACGCACATAATGGAGAGGACTAGTGTGAGCTGCTCAGAGTCTTTGTTATGCTACATTCACACATCAGTATATTTTCATAGGATGAAATTCATAATCTGCAATTTTTTTATTTGCAATTTGCAAAAAATCTTTAAAAAGGTGTGCTTCGTATTGTGCTCAGTATTTTGTGGATCTGCTGTTTCAAACCCCCCAAAAGCCCACATGATTGCCTGGGGACCATTGTACATTCATTTCTATCCAGGTTACTAAGAGGAAAGTACAGTAGTCATCCACAGCTCATATAGTTGCGGTTTCTTTTATCTTTTTCTTGGACAACATGGAGTTTTTCATAGAACGAGATCCTGTAATTAGAGTTCTTCTTTGAAGGCTCATCTACCGTCATTTAATCCCAAATATGTTTATTTTATTCATAGGGGATCATTTGTAAAGGGGTGGGAAATGTGTATATATATATTTTTTTTATTTGTTTATTAAATTTATTTATTTATGTAACTTATTTAATTATTTAAGTGTTTGTGTTTTTTTTTTTGTTTGTTTTTTTCACTTTAACCCTTAGGGGACGCAGCCAGTTTTGGCATTTATGACACGGCCAAATTTTTCAAATATGACATGTGTCACTTTAAGCATCAATAACTTTGGAATGCTTTAACCAATCCTTGCAATTCCAAGATTGTTTTTTTTTTTGTGACATATTCTACTTTATGTTAGTGGTAAATTTGGGTTTATAACTTTAGAATTTTTTTGTGAAAAAACTCCAAAATGTTGTGAAAAATTGAAAAAAATAGCATTTCTCTACATTTGAAAGTCTCTGCCAATAAGGAAAATAGTAATACTACATAAATTATTTATTAATTCATATCTAGAACATGTCTACTTTATAATAACAGCATTTGGTGACCATGCTTTTACTTGTTTAGGATGATAGAGGCCATTAATGTTAAGTAGCAATTTTCAAATTTTTCATGAAAATTTCAAACTGAGAAATTCTTTAGGCACCAGTTCAGTTTTGGAGTATATTTTGGAGGCCTGTATACTAGAAACCCCCATAATTTACACCATTTTGAAATCTGAATGTATGTTCACAGTTTTTTTTAACCCTTTGGGTATTTCACAGGAATAACTGGAAAGTAAGAGTGAAAAGTTAAAATTTGCATTTTCTTTGCAGAGATTCCAATGTAATCCTATGTATTTTTTACCACACCAATTACCGCTACCGATCCACCAAAGCCGGCAATTGCCGATGCTGGAACTCCTTTGGGGGTCCAGTGGCAGTTACACTAGACTGTCAGCTATCAGCTGACAGTTTAGTTGCGGCTCCCGGTCACTGTTTGTGTAAACAGTGGGCATCTGAAGCTGCGCTGTTAGAATACGTCATCGTGGTGAAACTAATTTCCTACCATGATGTATTATAACTGCATGGTGCGGCTAGGGGTTAACTTGCAGGTGCATCTATAATATATTACAGCACATTATCTGTGCTGTAATGTATTAAAGAGTGATTGAGCTGTCAGTACACTGACAGATCATTCAAAGGATCAGGTCCCTACCTGATCGTTACAATCCATAGCAGCCCAGGTGCATTAAGCAGTGTCTGGGTTGCTATGATAATCGCAGCCCACACACATACACACCCGAAGCTACGCGATAGCTTGCGGGGCTCCGGGCGGGGTGAAGAGGGTGTGGGAGAGTGGATCTCCCTCCGGATTCCCCATAGAGGCTGCGGTCCCATGGACCGTGGCGCCTATGGGGTTAACTGCCCGGGGAGACCACGGTTCCCCTCCGGGCAGAGGCAGCAGAAGGAGGCTGTGTGAAACAGCCTCCTGCTGCTACCCGTTCGCCGCTAGGGACAGTGGGGGGAGGCAGGAAAAGCATGGAACTACCTGCTTTACATGATGTTCCGGGAACGTCATTTTGCGACAAGGGTTTAAAAAGATCTTTATTCAAATAGAACATCCCATAGAACCCTTGTTGGCCCTTGTATTATATAAAAGAGTAATAATCTTTTTCTGGAGTAACCTGGTCTTCCGTATTTCAATCTGTAAAGTAAAAAAAAATAAAAATAAAGGCATTCTCAGTGAGTAGCAGCCAGTAGTTTACTGTCACTATGGGGTCTCTGCACAGGTTCTTTCCCTCCCCCGCCTCTGCTTAGACCTCCTAATAATGGCAGTAAGGGGGGAACCTGCTAACCCCACTCCCATAGACTCATACCCACAAAAAAACACAATAAACACATCTTTGGCGGAAATTGCAGCATACGCTGCCCTTAATTTAACATTGTAAACATAAACGGGGAGGCGAGACACAAATCACAACCTTTCAGCCAGGAAACTAAGAGCGACCATTTACTGAGGGTAGCCCGTACCAGACCTGCCCTCCCGTATAGAACTGTCCCTGCCAATGGGTCCCAAACAAGGTGCCTCACAATAGCACAGTTAATACAACCAAACATACAGATAAATACAATAAAACCAATAGATAACAAGGGTGGGAGGGTGGGATTTGGAAAAGTGCTGTGTCCCTGGTCTGGCTACCTGTCCTTTTATACTCTTACATAGTTACACAGTTACATAGTTAATACGGTTGAAAAAAGACACATGTTCATCAAGTTCAACCAAGGAGGGGATGGATACAGGGAAGGGGGAGGGGTGATAGGTTCTATACATATGCATTTATATTATTTTGGTCTAAGAACTTGTCTAGCCCTGTTTTGAAGCCCTCTACTGTTTTTGCTGTGACCAGATCCTGTGGTAGACTTTTCCACAGATTCACAGTTCTCATAGTAAAGAAGGCTTGTCGCCTCCGGATATTGAACCTTTTTTTCTCCAGGCGGAGGCAGTGCCCTCTTGTCCTTTGAGGGGGTTTTACCTGGAACATCTTTTCCCCATATTTCTTGTAGGGGCCATTTATATATTTAAATAAATAATCATATCTCCCCTTAAACGTCTCTTCTCTAGACTAAACAAATGTAATTCTTTTAATCTTTCCTCATAACTAAGATGCTCCATTCCCCTTATTAGTTTAGCTGCCCGTCTTTGTACCCTCTCCAGCTCTAGAACATCCTTTTTATGAATTGGGTTCCAAAACTGGACAGCATACTCCAGATGAGGCCACACCAAGGCTTTATAAAGCGGTAATATTATATCCCTGTCCCGAGAGTCCATACCTGTTTTAATGCATGACAATATCCTGCTGGCCTTAGAAGCAGCTGACTGACATTGTGTGCTGTTCTGTAGTCTATTATCTACAAGTACACCCAGATCCCTCTCTATCAGTGACTCTCCCAGTGTAACTCCCCCTAGGACATATGATGCATGTGGGTTATTAGTACCCAGGTGCATAACTTTACATTTATCCACAATGAACCTCATTTGCCAAGTGGACGCCCAAACACTCAGAGTGTCTAAGTCATCCTGTAACATCTGCACATCCTCCATAGACTGTACTGTACTACAAAGCTTGGTGTCATCTGCAAAGATAGAAACATTGCTGTTAATTCCATTCTCAATATCATTAATAAACAAGTTAAACAGAAGAGGGCCCAGTGCTGACCCTTGGGGTACACCACTTATTACCGGGGACCATTCGGAGTAGGAATCATTGACCACCACTCTCTGGGTACGATTATTAAGCCAGTTTTCAATCCAGTTAAACATTAAACTTTCCAAACCGATAGACTTTAACTTACCCATCAGTCGTCCATGAGGAACTGTGTCAAACGCTTTAGCAAAATCCAGGTACACGATATCCACAGCTGTGCCCCCATCCAGGCTTCTACTCACCTCTTCGTAGAAACATATCAGGTTGGTTTGACAGCTTCTGTCCTTAGTAAAACCCCTTTACCTCCTAGCTCAGCTCACTACCTCCCCCAAGTATTCCCTCTGCATCTAATGACCCTTTTATCTCTACACAAGGGCCATACCTGTTCCCCCCTCCCCCACCCTCTACCAATGGCCATCTTAGCTTACATGTAACCAAACTACTGCCACTATTACACTTGAACTTCCAACTAACAAACCCCTACTAACCCTGTCGTGGCCACAGAGACCCCCCTTATGGCTCCTCGCTAGGAGGCCGCTTTATCCCCAACTCATCACACTTAAACTAAATGCTGCAAACACCTAACCCCCCCCCCCCACACACACACACACACATAAATCGATCATATCCCCCCCCCCCCCTTTCCTCCTCAAGAGACTAGTGTAGTCACTATGCAGAACATGCGGCAGTACATGGGGCCAGAGACAAGTGCTGGTGGCGGTGTCCAGAATACCCGCGGTACCTAGTCATTTGACACTTTAGACAGGCGGCTTAAGTGAGTTGGGGCTGGTATTGATGTTGTTGGTGTGCTACACATAGTATGCCTGGAATGCCTTTAGGGTTAGTGCTACTATGCCTAAAGAAGGGAAGGAAGGATCAGTTTCACTTAAAAACACATTTACATTTCCCAAATTAATTATTTACCTAGCCAATGTTGGGGATTTTATCCATTAACTTTACATTTTTTATTTTATTTTTCTGAATGTTTCAAGAATAATTATTATAGTCTCAGTAAAAAAAAAAAAAGAAGAAAAAAAAGGAAAATACAACCTAATGATATGTAACAGTCTGTACCAGATGACATGGTAGTGCAAATGCAGATAAAATACATTATGAATGAACTCCACGTCGCCATCACACATAAACAATTCTGAATTTTAAGCAGAGTTTAAACTCGTCGACAGAAAACTTTTTCCCCTGTCAGTTTGGATTACGTCTGATGTAAAGTGCTCTCAGCCAAAGTGAAAACTGCATTGGAAAGGATTGTATACTTAACAGTCACAATGTCCTATGATTCACAGCAAAGTACTGTACTTGATTTATTATTCACTTCAAGCATTAAATACCACAAAACCTCAATACAATGAGCGTAATTTTTCTGGCCAGCCCAAAAAATATGTTTTGCCTCTTCTAAATGTATAACGGACATTGCCAATGCTAAGAACTCTGCATTTTGAAGATAGAAGGTCTGCATAAATCATAGCCTTTTGTTGCAGTGATTTTTAATCCATTTTTTTTGCAGCTCCAAAACTGTGAATCTCTTTATATTTTTATAGTAAAGACTGTGGGAACATCTCACTATTCAATTTCTGAATATGTAAAAATGCTACATAGTTGAAATCTCTAAAGAAGCACTATACTTTGTCAGACACTCTAATTCAAAGATTACATATCTGTAAACTAAGGTCTAGTAAAATGTAACCTTTATTAAATGTGCCATTACACTTAGTTTTACATTCAGTTTAAGGCTATGTTCACACCCGGCAGGGTCACAGAATGGCCGGTCTTAGCCCGGATCATCCCGGCCGGTACTTAAGTAACGGCCGGGTCATCTTTCCGGCCGCGGAGCTCTGATGCGGGCGCATCAGTGCGCGCCCGCATCAGAGCTTCCATTAGCCCACAATGAAGCAAGCGCCCGAAGCCGCTCGCTTCACTGTGTGATAGGGCTTTCTGCGGCCGGAATTCACTGAATTCCGGCCGCAGAAAACTGACATGTCTGTTTTTTTTCGGTGCCGCACGGGATCCCGGCCGGAGTGCACACGATGTGTGTACTCTCCGGCCGGGATCCCATTAAAAATAAAGCTATGTCCCGGCACGCAAAACTACGGTCGTAGTTCTGGGGCGAGAACTACGGCTGTAGTTTTACGTAGTGTGAATATAGCCTAAAGATGTATATTCAGGCATAAGACTATTAAGAGAACGTTATTAGAAAAGCTTTTTTCTTCACCATATCTCTTTTCATGCAATGGAGAGACAATATGACAATGACATTAATCAACTTCAACAGTGTGACTGCGGGGGTCCCGATCGTTGAAACGGACCGCCGGAGGTCTATCACCTGCCTCCGTGCGGTCCGATCGGCGATCTGCTACACTGAGTCTGCACAGGCAGGCTCAATGAGCAGATCGCCGATAACACTGATCAATGCTATGTCGATGGCATAGCAATGATCAGTGTAAAAATCAAAGTACTGGATGTAAAAGTCCTCCAAAGGGACTTCAAATTTGTAAAAAAAAAAAAAGTTCAAAACACTATTACACTACCCCAAAACCCCTCCCCCAATAAAAGTTGAAATAACCCCCCTATCCTATTATATAAATAAAACATATAAAAATAAATAAATAAATAGATAAACATATAATATACCATAGCGTGCGTAATTGTCCGATCTATTAAAAAATGATCTATTAAAAAATAACAAGCGTCATTGTGATCGGTGAACGGCGTACACGAAAAGAGGGAAAAAAGTGCGCAGATTACCGATTTTATGTTACATTATATATTAAAAAATCAATAAAAAGTGATCAAAACGTCCAATCTTCACAAATATGGTACTAATAAAATCTAGAGATCATGGCGGAAAAAATGACTCCCCATACAGCCTCATAGGTGAAAAAATAAAACCGTTATAAGAGTCACAATAGGCCCATTTTATTAATATTAATTGCCAAAAAAAAGGATTTCATAAAAAAAATATATATAACATTAGAGAATCTGTGTAACCTGCATATGGTTGTGTTCGGACTGACCTATAGAATAATGGTATCATGTAGCTGTTACCATATAGTGTATTACGTAGACACAGGAACCCCCCAAACTTTACCATATTGCATTCTTATTTACGATTTCACCTATTTATATCTTCATAAATAATATATTTGGGATTCCATCATACATGTTATGGTAAAATGAAAGACGCCATTACACAGTACAACTATTCCTGTAAAAAACAAGCACTTACATGGCTTGTAGATAGAAAACTGAGAGTGCTAGAGCTCTTAGAAGGGGGGGAGGGAAAAACGAAAATACTAAGATCAAAATTTGCGCGGTCCACTGGGTCATTTTGGACCTGGTCCTCAAAGGGTTAAAGGGGTTGTCCAGCAAAAATATTTTTCTTTCAAATCAACTGGTTTAAGAAAGTTAGATTAATTTGTAGTTCACGTCTTTTTAAAAATGTCAAATCTTCCCATACTTATCAGCTGCTGTATGTCCTGCAGGAAGTGGTGTTTACTTTTTATTCTAACACAGTGCTCTCTGCTGCCATCTCTGTCCAAGGCTTTTCTTCTGCAGGTTTTGATGCATTTTTCATCGTGGTCTTGCTGCAAAAACACAAGCAAAAATGCTCCGAAGACCCACTACTTCCACTAAAATCAATGAGACATTTAAAAGCATGAAAAAAATGCATGTTTTTAAAGAAAAAGAGCCTCTATATTTCCACTTGTTTAGCTGTTTTAGAGTAATTTAAGGTTCGGTTTGGACAAAACCAATTTTTTCTGCAAGGTTCTGCAAAACCTGCTGAACCAAACATTTGAAAATGTCACTAATCTCATAAGTTAGCATAAAATGTTGACTTAGAATGTTAGCAGAGAATGCTACCATAGAATGTTGGCATAGAACACAAGCTTTGGATGATGGTATATAGTTTTAAAAGAAAATATAACAGCACTCCATAGCACAGATCAGAGCACACTGGTAGGTAAAAGCATTAATTAAGAAGCTCTCACCTGGTGGGGTTGTGCAAGGCGAGGCACAACACTCAACAATAGCATGTAGCAGGACCGCAGCCACTCCCCAGATTCACCATAAAATGGATTGCAATACCTTGTTGGAGGGAGGTTTTTTGTCGGTATTTAGTTTTGACATAGAATACTTGTATAGAATGTAAAAATAGAATGTTGACATCGAATATGGATTCAAAATGTACTGTAGACATAGAATAAAGGCTTAGAATATTGCTTTATAATGCTGACATAGAATGTTGACATGGAGTGTTGACATTGAAAGTTAGCATAGAAAGTAGACTAAGAATGTTGCCATAGAATTTAGGTTTAGAATGTAGTCTAAGAAAGATGCCACAGAATATAGGCTTAGAATGTTGGATTGCAATGCTAATATAGAATGTAGGATTAGAATATTGGCTTATAATGCTGATGTAGAATGTTGGCTTTCAAGGTAGGTTTAGAATGTCAACATAGTGTTTTGGCATATAATATTGGCTTAGAATGTTGGCTTGTAAAGCTGACACAGAATGCTAACATATAGGGGGATATAGGGGGATATTTATGAACCTTGCGCCCCTTGCTTATGCCAGTAAGAAGGCATTCTGCCCATTCTCCCTGGTATACCCCTGCCATATGCCCTGCTCACCTAATGGGCAGGCAGGGGAGGACGCGTGACCTCCTCCCCCGGCTCATTTATCATGATTTATGCCTGCTCACAGGCATAAATCATGATGTAAATCTACACCTGTTGGAAGCAGATGAGATTTGTGGCACAGGGCTGGGCGCACGGCCGGCCAGGTTTACTCTTGGTAAATCTGGCCAGGGAAAAGGGGACGGAGCCCAATTAAAGACTGGCATACTCTTATGTCGGTTTTAATTAATGCCCCCCATAATGTTGACATAGACTGTAGGCATACAATGTTGATATCGAACGATGGTATACTATTCTTACATAGAATGATGGCATAGAATGTAGACACAGAATGTTTGCTTGATATGCTAGCATGGGATATTGCCTTAGAATGTGGGGAAATGTTATCAAAGAATGTGGGTACATATATTAACATACGATGTTTGCTTAGATTGTTGATATAGGATCCAATTCTGAGAAGTCCAGAGAAATCTTATGGACACAGTTCTCTAAGAATTCTTTTTTTTTATCCCACCCTTACAAAATTATAAAAGTTATTATAACAATTAAAACCTAAACACCAAAAAAGATGTCCTCTTATGGCTACTGTACAGTAAAAAAAAAAAAGTTATGTGCACCCACTTAGATCAGTTACCACTCTGGCTGGGTTTATTCAACAAAGTCAAAAGCTTGTGGATGTTTGATTCCTCTTCTCCAAGAACAGACAACATACATATGGGTGCAGGTAAAAAGAGAAGTATTATTCATAAAAATATGTATAAAACAGTATTTGTTCCGAGTCTCTTCATTGTCTCCAGCTGTAACACAACCCATTATCACGCATAACATCAAGCATAATTATTATTTACGTCCATCATTGTAAAATAGTGGCCCTTTTTTGTCAAAAAAAAAAAAATGACGTGTGATTACAGTCTTGAAAGGGAACTCCGGTTAAAAAAGCTTTAACCCTGTTCAATCCCCACGCATAATTTAAGCTTGTGTCTAATAGCTTTCCATTACATAAATTGGGCCACTTGTCTGCAGCACATCCTCGTTCACACTCTAAAGCTGCTAAAAATCTTTACTTCCAGGTCCACTCTGTCTCCACTCTTCTGTCCTTTCTCTGAGGCAGAGGTCACATGACCTCTGTCTATTCTATTGACAGGCAATAATAATAGCTGTAATATCTCATCTGTTACCCATCCCACCACTGAAAGTGATTACCTGGCTAAGGACTGGCCACAACAGTCTCTTCTGAGTAGTATAGGGGAAAGGAGACACTGTTGTTTCATCTCTCTCTTGTCTCTCTCTCTCTAAACTATGTAGATAAATACACAGAGTTGAATCTGGGGCTAGGAGGAGCATAGGCAAGTGGGAAAGGTCTCAAACTATTGGTGGGGTATCAGTTAGTGCACCTACTGTATATGCTTTTTGCGTGTTTTATTTTTTTTATTGTATTGCTGGGGTTCCCTTTTAAGCTGCCTGCAACCACTATTGGTAGACTTTCCTGTAGGTATTTTTTCCTTACCTCTGTGGGCACACAGCTTGTTTCAAAACTTTTTTTATGGATTTCACGTGGACTTGCAGTCCACAGTAGAAATATTAGATCTTTAACAAACCTGTTTTAATAAATGAACAAATGCCCTTCACCATAAATGTACAGTAGACACCTGACCAAATGTCTACATTTTATACCATCCAGTTGTTTGTGGTTATTGATTCTGTCTGATGTAAAATGCTAACAATAAGAACACCAAGACCCCTAAAATTTTATAAACACCATCTGTCTGCGTTAAAGATAAAAATTTTCACAGTGCTGAAAATATGCATTTTCTAGAAAAATGTCCAGTACTGTAAACAATATTAGAACCATAAATAAGGAACATTTCTCAGCGTTTTTAAGTTTCATAAACTTAAATAAACTCCATTTCTTCCTTTCTTTAATTAGAATACTAAATTCCAGAATGATATCATCATTTTGTGTGGATCAAAGCACTTCAGAACTGAAAAAAAGATGTGAACTACTTTTTACAATCAAACTATTTTTTAATAAAACTACCTGTCACTATGCTCCAGGCAAAAAAAAAAAACAATGTAGAAGGGAACAGAAAACTTTTGTGATGAATTAGCAAGAACATATTTTTAGATCCTTATTTTTTATTTTTTTTTTAAGTTACTTCAAAGACACTTCTGGAAATACCCTCAAATGTGAAGCTTCAAAAAGGAAACTCTAGTAAAAAGAATACTAATGTGTACCTTTTTTGCAGTTCCTGTGCAGGTAAATACTATTTACAGTCTTTAGTCATTAAAACTGAAGCTTAGGTTTCCAAAAAATTACTTTATGTTCAAAGAAACCCAGATACTATTGTTTTGTTTTGTGGATATTCAGCACTGCCCTTATTAGGCCATGTTCCTATTTTGTAAGTTCCGTAATAATCAGGGCCGTTGTAACAACGGCCGTGATTACTAAGGAACTTACGTAGTGATGCCGCTGAAGGAATCCCAGAGTGTATACACATAGGGGGACATTTATTAAGTCCGATGTTTTTTACGCTGGACTTATAAATGTCCCCGCATCTCCGGCGCTACAGAGATTTATGTTGAAGCGGACTGCCTCTACATAAATCCCGTGCGCGTCGGTGTGCACAGCCGTAAACATCCGCCTCCACACCCCCTAACCCGCCCCCCCCCCCCCCCCCTCCGGCGTACCCGGCGGAAAGTGGCGATTTGCGAATATTTTATTCGCAAAATGGCCATTTGCAAATAAAATATTCGCAAATAGCTCCTTTCAGCAAAAAAGTACCCCTTTTTGTGTTGATATATGTCGCCCATAGTATACACTCTGGACGGTATCCCTAGCGGCTGTAGAAAACCCTGTCCTGTCAGTTCACACAATGTAGCATGCAGCTCCAGCCGCACACTTCATTCTAAGCAGCAGGGAATTCGGATGCGGGCTCATACTGATGTGTCTGCATCTGAATTCAGCGGCAGTAAAGATCATCCGATCGGTACTTTAGTACCAGCTAGGATGATCTTTTCTGACACCAGAAGTTCTGTGACCCGGCCGGTCGCATGCGCCATGTGAACATGGCCTTAAGTTGATGGAGGCTTATAGGCAACCATTTAGATCACTCAATATTTGGCTAACCCCAATTGTTAACATACAGGATCAGTCTTGTGCTTTATGGGACCCTGTGCAATTTTTTGGAGTGCAACAAATCCCACTCTCTGTCTTTGCAATGTGTTTTCTCTTCTGTTTTTCTGCATCCTACTTTTCCTTATGCAGCACTAAATCTTTCTCATCTAAAACATTCTGTTCTCCCTTTCCAGTGCCACTCTCTTCCCTCAGAATCTCTCTTTATCCCACAAACAGTACTGAACAGTACTATGGGCCCCTGAACAAAGCTAAGAACTCGGCGTGCAAACCAGCCCCCCATACATAGACCACCACCACACAAGTTGCCCACAGTGACCCAGTTGTTATCTCTAAAAAATTTTCATTCCTCCTTCTAAGGATGTGTTCACATTTGCAGTTTTGTTGAATTTCTGTGTTTACTAGTGATGAGCGAGTACTAAAATGCTCGGGTGCTTGTTATTCGAGACGGGTATTCCGGATACTCGAGTGCTCATTTTGAGTAAAGAACCCTATTGAAGTCAATAGGAGACTCGTTTTTGCAAGAGACTCAAGTACGGTAGAGGGAAGGTCGTGTGAAAACCTGTCTACCTTAGAAATTGATGGAAACACAACGGGAATGGACAGGAAACAGCAGAGGCAGCATGTATGCATGCCTCTGAGGCTGACTAATGGCACCATTATGCCTAATTCTGTGCAACAGCATGGTTAAAACAGAGGTAGTCATATGGACCACCCAAAAACTCAGCCTGACACAGCATGGCAGTGAGAACACAGGGAACCATTACAACCTTTACTCTGTGCAAGCAGTTGTGAACTTAGATAGGCCTTGCGTATGAAATACAGAAATCAGGAAACATACTTGTGGTCCCACTAGTTTTGGGGGGCTTTGGGATACAATCCGGTAGTGGCTGCATCTATACACACTCTGTGACACCACCCTTTACTCTGTGCAAGCAGTTGTGAACTTAGATAGACCTGGCGTATGAAATAGAGAAATCAGGAAAAATACTTGTGGTCCCACTAGTTTTGGGGGGCTGTGGGATACAACCCGGTAGTGGCTACACCTATACACACTCTGTGACACAATGAGCAGTGAAGTTCTATGCAGGTGTACTACAAATCCCAGCAATACAATGTAGTACAGCAGCACCTTTCAGCCATGGCAATGTGCTCCTGCCTAGTGTGAACAGTGTTCTAGGAGAGCTGACCAATTTTTTCCTTTTTTTTTTCTTTCTGTTTTCCAGTTGGGGGAGTGGCTGCCTCTATTTGGTCGTGCACTCCACTTGTCTCACCCAGGTGATGCAATTATTTTTGCAGGTATTAAACGGATCTTGCATGCCCAGAGCATAGGCGTATAATACGCCATGGAGAGGCCATAGTGTACATACAGTGTAGGGTCTGCCTCGATATGAGTCCACCTTATCGTGGTGAGGCAGTTTACGCTGTTTGCAAATAGTAACCAAGAGACTCATTATTTTTGTGGGAATTTTTTGGGCAGTTGGGGGGGCTGCTTTTAATTTTCATGTCTATGGTGGATCTGTATCTTGCTTTTGCGGTGAGCTGTTGCATTTTTATGTGTTTTTGTGTGTTTGCAATTTCAGCCATGGCAACGTGCTCCTGCCTAGTGTGAACAGTGTTCTAGGAGAGCTGACCAATTTTTTCCTTTTTTTTTTTTTTTTTCTGTTTTCCAGTTGGGGGAGTGGCTGCCTCTATTTGGTCGTGCACTCCACCTGTCTCACCCAGGTGATGCAATTATTTTTGCAGGTATTAGACGGATCTTGCATGCCCAGAGCATAGGCGTATAATACGCCATGGAGAGGCCATAGTGTACATACAGTGTAGGGTCTGCCTCGATATGAGTCCACCTTATCGTGGTGAGGCAGTTTACGCTGTTTGCAAATAGTAACCAAGAGACTCATTATTTTTGTGGGAATTTTTTGGGCAGTTGGGGGGGCTGCTTTTAATTTTCATGTCTATAGTGGATCTGTATCTTGCTGTTGCGGTGAGCTGTTGCATTTTTCTGTGTTTTTGTGTGTTTGCAATTTCAGCCATGGCAACGTGCTCCAGCCTAGTGTGAACAGTGTTCTAGGAGAGCTGACCAATTTTTACCTTTTTTTTTTTTTCTGTTTTCCAGTTGGGGGAGTGGCTGCCTCTATTTGGTCGTGCACTCCACCTGTCTCACCCAGGTGATGCAATTATTTTTGCAGGTATTAGACGGATCTTGCATGCCCAGAGCATAGGCGTATAATACGCCATGGAGAGGCCATAGTGTACATACAGTGTAGGGTCTGCCTCGATATGAGTCCACCTTATCGTGGTGAGGCAGTTTACGCTATTTGCAAATAGTAACCAAGAGACTCATTATTTTTGTGGGAATTTTTTGGGCAGTTGGGGGGGCTGCTTTTAATTTTCATGTCTATGGTGGATCTGTATCTTGCTCTTGCGGTGAGCTGTTGCATTTTTCTGTGTTTTTGTGTGTTTGCAATTTCAGCCATGGCAACGTGCTCCTGCCTAGTGTGAACAGTGTTCTAGGAGAGCTGACCAATTTTTTCCTTTTTTTTTATCTGTAGTACAGCAGCACCACCAGCCACAAAATCATAAAAGAGTACACTGAGCACCTCTTAGGGGTCTGTATGCAACATGTAATGTGACCTTAGTAATGTCCCCTTTCTGCCAGCAGCCGATCACCACAGTGTGTTGGTGAAATTGTGGTAGCAGCACTGCAAGTCCCAGCCAGCAGTCTGTAGTAATACTACATTCCCTGCCTACTGGAACGCTAAATCCTACACTGATGCTCTCCTTGACCAGCAACAGCTCTGTCTCTAATCTCTTCCAGCATACATCTGAAGCGAACACTACCGGACACCCTTTTTATATGGCAGGGTCATCTGATCTGGCCAACCAATCGCTGCTATCACCATGTATGGGTCCCATGTTATTGCAGGATGTACCAAAGAGTCTTCTGCATGTTTATTGGCTGAGAAATAGCGCCCAAACTTACAGGAAACTGATGATGAGGTTTTCTTGAGTATCGCAAGATGCTCGTCCAAGTAACAATTACCATCAAGTACCCTAATGCTCGATTGAGTACCAAGCTTGGACGAGCATGCTTGCTCATCACTAGTGTTTACATAATTACATCCTAAATAATGTGTGGACTCTGCAGTTTTGTCTAACTTGACTGTTATCAACTGTGCGATTTGTCATGTGACTAGCATTAGAAGGCTTCATCGTAGGTGTTTTCTAACAAATATTAAGGTATTATTAAATCAGACCAAACCCTTCTCATGTTAATCACTGTCCTTATGCCCACGTCCTCTATTTAATTGACAGCAACTAGGCCCTTTCACCACACTGAGGCAGTGAATAAGAAGTGATGGACTGGCTATCTCTGGGCGCTTGAGCTGTGGAAAGTAGGGAAGAGCGAACCGAACCGTAACGAACCAGATTCGTTACGAACTTTGCAAAAAGTTCGGTTTATCACCGAACCGAACTTTGAGAAAGTTCGTAACGAATCTGGTTAAAATAACAATAACAAATAGAATCAAAGACATCTTTAAAAAGTGATGCAAACACCTCTGGAATGCATCTGGGAAAGCAGGGAAAAAGAGTTAGAGGAATCGGCATTACGGGGTTAGCGATCCTCTGCAATAATGCCGACTCCTTTAATGGTTAATATATTTAATTAATAGAACATATTTTCATTGCAATAAAGTCACTTTCATTGTTCAATAATTTAATTAAAACGATTCCATCATTGTGCAATTAAATATACTGTTAAAAAAAAATATATATATAAATAAATGTATATTTATATATATATTTATTTTTTTACAGTATATTTAATTGCACAAGTATGGATTCGTTTAAATTTAATTATTGAACAACGAAATTAATTTTATTACAACGAAAATGTGTTTTATTAATTAAATATTAATTATTACAGGAAGCTCTTTTAAAGCCGTTAATTCATATAGCCGGTAAAAAGAGCTCACTGTAATAATTAATACTTTACTTTAATTAAAACATCAAATGTTTCTTCTAATTATGCTATCACAATTGCATTATTAGAAGAAACATTTTGAATCATATATGCGCTGAGCTGATCAGCTGATCGGCTCAGCGCACATATAATTAGCGGGTCCGCAGCACAGTGACTTCATTGTGCTGCGGACCAGCGAAGAGGACACATGGGGGTGAGTATACAGCTCTCCCCTCCCCTGCACTGCACCCCTCCCAGCAAGGGTCACTTAACCCCTTCCTTGCTGGGATGGGTGCAGTCTGACATCAGTCTGGCCCCCAAGGGGTTAAGGGGGATGCAATGCATCCTCCCTTAACCCCTTGGGGGCCAGACTGTAAGCAGCGATCTGTAAAGATGCTGCATACTGTAAGGTGCACAACACCACTCACAATGATGGGTGTTGTGCTCCTGTTTGTTTGTTTTTTGTGTGTTTCTCCCATTTTGTTTTTCAGATATCGGTATATTACGTCGTATTCGGTGGACTACGTCGATGACCAGCGGTTGTTTGGTGTGGTTTTTTTTTTATAAAATGGTCAATGAGGGGTGTGGGGGTGTTTTCATTTAAATAAAAAAAAAAAATTTCCACTTGTGTCTTTATTTCTTTACTTTATAGACTTAGTAGTGGAAGCCGTCTAATAGATGGAATCCATTACTAAGTTGGGGCCTAGTGTTAGCCGGTATAAAATGGCTTACACTAACCCCCCATTATTACCCCAGTACCCAATGCCACCAGGGGTACTGGGAAGAGCCGGGTGCCAGTGGTCCCGGAGCGTCAAAATTGGCGCTCCTGGACTGGGGCGACAGCAGGCTGGTAAGATTTAGGCTGTACATATGTCCTAGGATTGTAACACCCCTCTGTTCCTCCTTCCCACCCTCTTCATCATTAGGAATGTGCCTAGAACAATTATCACCTGTGTGAACCCTACACATGTGCTGGATCGTTAAGACACCTGTGCAGTGTTCAGACAGGTGATGAATAGGAAATATCCTGCCTGGGGGCATTCCTAATAGTGAGGAGGGTGGGAAGGAGGGACAGTTGGGCCTTGCAATCCTAGGGCACAGACACTTTAGGCCACACCAATTTGACATAGGGCTGCAAGTTTAATAGTTGTTTTTTTAGGACAATAACTGCATCACCTGCCAAACAGACCCCAGGACAGATCTTGGATTAAAATCAGCGGTACAAACAGTTTGTGTGTGTGTGTGTGGGGGGGGGGGGGGTCAGATTGTGGGTACAGAGTCGCTTTAAAAATGAGTAAATAAAAAACATTAATAGAAAATTTTTAGGATTACGCGTTTCAGGGCTGCAATCCCTTAATCATATCTGAAAGTGTAGCTCCACAACCAATCACTTTTTCCTTACTCCTTGCTTTGGTCCTGGAGGCATAGTAGGTCTCTTGTCTATCTTGTATCATTATCTTGATAACCACAGACCCCTAAGTACATGAACCCTGGTAGCAGGTAGGTAGTTAGGTAGTAGGTAAAAAGAACAATAGATGGTAATGAAATATAATTTTTAATTTGTAAAGTATTATTTTATATGTCTTGCACACAGTAGAACCTGATCTGGTGCAGTGCAAAATTAAAATAGAAAGTAAAAATGTAAACATAGTTAGCAAAGGCAGTGCATATGGTCTTTGTGGTTTTCCAGCAGTGCAATAAATCAATGTATTATTACATTTATTTTGTATATGCTTACTATGAAGATGCTGATTAAAAAATAAGCTTACTTTTCCCTGTACATCTGAATTGGATGTCTGAGTCAGCTAAAATTCGGCTTTGCAAGCAATTTAAAAATTGCAATGTATAACCGTCAGATGTAGAGGTATGTTGTTTACAATCAGAGTTTATTATTATTATTTTATTTTTTGCTTTTTGCTAATATAATTCCAAGATAACACAAAAAATAGATGTACTAGGTAGATGATGGATAGAAACATAGATAAATACTGTATACAGAGTGACACAAATTTTTGATGGCCCTTTAAAATATCTTATATTGATGCCTATTGGTATCACTAAATGAGTTGTGCTCTTTAACCCCTTAACACTCCATGATATAAATGTACGTCATGGTGAGCAGTGACCAGCACACCAGGAAGTGCACATACATTACGGGAATATAGAGCCCACTGAATCAATAGCTGTGTCATTCACAGCTGTGCTCCCACTACAACTGCCAAGAATGGTGTTTTCGCTGTTCTTGGCAGTTTAGCCTCATAGCTGCCACAGTCAGTACTGAATGCTGTATCTATAGGATTTACAGAAGGGAAAACTCTTCTTGTTACCCATTAGCCATCCGTGTCTCATAGACACAAAGCGGGGAGAGGAGATTGCAACAACATAGTTGTCTCCTTGATAATTGTACTGATCTGTCAGGGTCTGAAACTTTTGAATATCTAAAGTAGTTTTTTAAAAGTTCACCATCGATCGGGAAGTTAGGATGCATGCCAGAGGGCCAACAATCCCAAAAGTTGGTACTGAAGTAGACTATAGAAATGGAGCTCTAACCCCTTCCATTGGTGTAAAATTTGCACAGTTTATTTTGATCACACAAGGTCATTGTCAAAACCAAAAGAGTCCCTTAAGTGACACTGAAAAATCCTGCTTGTGAGCCGGGCCGTGACTATAAGTCGCAGTCCAACTTGAGTTAAGCAGGAGGCATACATTGTATTTCTCCCCACTGCTAAGTCAACACTGATGATGATATTATTATTATTTTATTTATTATTATAATTTTTTTTTAAGTACCCTTGGTTCCAGAGTGCTATACAAGTAATACACAAAAACACGTTACATGAATAAGGTAAATGGCAGACTGGTGCATAATGATAGAGGACACTGTCTGCGAGGGGTTACAATCTATAAGGTAGGGAAAGGGAGACAGAAGGTAAAGGCTACAAGTCAAAGGGGGATGCTGAATTATTTTAGCTTGTAGCCTAGTGTAAAGAGATGTGTTTTCAGGTTGCTTTTGAAGGTCTTGATTGTGGATAAAAGCTAAATGTGTCGGTGTAATATGTTTGTATGGAGGAAGCCTAGGTAAAATCTTGGAGACGTTTGTGTGAGGTATTAGAAAGGTATTTTAACAGGTAAGTCTGCTCCTCTAAAGTATGTAGCGGTCTGTAGAGATTATGCCAATAAGTGGTTCCAGCTAAATCTATCCTAATTAGGCTGGGTTCACACTACGTATATTTCAGTCAGTATTGTGGTCCTCATATTGCAACCAAAACCAGGAGTGGGTTAAAAACACAGAAAGGCTCTGTCCAGACAATGTTGAAATTGAATGGATGGCCGCCATATAACAGTAAATAACTCCCATTATTTCAATATAACAGCTGTTGTTTTAAAATAACAGCAAATATTTGCCATTAAATGGCGGCCATCCACTCAATTTCAACATTGTGTGAACAGAGCCTTTCTGTGTTTTCAATCCACTCCTGGTTTTGGTTGCAATATGAGGACCACAATACTGACTGAAATATATTTAGTGTGAACCCAGCCTTAGGCCTTTTGTCTATTTTTGACATTGTGTGAACATATCCTATTTTAGTATAGTAGTATTTTTGGAGCGTACAGACCAAAATTATAATAGAAAGATTTGTACCTTTCTATGTCTTCAAGCCACTGTATGGGAAACCAGCCTAAGTCTTTCAAGTTGTTTGTGTATAGGCATCTGTATATATTTTAAGATTTTCCTTCATGTCAAATTGACTTTAGTTTCTATTAAATTTGTATCATGGGTTCCCCCCCCCCCCCCCCCCCCCCCCTTCCCCAAACACACACATTTAGGAGTCTCCAGCAGAGGGTACACACACAGCCTGCAGCCACAACACACTATACATTTATAAACTGTTCCCCATATACTTATTCTGGCTGGAAGGAGATGTCAACTGACTTAATGACTTTCATGAAAAATCAACACTAAATATAAAGCAATAAAATTAACCCTAAATTGCAACTTAACCAATATTGATTTGTTTTAAGGTTACACTGGAAGAAAATCAATAAGTATGTTGACAACATAAGTCTTGTAAAGAGCACGGATGAAGCAACCAACATGTAGTTTAAAAGCTTTCAGGCAACTAGCACAGCATGTGGCTTGTCACTGGACATACTGGATGACAGGAGTACTGAACATCAAGATTCCAATTGCAAAAAGCCATTAAACAGCAAAGAGATAAATAGTGGTCTCACAAGACTGTATGATGAGAAAAGGAAGACGGAAAGACAGGACCAATAAGTGCATTCATTGTTTAAATATGGTTCTCAAATCCCACATGGGCAACTCTTGGTGAATACAATACTAGAAACCGTCCTGAAAATCCACCGGAAAAGATAGTAGAAACTCTAAATCAGTAGATAGTAGAAACTCTAAATCATGTTTTCAGTATATTATTATATATTTTCTAATAAGGTCAGAGGTTTAACTTTTTATGTTAGATTTTTTTTAACTAAAGACAAATAGACAGCTATTAAGAATATACATGTGTTAAAGTTTTAGATCTTTGTATAATGGGTTTTGTGACCTTACTGGTGTGAAGGTACAGTATATAACTCTTTCACTTTTTTTTTTTCACTTCACTTTTCATTTTTCCATATACAGAGCCATATGAGGGCTTGTTTTTTGCAAAATCATTTGTACCTCCCATTTTACCTCAATTTTAAGCCATGCAAGTTTTAGTAAAACCAACATGTATTTTGTGGTTCAACATATACATCACTTATGTCGTATTTTACTACTTGTAAAAAATGTAAACTTTTTCTTCAAAAATTAGTGTTTTTAAAATCTCTATTCTGACATTATATAACTTTTTTTTATTTATGAAGATGCATGAGGGCTCATTGTTGCACTGCAATATATAGTTTTTATTAGTACAATTTTGGCGCAAATGGGTCTTGTATTGCTATTATTTAAATTTTAAAATTGATGATGTGACCAAAAAAATCAGCATTTTCGGTGGCTGGAAATTTTTAGTTTTTGTTGATACTGTTTACTGAGCAGGATTAATACCATAAGGTTAATAAATTGGACAGTTTTGCAGGCAGCAATACTAAATACGTTTAATTTTATTTAAGATTACATTTTATATTTGAAAAAGGGAAAGATTTAAATACAACATATATATATATATATATATATATACACATATATGTATATATATACAATGAATTTATATTTATTGTTGGTTTTCTAGTTATTTTATAAATCACTGATTGATAGAAAACATTAAAATCTTTAATCTTTATTAATTTATCTTCTTAAAATAATAAACATGTAAACACACGTGATATACTCTACTAACTCATTACAAACCGGCCACCATCCTAATCTAACTAATTGTCCCGGCCTTTGTGTAAACAACGCACCATGTAAACTTAATTCATAAATTGCAACAGTCTCTTGGTCTTGTAGCCGCTTTTTTTGTATATATGCACTATCCCCGTAGTCTTTGCATGTGCTCCATAGTGCAAAACAAGCTGGTAAACAATAGACCTCTTTATAAACTTTCAAATATATAATATATAATATATATTTGAAAGTTTATAAAGAGCTCTATTGTTTACCAGCTTGTTTTGCACTATGGAGCACATGCAAAGACTATGGGGATAGTGCATATATACAAAAAAAGCGGCTACAAGACCAAGAGACTGTTGCAATTTATGAATTAAGTTTACATGGTGCGTTGTTTACACAAAGGCCGGGACAATTAGTTAGATTAGGATGGTGGCCGGTTTGTAATGAGTTAGTAGAGTATATCACGTGTGTTTACATGTTTATTATTTTAAGAAGATAAATTAATAAAGATTAAAGATTTTAATGTTTTCTATCAATCAGTGATTTATACATATATGTATTTTAATCTTTTCCATGTATATATATATTAGTCCTAACTTTAAACAAATACACTCTATACATTGCTAATGTGTAGGTGTATAGAGGCCCATTTCCAGCAACTATCACTCCAGTGTTCTAATGGTACAATGTGTTTGCTCATTGGCTCAGAAGGCTAATTGATGATTAGAAAACCCTTGTGCAATCATGTTCACACATCTGAAAACAGTCTAGCCTGTTACAGAATTCCACAGTAAACCCAATTAGATATACGAGGGGGTTACGTCCTCCACGCCGATATAAACACTCCTGTGCTACTATAAAGCAACAAATTTAATTCATAACAAAGTAAGCACTTAGGAACTAAAACATAACTTTTAATCAAGATCAGAATAAAAAAAGAAGGGTATATATAAACCAAATAAATAGAATCACCAATCTGAATCAAAATCACCGCACTTAGGAAAATAGCAGTGTAGATGTATAAACAACAGAACGTATTGAAAGGGAGACACACGAGAGGACAAGGTGCACTCTGTCCACTCCTAGATTGTGATACTTTCCCTACCTTTTGGGGTGACCCACCTCCTTAAAAGGGTGGCCCCAACCACGATGACGTTCCCTTCCCTCCTCTAAGTGCAGGACAAGACACAAACAGACACAAAATGTGAATCACACAAAATAGGGTACCACACCAAACCAATATTCAAAAAAGAACCAACGCGTTTCACCTGTACAAATAATAACAGGATCATCAGGGATATAGTGGTGTACAACAAACAATAACAACAAAAGAAAAAGTAGTGCAATAGATGTACAGCGCAAAACCACCTGCACCACCTCCGGTGGATTGCTGGATAATGCTGAGGAGTAGCTCAGTGACACAAGTGTGTCTCAGAATGCACATGGGATGATGCCAGTACTCGTAATCAGGACAATAGAAATCCTATGTATTACAGCAAATGAATACCACCAATAGGACTCTTGAGAGTCAGTAACCAAATGCCAGGATATAGCAGAAAATGATCATTTACATGAATATGCCGGGCATGCTAAGATACAATATACTGTTGCAATTAGCCCAGTCAAGCAACCAATAGCTGCATCCTAGTATCACTGGATTATTATTAAATGCTCAATAGCACAAAGCATACATGTGTCTGAAAACCAGCAATACTTATCAATAGCTTCCCGATGGTGGAACAGGCATCCTGCTGCAGATGTTCAGTGCACTCCTAAGGGAGTTGGTGCCAAGATGTAATGCCCCTAGGAGCTGCAGGCTCACTCATGCCCTCCTATATACTCACAGTGTTAGCGCCGCTCATCACCACTTCCGGTCTGTGGGCTGCTGAGTGAGTTCCTACATGTGGATCACGTGACCGGGCTCTAGTGATGACTACTTCCGGTCTGTGGAATGCAAAGTGCGTTCCACCTGATATATCATGTGATCCCCAGCTTGCTGCTGCCTATTCCCATAGAAAATCACATTAGCTGATACTCTCCCTATGAACACTTAACACCCACAGGGTAAGCTAGACCTAGCTCATGGGGCGCACAGCAGGAAAATGCCTCTATGATATAGGAAAAATTATACCAATATCATGTGAGGGGTACATGTACACAATATATAGAGACAAGATAATTAAATGAGTACCTAGGAACACACTCCAACATGGAGTATTGTGACAGTTCCTACACCAGACACCTATAATAGGATGTAATAAACATCAACACATAAGTAATGGTATTACCCTGGTGTACATCACACAGTGGAGGGCACAGTATAGAAATTGATGAAACAGACAACAAGTGCCACTAGAGCTCCTCCAGAACATATAATATATAAAAAATACAAAAATAAATGATACACCCTGAATGATACTCAGGGGTATGGTACTGAGATACACATATTAGATTGCAGGATATAGATAAACAAAGCCAATATGGCTGGGACTCATGTATATTTACAAAAATGCCACAAACGACAGCTTCTCATTAAGACCCAGAGGATACACAGTCCTCAGACGATAGATCCACTGGGTCTCTTTCTGTAGGAGTCTTCTATCAAAATCTCCCCCCCTAGGCGATGGGTGTACCACTTCGATTGCCTGAAAGCTGATGGAGAATGGGGAGTCGGCATGGACCTCACGCATATGTTTCGCCACAGGTTTGTCACGAGAATGCTCTATATCCCCGATGTGCTCGAGTATACGTCTCCTAAGTTCTCTGGTGGTCTTTCCTACATAGCATAGATTACAGGGACAGGAAGCCAGGTACACAACACCTGAGGTCTTGCAGTTGGCAAATTCCCGGTTACGAAAAACGGTATCACCATTGCTATTCAAGAAGGTTCCACTCACTCTGATGTACTGACATGCCTTGCATGTACCACACCTAAAGGTCCCCTTGGGAACACGTTCTTGTAACCAATTTGTGTTCGGGGGCGGTGGTGTGAAATGACTGTGTGTAAGGCGATCTCCCAGATTCCTACCCCTTCTGTAGGTGATCTGCGGGGTGGGATCGACCAGTTTGCCAATAATCGGGTCCGACGTTAGAATTGGCCAAAATCGGGAAATGATATGTCGCACCTCAGATGAGGCACCATCAAAAGTACCTATAATTCGGGACTTGGCCTCATCTGGTTCTTTCACTTTTGGCATCAGAAGCAAGTGTCTATCTTTGGTTTTCGCGTTCTGGAAAGCCTTCTTAAGAACATGATGTGGAAAGCCTCTTTCCCTGAAGCGCTTTTGTAGGGTATCGGCCTCAGCCTTGAAGCTCTCCTGGGAGGAGCAATTTCTCCTGGCCCTCAGATACTGTACGGTGGGAATACCCCTTCTGAGTGCATAGGGATGATGACTTTCCCATCTCAGAAGGGTATTCCCAGCCGTGGGTTTGCGATAAACCTGTGTTTGTATCTGGCCATCGTGTCCCCTACCCAGTGTCACATCCAAAAAACAGAGTTTATCTCTCTGTACTTCAAACGTGAACCTCAGGCCAATATCATTGCTGTTGAGAATCACCATGAATTCCAAAAATTGATTTTTTTGTACCCGTCCACAACACCACCACGTCGTCAATATAACGACCCCAGTATGAGATATATTGGTGGTAATTCTGTAGGGAGTCTGAAAAAACCATGGTCTCCTCCCACCAGCCCAGGAATATGTTTGCATACGTGGGCGCCACAGGCACGTCAATCGAGCACAGGAAGTGATCCCTTTCTAGACACACGTCTTGTATTTTTAATAGTAAGTCTGTGGAATCCCTGATATAGGAAAGAAGTGTCAAGACAAAGGGTCTCAAAACCTTATCCAGATACGTGCCTATATTTTGCGTTAAGTTATTAATCCCTGACACTATTGGTCTCATTTTTAGTGGGCAAAGCCCCTTATGGACCTTAGGGAGTACATAGAAAGTGGCCAACTGGGGGTGAGTGGGGTACATGAAACTGTATTCATTATCATCAATGAGCCGCAGGTTTTTGCCTCGGTCTAAGATGTCCTTAAGTTCCTTTTGGTATACTAATGTAGGGTCCCTTTGTAGTACCTCATACCCTCTCTCATCCCTCAAAATGCAAAGGCACGCTTGTTTATAGTCTTGATGATTCATCACGACTATATTTCCGCCCTTGTCGGCTGGTTTGATGATTATATTTTTGTCTTGCTCAAGGGACTTCAGAGCCTGTTGCTCATCTCTAGTGAGATTAAATCTTACATCCTGTTTTTGGATACTCAGTTCCTCAATGGCCTTTATTACAACGCCCACAAAGATGTCTATAGCATCATTGTCCACCATTGGGGGCATGCGCTTACTTTTCAGGCGACAATCTGTGAAGAAGCCTTCTCCCAGAGGCCTTGTTCCTTCTTCAAGGAGTGATGTTAGCATGTTGATGCCCTCAATGTCCTGTGGGGTCAGATCTTCTTCCTGGAGAGTTCTCTGATTATGCAATGCCTGTTACAGAAGCTACAAAACTGACCTTCCTTTGAGCAGATTGTGTTTCTGGAGCATCACATTTGTGGGGTCAATTAAACGCTCAAAATGGCCAGAAAAAGAGAACTTTCATCTGAAAATCGACAGTCTATTCTTCTTAGAAATGAAGGCTATTCCATGCGAGAAATTGCTAAGAAATTGAAGATTTCCTACAACTGTGTGTACTACTCCCTTCAGAGGACAGCACAAACAGGCTCTAACCAGAGTAGAAAAAGAAGTGGGAGGCCGCGTTGCACAACTAAGCAAGAAGATAAGCACATTAGAGTCTCTAGTTTGAGAAATAAACACTTCACAGGTCCCCAACTGGCATCTTCATTAAATAGTACCGGCAAAACACCAGTGTCAACATCTACAGTGAAGAGGCGGCTGCGGGATTTTGGGCTTCAGGGCAGAGTGGCAAAGAAAAAGCCATATGTGAGACTGGCCAATAAAAGAAAAAGATTAAGATGGGCAAAAGAACACAGACATTGGACAGAGGAAGACTGGAAAAAAGTGTTGTGGACGGATGAATCCAAGTTTGAGGTGTTTGGATCACAAAGAAGAACGTTTGTGAGACGCAGAACAAATGAAAAGTTGCTGGAAGAATGCCTGACGCCATCTGTTAAGCATGGTGGAGGTAATGTGATGGTCTGGGGTTGCTTTGGTGCTGGTAAGGTGGGAAATTTGCACAGGGTAAAAGGGATTCTGAATAAGAAAGGCTATCACTAAATTTTGCAATGCCATGCCATACCCAGTGGACAGCGCTTGATTGGAGCCAATTTCATCCTACAACAGGACAATGACCCTAAACACACCTCCAAACACACCTTCAACTATTTACAGCAGAAGCAGGCAGCTGGTATTCTATCAGTAATGGAGTGGCCAGCGCAGTCACCAGATCTGAACCCCATTGAGCTGTTGTGGGAGCAGCTTGACCATATGGTACGCCAGAAGTGCCCATCCAACTAATCCAACTTGTGGGAGCTGCTTCTAGAAGAGTGGGGTGCAATTTCTCCAGCTTACCTCAACAGATTAATAGCTAGAATGCCAAAGGTGTGCAATGCTGTAATTGCTGCAAAAAGAGGATTCTTTGACGAAAGCAAAGTTTGATGTTATTTCAGCTACAAATCATTATTTCTAACCTTTTCAATGTCTTGACTCTATTTTCTATTCATTTAACAACGTACGGCGGTGAATAAGTGTGACTTTTCATGGAAAACACAAAATTGTTTGGGTGACCCCAAACTTTTGAACGGTAGTGTATATATATATGCAATGCATTGAAATTATTTATCTGCCTATAAAACTCTCCTATGGCAGGTTATCTAAGCTGATCAGTCACAGCAGCCGCATGGGTCTACAATAGGCTCTCAGCTGCTATGGCAACAGATTTGCCCCCAAGATCTCATCACGGGAAGCCAACCTGACCTTATACCCTCAAAAGTGCAGTGCTGTTGTTTAAATGCTGCTATCAGTTTTGACAGAGGTTTGTAAATACTTAAATGACCACCATGAGGGTGACTGCTGATGGCAGTTATTAGCATTGGGTTATTAACAGCCAACACCCACAGTGTGTGGAACAAGCTGAGCTCCAGAGCCTGCTCCATAAAGATCAATCATTTGAAGGGGTTAGGGGACTTTCTGCTTTGGAGAATTATCTAGATGCCCCATTAACTTTACTGTAAGTTTTAATAGGGTGGTATCCCTTGCTACGGAACTACCCCTATTACTCAGGTCATGGTCACAGGGGGAAAAAGACAGTACTTCTGTCTTCAAGAAACACGTTTCAAGACAAACATTGATGATTTCTTAGGCCAAATAACACCAATGTATATTAAAAATGTAGAATATTCTATAAATATTGATTTATTTTGATCCCCCAATGACTTGTAGCAATAAGGTATGATGCAGCCAAAACATGATGTCAGTTAAGAGAATAGATAGGCATGTTATATTTTAACTGGTCAAACCTTTTTTTTAAGGGGATAAGCCATAGTCAGAACTGTCTGGAAGCAGTTTATCTACTCTCTTCCAATGTAGAATCCATAAATGTTTGGCTGAGCCAGGTAAGATAAGAAAAGTTCAGCCGATAGCTTTTAAAACTGTATGAGCATCTTTAAATCTTGATCAGAGCAGAGTCACAGCAGAGAACACTTTTCCCTGTGGAAAACTCTACTAATCTCAACACCAGTCAAAGAGAGTCATTTGCTTTTCAAGGCCATTTCCACAACAATTAAGGTTAATTGCAATACGATATCCCACTCTTCATATCCCACTATCCCACTAGTCATATACAACTATTATTAGCTTGATTATTTTCTTGTGATTAGATGTTTAGACCCACTAATCATTGATAGAATCCCCCCCCCCCCCAACTGTCTAGTTCTAATGACGAGAGTTGATGGAACCATGGACGTGTGCACTTGTAAGTTAACTAAGCTGCATCTGTAAGTGAAGTTCTGGAGTGAATCTGGCAAATGGTGCATTTATGGGGTGATGGATTTTATGGGGTGGTGAATTTATGGAGTGATGCACTTACGAACAAATTAAGCTGAAAAGTAGAGCATTTATGAGGTGGTGAATAGTGATGAGTGAACATCCCAATGGTTGTTTCAGATGCCAAACAGGAACATTAATCAGTTCGTGTTTGTGATCGGTTCGTGTTTGCCTAATATTCACAATCAATTAAGTAACGTACAGTAGAACCACACGTTTCAGTGCATAAAGATTATCAGGTGCAAAGCGTAAAATAGGTAATAGCAGAGACGAATACAAGATGCATAGCATTAGCGTATCATTTATTCACCTGTGCGTATATATGCAATGAGGTACATACATGCATCGCACAATATGCGCAAGGAATGCTAGGCCGCAGAATACAGTGAGCTCAGCAAATCAATATGTCCCAGTGAACCTCCCCTTTGGGCCTCGGAGAACTATAATGCCTGGTCACTACAGCGTTAAGAAATTAATCCTTATAGTGCTAAAAGGCTGAATTCTATCACCCTTCCTACAGTGATAATTCCACAACATTCTAAGCCCTACTCGGTGAGCTCTCCCTCCCTACACTAACTACCACTGTGAATATTGCTGCCTAACAAAATTCAGATGCTGTTCCTGCTCGTTTTACTCTGCCTACTGAACGGCACAAGAATCAGGAAAAACTGTGAGAAAATTCACCTCAGCTTCACATTTTTATAGCAGGTACATAACGTACGTAAGGACGCTGTTTGTTACATTACCTACATTACATCAGGTAATTACTACATTACCTGATGTGCTCTTTCTTCCCCACACGTTCATTCACTGTTTAAAATTGATGGGAGGAAACTTACGCAATTGTGTACATCTTGTATACATTGTGTTAATGATTGTTATAACCATTCCGATCATGAACAAATTGTCCATGATCGGCATACAAGAACATTTACGAGCATGTTCGCTCTTTACTAGTGGTGAGCTTATGGAGTGGTGCACTTATTCTGAGATGAACTTTAGAAATAATTCACTAAACATCGATGCATATATGAGTCAGGGAAGCTATGGATTTATGCATTTGTGAATCAGAGAAACCTCATTGAAACATTATCATATTGTGTTATATTGAAGCACTACTTTTGAGTGTACACTCACCAAAATGAGTCCTGGGTACAACATCAATGATGAGGTATATGTTATGTCAGAGATAAGTGTGACCTCAGATCTCACCCACAACCTCTGTCCCTGCCTGCTTGCTGACAACCTGGCGTCGGTCCCACATACGTATTTGACACAAATTAGAATCCAGAGCCAAAGTCAGTAATCTAGCCAGGGGTCAAGGCCAATAGAGACCATGCAGTGTCAATTCAGAAACAAGGGATAAACAATAAACAAGCCAAAGTTAGAAACAGTGTGTTGGGTGCGGTCACAAGCCTGCAGGATTCAGAACTGCAGAGCATTGCTCCATGCAGGCTGGGAGCTCACCAGGTTACAGTGTTATGACAGTATAATTGAAAGCCGTACCGTGTCAAAACAGGTTTTTGATAAGGTACAACTACTGTACGTGTTAATCTATGTAAGGGATCTTTAAATTAGCAGTTCACCGGATAAACTATAAAGTCAAGAAAATTTATACAGTACTTCAGAATAGTTATGCCTGCAGAAACAAGATAAGACTGTTAAGACGATTAAAATGGGGTTTGTTTTTTACTGACGTTGTTTTCTTATGAAAATGATTAGATGAGTGATCATCCAGCTCAAAATGCAGATTTATTTGTGCAATACTATAAGAAATTCATAGCACTGTGCCACTGGATGAATTAGTTCAGATACACAAAAGGACAGTTTATCTTGCCCTATCTAAATACATTTAATCCTCAGGTAGTAGCACTTACCAATACAGGCATGTACCGTGGAGAGAGATGTAAAAACAGTAATTATACAATTCATCATCCTGAATAGTGACAATGCTCATCAGCTCCAATCCATAATAAACAGCTAAGTAATAATAACTCAGCAATAATATGCTGAAACCCAAGATTTCATATAATAAGGAGCTCAACTTAATTCTGTGTTCATGGCTTGAAAATAATTCCATTATTTGTGTATAAATATCTTAAAGGACTTTAAAGAGGTTATCCAGGATTTCTTTTTATTTAAAGCATGGCTGCATTTTTAGGATAACGGAAAATGCAAAGCACTTGCTAGTTCTTGATGCAACTGCGCCTTCCCGCAAAAAAATCAAACATAAAACCTTTTGTGAAGTAAAAATACAAACTAGGTCACTGCTCTGTCTTTGATCCTCATTTGTGCCTTCTGTGAGATGTTAAAAATGTGAATGTGTGACATCAATTTATATGTGCATAAATAGGCACAGGCACCATTGACTTCCAAGGCCAAAATTAAGTCAGACAGTGACTACATTCTGGTCTGGTTATTTATACATCTAAACAAGTACAAACCTCAAAAATTACCAAAAAGTAGTCATTAGCGGACTACATTAAGCTAACAGGAAGTCAATGGGATCCCTATATTTCCCTATATTTCCATTTCAATAGCATCATAGGCCCTGCCTAGGCCAAGGCACTGCAAATGGATGCAAATCCTGCTTAAGGGTGTGTTCACACTTACAAGATCCGCAGCAGATCTGCAGCAGATTTTATGGCGCAGATTTGATGCTGTGTTCAGTTATCTAGATCAAATCTGCAGATGGGGTAAATATTGGCAGCTGTATTCAGGGGTAGGGTGGGTTCGGTGGGCCATCCAGGGGTGACAGGTTCCCTTTAAGCTTTTTTTTTCTGTCTCTTCTTTATCAACATTTATTATAAAGGGGTTTTCCGGCACTCATTTATAATATGTTACTGCCATATAAGAAAGCATAACAAACACATTATGGTTAACTCTCTGTAAATGTAAATGTGCAATTGATGGATAACCATTTTAAAAGAGACCCTAACATGACTCCTACAATCACAGACCTACCGTGTAAAATCAAGAACTGATTATACCATGCAGTATAAGGCTATGTTCACACGTTGCAAGAGACTGGCCGTTCCTTGACCCGGCTGGGTCACAGAACGGCCGGTCTCTGAAAAGATCATCCAGGCCGGAACTGGGGTACAGGCCAAATGATCTTTCGGGCTGCAGAGTTCTGATGCGGGCGTATCCGTGTGACCAGGATCAGAACTCCCCACTGCACACAATGAAGTGAGCGGCCGGAGCATGCACTGACATGGTTTTCTACGCCCGCTATTCAATGAATAGCGGCCACAGAAAACTGACATGTCAGTTGTTTGCGGCACTGTGAAAGATTCCAGTCGGAGCGTATACTATGTATATACGCTCCGGCTGGGATCTCATAGAAGGAAAGATAACATATATTTTCGTAATAATCATGGCCTTTGTACAACGGCCGTGATTTTACGAAAATATACGTTGTGTGAACATAGCCTAATTCTGCATAGTAGGATGTAGATACATATTAAAGTACAATTTAAAAAACTTTTCAATGCCTCCTTGAAATAAAAGTTGCATTCAGCAAACCTGTAAATAAATAAAATCTTTCTTTTTCTGGACATTACTTGACCAGATAAATATTGTACTCAAATGGCATTCTATTTGCCATGTATTGACTTTCCTGCTGAAAAAAATCAGACAACCTGTCAATCTGTAAACTTTTGCCAACTGCAGTGTTACATAACACCAGTAATTTGGAGAAAACTTGCTAACAAGTTTTAGTTGCAGTGTATCCCCGAAGGGTCCATACCGATATCCCTTTTAAAAATCAAATACTTTTTTTTATAACCAGACAAGTGGAACAGGTGTCAGAATCATTTGATTTCACTCATGTGGAAAAATACAGAGCGTGTTATTTTATTCAGAAAGCAGGACCCATAACAACATCTATTGTGAACCATTGTTAGTATCTCTTAAAAACTACAAAAAAGTTACTGTCTAAAAAATAACAATACTGTGTACCTTAAAGGTCCCCCATACCTTATATTTTTGTTGGACAAACCCATCGTTCCCAGTGGGTTCGACCATTGGTTTATGGTGCATGGCCTCTCCCGACCAACCACTGACAGCTGATTTCAGCAGAGATAGGGGTCGGTAGGCGTAATGGAAAATCACCACCTGGCCCATTTGTTCTGGAAATGATAAGCCGACGGTCAGAGCTCTCTGGCCATGCTGAATGTTCCTGTGTATAGGTAGGACAGATGGAAAATGGGAAAGATAACTGATGGCTAACAATCCTTTGGCCTCCAGTTATTGAAGGCAGCGGCGTAGCTACCATAAAGGAAGACCACACCACTGCTATGGAGCCAGTGCACTTAGGGGGCCTGCAAGCCCCTGGCTATTTAACTGTAAGTCTTCATGATGAATGCTCACAGTTAAATGCTGCGGCCCTCTAACTGACAGAACAAGAAGCCATTGACTTCCTACCCTCCTAGTCTCTCTTGTAGCTGGATGCAGCATTGCACCTCCAGCCACAAGAGCTCCCCCCAATACACATACTCACACTGGAAGCGCGGTGCCCAAGCACTTGAGGGAACTAAAGTATGCCGGGGGACTGCTGGACCCTGTTTTTTGTTATGGGGCCCCAAGAATCCTAACTACTCCTCTGGCCACCTTTACTTAGGACTTAGGATTTGTGCTGGAATTCCATCATTCCTGGTGGAAATGTATGAATAAAATGACAACTCAGTGTTACCAGTCTCCTTATTAATTCGGTAGGGTCTTAAACTGTCCAATCAAAGTCGTCAGTGCCGGACTTTTTAAAAAGAACATTCAACATTTTTGAATAAGGATATGGCTACTAGAACTACAATTCCTTCTTTTTAATGCAACAGCGCTGTTAATAGTATAGCACTATTATATATAGTATGTAAGGATGAGGGCTGTAAACATAGGGGGCGTGGTCTGGCTCCTGAGGGAGCAGATGTGATCTCCGAGTGCTCCGTGCCCGGTACCTGATTAGAGCGACTGAACCCAGCGAATCTGACCCGCAGAACCACCTAAAGCTAACTGACTCGTTTGCCGCAATGACGGCCGCAGAAAGCGCAATAATAAAGTCGGTAACCCGATTAAATTCTACTTTACAAGAAAGACCGGACCCCTGCAAGATGGCGCTGAGGAAGAAAGAAGTCCCGGCACATCCTACTCACTACCTGTGCTCGGCAACCCCTCTCCGGAGACGGCTTCTTCTGCTCCCCGCGGCTCACAATCCTTACCAGACCTCACCAATATCCCGATGAGGAACGCTGACGGTAGGAGAGGCGCAAGCTCACCCTCTTTGATTAGCGAGGATGGCACTCCCTCCCCGCGCGGCGCGGAAGCAGCATTAAAACCCAGTGATGAGGCCCAGTGTCCCTCTCCCTCAGACAGCCCTGCTAAGCAACGGCAGAGACTCTCAGATAGCAGTGTAGGTGCTCGGAGAGGCATTGAAATTAATAGCCTTCTAGACAGTGCACCTGATGCTCTTGCTAATCTTCCTACACATGCAGGGTCAGTGACCATGGAAGACATAACAGATCTGCTGCAAGCACTTTGTAAGTCTTTTAGACAAGACATCTCTGCACTCTATACGCCACTACAATCTTCTGTCACAGACCTAGGTGATAGAGTTGATCACATTGAGAGCAAGATGTCGGAGTTTGCAAAGTCCCACAATTCAGTGATAGACTCTCAAGAGCAACTGTCAGAACAAGTGCTATCCCTGAAGTCCAAACTTGCAGACCTCGAGGACCATAGCCGCAGAAATAAAATCAAACTGCGAGGGGTCCCAGAATCAGTGCATCCGAGAGACATACCACAGTATGTGAAAGATATGATCAAAGTGGCACTACCTTCATGTTCCACCGCCGAACTAGAGGTCGACAGGGCCCATAGGGTCCCAAAGCCACAGCACTTGGATGCCACCATGCCCAGAGACATCTTGGCTCGCATCCACTTTTTTCAAGTCAAGGACCGCTTAATGGAGTTTGTTAGAAAAAACGGAGGCCTGCCAGCTCCATACCATCACACCTCTATCTATGCTGATCTCTCGGCTGCCACGCTCCAAGCCCGGAGGGACCTGCTACCGATAACGTCAACTATGCATCACTACAACATTCCTTACCGTTGGGGTTTTCCCACTAAACTATTGATCTCCCAGGATAATAAAATCCTTGTGCTCAAGTCGCTTAAAGAAGGAGAAAGCAACATCACCAACATCCCGCCTAAACAGCCGAATACATCTCGCTCCCGTCTTCAACCAGATTGGCTGCCCGCCAAGTGACTGTCAGATGTTCATCAGCTGGTACTGTTGGAGGATACATTTGAGTCTCTTTCCAGTTTTCAGGTTGGACTCTAATTCCCCACCTTCTGTGGGCTGACAAAGTTATGTTAGCCTTTTTCATATTACTACTACTAGTTGTTTTTGTATATAGTTTTGCAGTTCTTCCACCATGCCTGATTTATCTTCTCTTACTGTATGGAGAGATTGATGGTGCTTCTAACATTTCCAAGATTGGCACGTGTCCTCGAGCTGGGAGGCACAAGGTGCCACAGATCCTTAATGTCCTACACACTATAATTTTGCACCTCATTATTGTTTTAGATGGTACTTAAGTTTGCTTGTATAAACGTTAACGACCTCAATAGTCCTCAAAAAAGAGCATTTGTCTGGAGAGAGGCAAAAAATGTGATGTCTTATGCCTCCAGGAGACTCATCTCCTAGAAAAAGATGCTTTCCGTCTACGTTACCGTAATTTCCCCCACATATTTCAGGCCCATTATACTACAAAATCTAGAGGTTTGGCAATTCTAGTTAAAGACACTGTAGCATTCCAAGAGATCTCACACATCTGTGATCCTAAGGGCCGATTTATTATTCTTAAATGTCAGTTAAATTCTATTGAATATACCCTGGTTACTGACTATGCACCCAACCTGCTCCAAATACAACTTGCCAAAAAAATAATTTGCTTGGCTACGAAACACTGCACTGGACAAATGGTCCGCTGTGGAGACTTTAATATTACATCAGACCCCTCATTCGATACATCCCTCCCAGGTCTACTTCTTATTCTCTCTCTGATCTTCTTTGGAAAGAAGAATCATATGATATTTGGCGGGTACAACATGCCTCCGAGAGGGATAACACCTTTCACTCCTCTGTTCATGACTCATATTCGAGGTTGGACATGTTCCTCCTGGGCCCCGCCTCTCTGGCTCTTGCAGCGGACACCACAATTGAAACTATCACGTGGTCTGACCACGTGACTATCACTCTGACGTTGCATCAGAAATATAACCAGCCTCAGACATATATTTGGAGATGTAACGCTCTCCTTATGGCGCACCCTTACTTTGGCCCCTTATTGAAAGCTAACCTCCTGGAATATTTCACAAGCAATGTCTCCTCTGTAGCTGACCCTGCGGTTCTGTGGAATGTCCATAAGGCGTTTATGAGGGGGTCGTTTGTTAAGTTCGGAGCCACGCTGAAGAGACAGAGAGAAAAACGGGTCTCTGATATTCTACGGGAGATCAGAGAGACTGAGGTTGCAAACGAATCTAGTTCTACCCCTGACCTGGCTGCCTCACTTTGCAAATTACGCCTAGAACTGAAAGGTTATATGTTAGAGTCCTATGAAAAGAACCTGAAACACGTTAAGGCACAATACTATTCGAAAAATAACAAAGCGGGTCGATTACTTGCCTCCAGATTAAAGGCTAGACATGTGAAAGCACGTATTCCCTTCCTCCTACATCCTACTACCGTTGCCAAACTCCTTTCCCCCCAAGACATAGCCAATGGCTTTAAAGATTACTATGCGGATCTATATAACCTTGCTGCCTCTGAGACCTCTCCCCCTCCTACCACTGACGACCTACTTACATACTTACATCGTCTCAACCTACCTAACTTATCCCCAGACCAGCTACTCTCCTTAAACGCTTACATCACGACGGACGAACTTACAACCCTAATCAAATCCCTCCCTACTGACAAAGCCTCCGGACCGGACGGCTTCACGAACAAATACTACAAACTATATGCAGATGTGCTAATCCCACACATGACTGCCGTATTCCAACAAGCAATGACTCTGGGCTCTTTCCCGGCTGAAAACCTTAGAGCCATGATAGTTGCTATACCTAAGCCGGGTAAACCCACAGACCGCCCCCAGAACTTCCGTCCCATATCTTTGCTAAATGTGGACATGAAGATTTACGCCCGATTACTAGCATTACGCTTAGCCTCAATTCTCCCATCCCTAGTATCCGTTGACCAAGCTGGCTTTGTCTCGGGATGCCAAACATTCCATAATACCCGGCGCCTGTTGAGTGTTTTGCACCACATCGAATCCACCAAACTTCCAACGCTTATGCTTGCATTGGACGCCGAGAAGGCGTTCGACTGCCTCCGGTGGTCGTATGCCTTCTCAGCACTGCAACACATGGGCTTCCGAGGTCCCATATTGTCAGCTATGAAAGCTTTATACTCTGCGCCCTCAGCCAAAGTCTTTGCCAACGGCTCCTTATCAGACGACTTACACATTACTAACGGCACGAGGCAGGGCTGCCCCCTGTCCCCGTTGATTTTCGTCCTCACCATTGAACCACTAGCCCAAGCCATTAGAACGCATGCAGAGGTCTCTGTGGTAAGCATCTATGGCCGCTCACATATTATATCGCTCTATGCGGACGATATTATATTATCTCTAACAAACCCTTCTATTTCTCTCCCCAATGTTATGCGTCTTATAGAAGAGTTTGGAAATATGACCTTCAATCATCTAAATTCTTCTAAGACCCAAGCATTACCTATCAACCTTCCACAACCCATTACTGACTAACTACGTGCTTGGTATGCCTTTGACTGGAGGCAGGATGGCCTGACCTACTTGGGTATCCAACTTCCCAAAGCCTATGAGCTGACCTACAAACAAAATTATGACCCTTTCCTGGCTAATATTGTCAAAGAAATGGATAATCTCTCTACCCAGGATATCTCATGGATGGGCAGGATAGCTACCCTAAAAATGTTCATCGTCCCCAAATTTTTATACCTGTTCCGCACACTTCCCATAGGCCTTCCCCAGTCATTCTTTGTAAAAGCCCAGCAACTGGTCTCCAAATTTATTTGGGATGGGAAAAAGCCTAGAACAAAAGTGACTTTACTTTGCAAACACCGTCACGCGGGAGGTCTGGGGGACCCCCAAATTAAAGGTTACTACATAGCAACTGTACTCTCCCAGCTTAAATGTTGGTGGGAGTCTGAGGAAGACCTACCTTGGACCCAACTAGAAGAATCATCGGTCGCCCCCATGACATTGAAAGATCTACTCATTTGGCCCTTCTGGAACAACTATAAGCCCACCTGCTTGAATCTATTGGTAGATACATCTTATAAACTATGGATTGCACATCATACACATATGGGCACACTAGAGGATCCACCAATGACCCATGTCCCTCTAAATTACCTGCACCACTGTATCCCTGATTTAGACCTATCCCACTGGACCGCCCAAGGAATAACACATGTCTCTAAATTATGGAAAGATGGATCCCTTCATACATTTCAGTCGCTCTGCACTACATACTCTCTCCCTAGAAGCGATTTCTATAAATTCCTCCAAGTTAGACACCTACTACAACATCTACACAGCCAGAAGGGTCTATTTTCCAATTCTACTCGACCAACTTAAGAGGACTACGTTTAATATACGACGCATATTGTTCATATTCCCAATTTACCAAATCCCGCCCCTTCCAGGCGTGGGAAAAGGATATGGGCCTTACCTTCCCCCTCCAGTCCTGGAAACGAGCTTTACAAACTGTACATAAATATCTAAAATGCGTTGCCTATAAAGAAGCAGCCATGAAAACCATTCTCCGATGGTACTACACCCCTGATCGCCTTGCGTCAATATTCCCTGATACCTCACCCCTTTGCTGGAGGGGATGCGGACACAAAGGCACAATTTTCCATATACTCTGGTCTTGCCCACTTATCCAGTCATACTGGACCTCCTACAAAACGCTGATAAACAATCTGGTACCCTGTCAAACGCATTGGTCTCCACAACTAGTCCTACTTTTCTTAGGCATGGACCACTTTCCTCCCTCACATAGACCCTTACTGTGCCAACTCTTTCTGATCGGAAAGTTGGCGCTAACTAGGTACTGGAAGTCTCCCCAACTTCCCTCCCAAGAAGAACTGATTAACACGATAAATACCACTTATACCTATGAATCTGTCGTCTCTAGAGGTAACCACACTTTTGATAAATGTAAGACCAAATGGAGACCTTGGACATCCTCACCCCCACTGCCCTCTCTTTCTGTAACCAAGTCTCCTTAAGGCTCATAATTTCAAAGATAGTTGAGGATATTTGAATGTCTGAATGATTAAGAGGCCTACTGACCACGTTTATACTCCTATCTAGCTATATTCACACACTACTACACCCTGAAATGTATTCCTATTCTTTCCCTACCACAGATACTCTTATAGGAACCACTGATATGGTGGACTGTTACCTATTTTTCTTTGTTTAGTTCTTCACAATAGTGATGTTGTCTCTGGCCCTACTCGACAGGGCTCCAAATTAGCCATTTATGTACCCACTGGGTGAACAATATGTTCCCTGCCTCATTCATACCATTGTTTAAGACACTTACTTATGTATAACAGCTACTGCATGTATGTATCTATGTATGTTTGTTTGCTAAACCTTCAAATACTTTAATAAAAATATTGAACCAGAGGGATGTAAACATAGAAAAGGCTGTGGCACTTACTTGAACACTACAGCCCAGTATAGGCCATCAATTTTAAAAGACTAGATAATCTCTTTAACTACCCAGAAGTGTTGCCTTGGATTTTTTCGCTAGCTCTAGAATTTTAACTTGAGCTTCCCGTTTTAAAGTCTCAAGTTCCTTGGTCTGCATTCCTTGTTCATGTTTAAAGGCCACACTCCAACCATTCCAGTCTCTCCATGTCGAGCTCTGGACCACATCATTAATATAACCCTAATAATATTGTAGTCTCACTAAAATATTTGTGCTATTTTTTTTTTCCTTTCAAAGTAACAGTAAAGACTTTTTCTTAATCCAGAAATGGATGGGTCAAACTCAAGAGGTCAAGATACTTTGCTGTATTGTAGCTTCCATTATGGAACCCCTTTAAGGTAAATCATATATTTTTAATGAAATTCTCATTTAATTAACATATTTAGTTTCTTATGCATACAGAAAAAGTACAGCATCAGCATTTGACTTGTGACTTTTTACTTTAAGCAATATTCCTAAACTAAACTGTAAATGGGAAACATGATTAGGAATGGTGTTTACTAGAGCCAGCATTTTTTTTCTATGAGAAATAAATATAATTTTATCACTGATAAAAGGCCCTATAGTTATTTCCTTTAAAGTAGTGCTGAGCAGCTTGAAGCTTTTTTTGCCAGTTATCTTTACATTTTAAGATTTGCTTAGCGTAGCTATAATATCATCTGAGGTGTGATTTAATGTAGAGATCAGCAACTCAACCTAAACATATTCAAATGTTGTCGTTTATTGCTGAAAATGGAACATTTCAAACTTTACTTTCAAACTTTCAAAGTTACTGCCCTATAGAGAACTAGTGTTAGGTAATAAACTAAAAAAGTGTTGCTATGACAGATTTATAAGAATAAGCATGGCAAATAATATTTTAAAAGGGTTGTGGGAGTTTAGGAAAACATGGCTGCTGCTTTTTCCACACTGGCCCTCTTGACTATGGGATAAGGCTAAGGTCTCTTACCAAATGTGAACATAGCCTAATGATATACAATTATTCTGATCTGAGAGCTTCCAGCAGTTCTGTATATCACTCACTTTACATGTATACAATAGGGTCATATAGGGCACAGATTGCAGATGAACATATACAATATTATTAGTTTTTATGATAAACTTTCTAAGGTTGGCTTTACACTGCTTTAAAAATGCCAATAAAAATGCCATGGCAGTTTTCTTTCTTTTTCTTCCCCAAAAAGCCAGCAGACAGATGTTAGCTGGAGGTCAATTGAAGTTCATGATCTGTCCTACACACAGCGTTTCTTTTTTTTTATGTGGCGTTTTTCTCTCCTCTCTGTCGTTTTTAAGGCTCTTTGGCAGTTTTTGCAGAACTGGTCATCTGTGAGTCCATCTAAGTGAGCCATTTTAAGTGTCAAAAATGAATTAATACCAGAATGCAGAACAATAACCACAATTGATTACTCATGGAATATCCCCATCTCCTGACCTGATCTTCATCTTTCATCCACAGGTATGTGTGCCTCTCCATCACTGGATCCCCACTACTGCCCTCAGCATCTCATTCATTGTTCCCTGAATACTTGTGTTTAATTTTGGTATGTGTGCCTCTCCATCACTGGACCCCCACTACTGCCCTCAGCATCTCATTCATTGTTCCCTGAATACTTGTGTTTAATTTTGGTATGTGTGCCTCTCCATCACTGGACCCCCACTACTGCCCTCAGCATCTCATTCATTGTTCCCTGAATACTTGTGTTTAATTTTGGTATGTGTGCCTCTCCATCACTGGACCCCCACTACTGCCCTCAGCATCTCATTCATTGTTCCCTGAATACTTGTGTTTAATTTTGGTATGTGTGCCTCTCCATCACTGGACCCCCACTACTGCCCTCAGCATCTCATTCATTGTTCCCTGAATACTTGTGTTTAATTTTGGTATGTGTGCCTCTCCATCACTGGACCCCCACTACTGCCCTCAGCATCTCATTCATTGTTCCCTGAATACTTGTGTTTAATTTTGGTATGTGTGCCTCTCCATCACTGGACCCCCACTACTGCCCTCAGCATCTCATTCATTGTTCCCTGAATACTTGTGTTTAATTTTGGTATGTGTGCCTCTCCATCACTGGACCCCCACTACTGCCCTCAGCATCTCATTCATTGTTCCCTGAATACTTGTGTTTAATTTTGGTATGTGTGCCTCTCCATCACTGGACCCCCACTACTGCCTTCAGCATCTCATTCATTGTTCCCTGAATACTTGTGTTTAATTTTGGTATGTCTGTTTTTCATCCCATCTGTATTGGCATTTATTGCACCTCCTAAGCACTGAGCTGTAATAGTTTGTTTTCATTAGCCTTGTTTATCTGTTTCCCCTGTCTTCACTCAACTCCAGTCCCCACCCACCCCATGTATCACACCTGGTACTAGTGATTGCTAAATCCCTATATATTCTGGACTCTGGGTCATATGTGAGTCCATCTAAGTGAGCCATTTTAAGTGTCAAAAATGAATTAATACCAGAATTGAAACCAGAATTAAACCAAAGGTAACAATCTCTCAAATACTCTCATCTCCTCTCCCTCTCTTTGCTCACAATGTTTATTTTGGCTTTCACCTTTGCTTCCGTTATCCTCAAACTCTGTGTTAACCCTCCACTCCCCACACCAAGTAACAATCTCTTTATTTCTTCAACTCTTTTACCCGCTGATCTCACCCCTCCTTTTATCCTCTTTCCATACACTAAAACCTTTACCTACAAATGCTCTCAATGTCTGCGCCCTCTTACCTACTCACACCTACTGTCTCTGTCTCTGCTACTTCTCACTGCTGGAGACATTTCACCAAACCCTGGCCCTCCCCACCTGAACTCATATACTCCACTGCCCTCCTTTCGTCCACATTCTTCTAGATCACGGCGGCGCCCCTCTAACACCATACGCATCCGTCCTGACCCCCCTCCCCCTGTCCCTTTCTCTGCTGCTCTCTGGAACGCACGTTCTGTCTGCAATAAACCTACATTCATACACGATCTCTTTCTTTACCACAACTTCTTCTTCCTAGGCATCACCTCCTTTGAAGTACACTCTATCCGTATCTATTCCCCCTCTAACCTCCAAGAGGCCGTCATCTACCGACCACCAGGCTCCGCAACCACCTTCCTTGACCAGTTCAACACTTGGCTGTTGCATTTCCTTTCAACAGATATTCCCACCATCATCATGGGCGACTTCAACATCCCCATCGACACAACCAAATCACCCGCCTCTAAACTCCTATCACTAGCCTCCTCCTTTGGCCTTACACAGTGGTCCTCCGTGGCAACTCACAAAAAGGGCCACACACTGGACCTCATCTTCTCCCGCCTCTGCCCCATATTTGATCTCACCAGCACATCCCTCCACATCTCTGACCACAACCTCCTAACTTTCTCGTTTCTCCTCTCTTCATCTGCCCCCCCAGTCCAGAAACTTGCCCACCCTCGCAGGAACCTCAGAAACCTCAACACTCAAACACTCTCTGACTCCCTTCTGCCTCTCTCCACCATACACTCTCTGAACGACACTGACACAGCCGCAACCTTCTACAATTCCACAATAACCTCAGCCCTCGACTCTGTTGCCCCTCTCACGAAAAAGAAAACACGAAGCACGAACAGACAGCCCTGGCACACCGACCTAACCAAACAACTAAGGCGAGTGTCCAGAGCTGCTGAACGGCGCTGGAAGAAGACTGACTCTGAGGAACACTTCCAAACATACAGGAGAGCACTCCTTGAGTTCAAATCTGCCCTCACCTCTGCTAAACAGGACTACTTTTCTTCCCTCATATCTTCCTTATCTCATAACCCTAGGCAACTGTTTAACACCTTCAACTCTCTTCTCCGCCCCCCACTGCCACCCCCCACATCTCTCATCTCTGCCGAGGACTTCGCCACATTCTTCAAGCAGAAAATCGATGACCTCAGAGGAAGCTTCAACTCACAGTCCCCTCAGCCCCCCCTAATGCCTGTTTACTGCCCGTCCCCACTAACTCACCTCTCCACCATCACAGAAGAACATCTCTCCAAACTACTCTCCACATCGCACCTCACCACCTGCGCACTTGACCCTATTCCATCCCACCTTATCCCCAACCTCTCCTCAGCACTTGTTCCAGCACTTACCCATCTCTTCAATCTATCACTAACTTCTGGCATCTTCCCATCTCCATATAAACATGCAACCATCACACCCATCCTCAAAAAGCCATCCCTTGACCCTACCTCCTTATCCAGCTACCGCCCCATCTCGCTTCTCCCCTTTGCCTCAAAACTCCTGGAACAACATGTCTACCATGAACTTTCCTCACATTTTTCATCCAACTCGTTTTTTGACTCCCTGCAATCCGGTTTCCGCTCCCACCACTCCACAGAAACTGCCCTCACCAAAGTGGCTACTGACCTGCTGACTGCCAAAACCTTGCGCCACTACTCTGTGCTCATTCTCCTTGACCTATCTTCTGCCTTCGACACAGTTGACCATTTTCTCCTCTTACAAATCCTCTCATCCCTTGGTGTCACTAGCCTAGCTCTCTCCTGGATCTCCTCTTACCTCTCCAACCGCACTTTTAGTGTTTCCCACTCCCACACCACCTCCTCTCCTCGTCCCCTTACTGTTGGTGTTCCCCAAGGCTCTGTACTCGGGCCTCTTCTCTTCTCCATCTACACCTCTGGCCTGGGACATATCATAGAATCCCATGGCTTCAGGTACCATCTTTATGCCGATGACACTCAGATCTACCTCTCTGGTCCGGATGTCACCTCTTTGCTATCCAGGATTCCAGAGTGTCTATCGGCCATATCCTCCTTCTTCTCCTCCCGCTTTCTAAAACTCAACATGGACAAAACAGAACTTATCATCTTTCCCCCATCTCGCTCCACCCCGCCTTCTAATCTGTCAATCACTATCAATGGCTGTACTCTGTCCCCTGTCCCCCAAGTCCGCTGCCTTGGCGTCACCTTTGACTCTGCCCTGTCCTTTAAACAACATATTCAGGCCCTGACCACCTCCTGCCGCCTTCACCTCAAAAACATTTCCAGAATCCGCTCTTTCCTCACCCCTGACTCCACCAAACTGCTGGTCCATGCTCTCATTATCTCCCGCTTGGACTACTGTAACATCCTCCTCTCTGGCCTTCCAGCTAACTCCCTTGATCCCCTCCAGTCTATCCTTAACTCTGCTGCCCGACTAATCCACCTTTCCCCTCGCTTTGCCTCAGCCTCTCCCCTCTGCCAATCCCTTCACTGGCTCCCCATTGCCCAACGTATTGACTTTAAATTGTTGACCATGACATACAAGGCAATCCACAACCTGTCCCCTCCGTACATCTCTGACCTGATATCCCGCTACCGTCCCTCACGCAACCTTCGATCCTCCAGCGACCTCCGTCTCCGCTCCCCCCTTGTTCGTACCTCGCACAACCGCCTCCAAGACTTTGCCCGAGCCTCCCCCATACTCTGGAACTCGCTACCCCGACACATCCGTCTCTTATCCACCATCAAGTCCTTCAAAAGTAACCTGAAAACCCATCTCTTCAAACAAGGCTACAATCTACAATAACTCTGCATCACACTTGAATGGCTGCACTTTACCTCCTGTTTCTCTCCCTAAACCCCATAGATTGTGAGCCCTCGCGGGCAGGGTCCTCTTCCCCCATGTACCAGTCTGTCTTTTGCCTTCATGTAATGTTTTCTGATCTTGTATTGTTCCTGCCTGTTGCCTATCTATTGTATAGCGCTCTGGAACTAAGGGCGCTTTATAAATAAATAATAATAATAATAATAATAATAATAATAATAACACAGCATGCTGAAGAAGTGATGGTTTTTTTTGGCAAACTGTGGAATTTTTCTACCATAGGCTTTAATAGAATTATTCTGGTTGTCTCAAAAACACCATTTCTGTGCATGTTTTTTTTTTTTTTTTTTCCCCTGGCATATTTGTCACGTTTTGTGGTCCAGCAACTAGGTCATGTATTGGCAAAGGAAAAAAAGTTCAGCACACAAAAATGCCTAAACCACAAAAAATTCACACATAAGGTAAAAAAAATGTGAGAAAAACACTAATGCATGGGGAAAAAAATGCCTTGGCAGTTCTGGCTTTGTATTATTGTTGTTGTTGTTTGTTTGTTTTTTGAGGTCTGAAAAATGCAAGACAAAAAGGATGTGTGAGGGTATCCTTATTCCTCATTACACATACAAATCTATACATTAATTACAACAGTTGGGATCAGTTTAATATATGGTTGGTCCAACCACTGAGAAAACTAAAGCAGTAATGTGTTTAATTTATGGGTAGGTTAAAGTTGCTAGTTTTCCTAATCTCACCTTAAAATAATGAACCACACATATGATGGCTTGCTCTTTCAGGTGGATAGCGTCACCAGTTATTTTCCGGAGATGGGGTTTCCAGAGGTAAGTAGTGTCTATATAGCCACTGCATAAATGGAAAATGCTGGGCAGGACAGATAGGAAGGTAGGGTTCGGGCAGAGAAGGTAGATGGTGCAGAACTCTTAGATCCTCAAGGTGATAGAGGCTCATTAGTTGACCTGGGATGATAAGGGGCCCACAAATGCAATTGATTATTTGTGCCTATCCTACAGCTACAGTACATGGAATTGCTGCACTGTGCAGTTTCAGGTGTCCATCATAAAACCTGACATTATACAGTACCTGTACATAATACCTGTTCATACACAATATCCAAAGACAGATTTTCCCAACAGGTTTCCCTGAGGTTCTTTAAAACCTTGTCAGGGGTACGCTAGAGAACAGAAAACACATGTCATTTTTACAGTACATATAGCAAAATGATTTCACTTGTGCATGGAACAACAGCTTGAGCTAAAATAATACATCTAAGCCAGTATTATGCAAGAATTAAAAAGATATTCTTCTCATCTTTGCATTAACATTTCTTTTTGTTCCAACTTTTTTTTCATAAAACATTAACATACAAAAGCTTACAAAAAGGATGAAGTGTGAAGTACAGGAAATGGTAACATGCTACATCTGAAAAACATCTAGGTTACATATAGAGGGATAAGTCCATGATAAGGGGCACTATACAAAGCAGGAGAGTGAGTCCCTTGTTCTGTTCAGTCCTGTGCTGTGCACACAACAAACCACAGAGGAGGGAAAAAAAGTTTGTTCCACAGAAACAGAGCAGAAAGGAACAGAAACACAAGAATAAATCCAACACACAGAACTTTATAAAGAACTTGCTTCGATTTGTATAAATAGTAGTGATGAGCGAATAGTGAAATATTCAAATATTCGATATTTGTACGAATATCTCCAGAATATTCGAATATTCGATCAAATATTCGATCCCATTAAAGTCTATGGGAACAAGTATTCGATTATTGAAAAACATCTATTCGACCACTTGGAGGTAAAAACCGGAAGCTGGGGGATTTGAATGCTTATCGAATATTTATTGAATATTTGGTGAACTATCCGATAATATTCGATAGATCGAATACCTTACTATTCGATCGAATATCTATTTGATCGACCAGTATTCGCTCATCACTAATAAATAGTAATAGGTTATGTTCACACTTGGTGCAACGGACGCTGTTGAACTGCCAGCCGCCAGGCTGCATTCAGGACTTTACTGCAGCCGATACCTATGTATAAAATAGGCAGGTACATTATGTTAACGCCCGTTCTAAAGAATGGGTATAAACATAACGCTTTGTGGACACATCAGGTGGCATTGCATTGACTTCATTGCAATGCTGCCCCTGCAGTAAAAAAAGGACGCTGATTCTATTGCAATCAGCATCCATTCCTTTCTCAAATATTATGTTGTGTGATTATGGTCATAGAAGTTAATAGTCACCAAGCATAAAGAAAAACTCTGTTTAACTTGCAATGAAACATTAGTTAGGAGTCATCCTTACAGACCTTACAAGTGTAGTGTAATCTACTCTCTTGGGTGTAATCTGCTCTCTCGGCGTCATCTTGTAAGGCCTCTGTGGTCGGGTAGAACTTTGTCAGCCTTGTTGGGCTCCATTTTTTCTTGCCCCCAGACTTCTCTGGATATGAGATGGCAGCTGAGGGCAGTTTCATGTACAAAATGAGGGTGGATTCGCTGGGTTAAACTGGTTTAGAGCCGAACTCCGAAGGTGCTAGTGGATCATGCAACTGTCCCCATGCGTGGCAAGACATATCTAAAGGTAAAGCTGTAGTAAAGTGGGTCTGTTCCAGCTGCCACCCACCCCAAATCGCCCAGACTTTATGTGCCATGTCTGGTCCTGAGATTTGCCCTTCTCCTGGGGCCAGTAATCTGGTTTAAAGCTAGTTTTATTCCAACAGTGCAGCGAGGCAGGGAGTCCCTAGGGCATTGATGCTCTGGGCTCTGCCTCAATGACACCCTGGCCCCAGGAGAAAGGAGAAATAATTAAATGTGATGGGGCCAGCTGAATTGGGCACAGTACACCACTGCATATTCCCTTATTACTGTGGAGTTAAAAAGTTTCTACTAATTATATTTTGAGAACAAACATGGGATTATCCTTCTTCGAGTATAAGAATATGCGTGCAGTCACCTTTGTTAGGATGTGCATAATCCTTAAATAAATATGTTTGCTACATACAGTAGATGTAGTGCCAGAGAAAAGCAATATCAATATACATTACAGATCCCATAGTCTAGAGACTATGTGGCACCATATAGGCTACATACACAATAAGCAATCTTTATCAAATGACATCCAGGAGACTAAGTCAGTATAGATTAAAAATGCATCATCTTATGTACAGAAAGAAAAAAGAATCAATGGCATAGCGATTAATGGTAATTTAAATGTACATCTGTACGGACGTTTTGTCAAGAGTCGGGGTGCGCGGTAGGCGTCCTGCTGTCGACGTCCCTGGCGACTAGCCTGGCCACTTGCTAATGGCACGCCATCCGCGTCCATAGCAGCTGGCCTGTTTGCTGGTGGCGCATCCGCGCTTCTCACTGATGTTGCCACGGCCGGGCCTTCACCAATCCTGGCCAATTGGCATTAGGTGTTGTGTATAGTAGTGATTTTGACAGCTGACACCAACAGATGATGGGTTCTGGACATGGAGCCTCAGCCCCAATCACTTCTGGGGCTGGGACTCCAGGCTCCATAAGTATCTTTTCTTGTGTCTCAGTCCTTGCCTGCGATTGTGCCTAGTTTACTAATGTTTCTTGACCTAGTATTGTATCTTGATTGTATTTCTGGTTATCTGACTTCTGGCTCATAACTTTTTGACTACCCCCTTGGACTCTGTATTGTACTGCACTGTTTGTTTGTTATTGACCCAGACCTCTGACTTTGCCGTATTGTGTGTGTTTGTCTAGTTTAGATCAGTGTTCGCTGTCCAGTTGTCCGTTGCCGGCTAGGGCTTCTGAGGCAAGTAGGCAAGGACAGTGGGGCGGGTGCCAGCTTTAGGGCTCACCTGTTTTTGTGTCATCCTGTCCCTGAGTCCTAACAGTTTCAATATTTTGGTCCCTGTTCTTCGCCTATTATGTTCTATAATCCTTTAAAGTAACTAAAACATCACAAAATTTTCACAACCACATGAAAACACAAAACGAAATCAGCATAGCTAAGCTATTAATAAGTATATGCAAAAGTGGAAGGGAATAATAAGATGGCAATTAAGCCATTACATGCTCAGTTTCCTGTATCATTTCACATGGCAGGGAAAATAAACCAATTATAGTCATAATATTCCGAAGCAAGTTACAGATGTACATATAACACTTCAGCATACTTTATGAGATAATAACTTCAGCTATTTTTCATTCGGCCCATTGGTGATATGTAGAGCACTTGGGACTGTTTGATTGTACTGTGTGGTCTCTCTTCATTACTTTGACAGTGTGTCTTCTCCAAGTCAATCTGTGTTCATTTCTGCCGCTTCATTTCTTCTGCTAATTGTATTATTTTTCTGTTAGACTGATGGCGAGATGCTGTCCTATAGCAGTGATTGATCCCATCAGACCAAACACTGTAAAAAAAATAAGAATTGATTGTAATCCGCCGTGATTTATCATGTCACACTGAGCATTAGGAAAAACAGATTTACAAATCTATTACTATATTGTGAAGATCATTGGCTACATAAAAGGGTGACATTTTGTCCAATTGATTTTTACAAAGGTAAGCTTGTTAGGCGAGAGACAAGCTGAGCTTTCCACAGCCATTTTTTCTATAAATATGAGTCCTAATTATATTGGTAGAAAAACACCATTTACCTGTCATAATATGTAGCAGAGCATCTATGCAACATAATGATGATGTTTCTTTTGCTGTAATATAATGTCATGGAGCCATACACAAGATACTTAAAGTGGCATTTCTTCAATCTCATTATAAGATATGATCTATTATATTGTATTGATTCAAGTGTCACTGCTCTAAATATGAGAAACAAAACACAATAGTTATGATTCATCTTAATAGCTAAGGGCCTGTTCACATTACTATTCTGTTTCCAGTGTGGTATATTTGTTTATTTTAATAGGTTTTCAATGGAGCTTCTGTCTTGGTGAAAAACTGTCCATTAATCTCTTGTAATTTTCCATCATCATCTGTTTTTAAGAACACATCAGGCATTTAACCACTTAAAAGTTTTTTTTATCAGAGTCCTGCTCAAGTAGATGGCCAAGGACATTATTATTTTGCCTGAAAATGATTTTTTTTTTTTTTCGGGGGGGGGGGGGGTGTCTGCCACTGCACCCTCAGCAATCGATCAACAGCTGGGTTCCTGTTGATCAATTGCTGATCCATGATCATGGACAACTTTATAGCCCTTCGCTTTCTATTGGGCTATTCACACATTCTGTTTCTTGGATCCACAATCCATTCTGTGAAAAAACAGGACATAACTGTGGCGAGATCATGGCACAGATTCCCCCATAGAAGTCTACAAGATCCCTGTTTTTCACAGATTGCACAGAACAGACATCAGTACAATCCATGAAAACAAGGATGGGATCTAATGAGTGTAATTTAAAAAGCTTTAAACAGGAGGAGGAGGAGGAGCCTGTTGTGCAAGGTTCTCCAGCTGTACTACAATCTATCCTATCTGAAGTGCAATCATGTGGAAAATCTCTGATGGAGCTTACGGCTAATGTGGGAACTTTGACTACAGATGTCACATTTATAAGAGAAGATCTAAATAAAATCAGAGAGAAAGTAAGCTCCCTGGAACAGACTGTCCCTGCTATGCAGAAGGATATTGGGGAGATAAGGAGGGTTGCTAAAAGCCATGAAAAACAAATTAAAGACTTGAGAGCCAAGGTCACTGACCTAGAGGACAGATCTAGAAGGTCTAATATTCGTGTAGTTGGTCTCCCTGAAGGGGCAGAAGCAAATGACCCCGTGAAATTCTGTCAAGAATGGATTGGTGAAACTTTTCCTAAGGATACGTTGTCAGAACTGTTTAAGTTAGAAAGGGCACATAGGATTCCCTTGAAGCCTCTTCCACCGGGTAGTCTGCCAAGAACTATGATCATTAAGACATTGTGCTCAGGGGATCGGGATAGTATCTTAAGGGCAGCCCGGCAGAGAAAGGATATTATGTTTAATGGAAACCGGATTTTTTTCTTTCCAGACTACTCTAAGGAGACACAATTGAAAAGAAAATCGTTTAAAGATGTCAGGATTAAGCTACGCCAGGCGGATATTCCTTTTTCCCTGATTTTTCCGTCCAGGCTTAGAGTCTCTTTTAAGGATAAAGTTCTTTTTTTTGATACAGCATCGGAGACTCTGGACTGGTTGGAGAGAGAAGGGATTAGTATGAATAATGAGGAGGGAGGGAGTGAGAGAGGAGAGGTATATACGATAGGTAAAGAGGGAGACCTGATATTGGCCCAGAGCCATGAAGGTTGACCAGTTGGGTGGGGGGGTGGGGGGGGGAGGGGGAGGGAACCACGAGGAAGAGGGAGAGGAACTTTTTTTTTTTTTTTTTTTTTTTTTTTTGTTGTTTCTTTTTTTCCTTAAATGGAGTTAAGTAGAGTTAAGTTATTTTACTGGAATGTAAGGGGTATGGCGGACAAAATTAAGAGGTGTGCGATTTATGATTTAATCACTAGACCGGCTATAGTGACCGGCTATAGTGTGTCTGGGTGAGACTCATGGCACTTTAGAAACCAAGAATAGGATGCTTCGTAAATGGGCTAGCCATGAGTTTCACGCAGTATTTACTAGCTATTCGGCAGGAGTGTCAATATATATACACAAAAAAGTTCCTTTCAGATTGCTCCATAAGAAAATAGATAATAAAGGGCGCTTTATTTTTTTACATTGTGTAGTGTACAATACCGAGATGGTGTTAGCTGCTTTTTATATCCCTCCACCGTTTGCGCGACAACCGATCATCGACCTAATTGAATATCTAATGATAAGACCAAACCTACCTGTTTTTGTTTGCGGGGACTTTAACGCAGTCATGAACTCATACGAAGATAGAAGGGGGAAAATGCAGAGAGTACAGGTGGGAGAGTCCCCATTGAATAGGGTCATGACGGAGGCTGGCCTGAAGGACGTTTGGAGATATTTATATGGTGACTCAGTGGCATTTTCCTGTTTTGGAACGTCCTCTGGGTCAGCCTCCAGAATTGACCTGGTGTTCGGGAACGACCGGGCGTTGAGGTATATTTCTAAAATGTCATATGAGGTTAGGTCGGTATCCGACCACTCTCCGATGGTGGCAGTGATTGGAGGTCTCGCAGGGGGAAACGGGGGGAGGAGGTCCTTTAGGCTGAATCCGCATTGGTTAGCCTTACTAGATAACAAACAAGTTATAAAGGGAGAGATATTAATGTTTTGGGAACGTAATAAGGAGTCTACCAGGATAGGATATGTATGGGATGCCCTTAAGGCTTACCTTAGAGGGATTTATGTTAGGGATATTACTTATAAGAAGAAATCCTTCTATGCTAAAGAATTGGAACTTAAAGAAGCAGTAAGATCGGCAGAGGAGACTTTTGGTCTATCTCCAACGTTGGAGAATGGAGGGAAAGTAGGGGAGACGCAAAAGTCTTTTGCGGACTACCTTAAGGAAAAAGCACAGCAGAAGATTTTTTTGGGGGGACAGAAATATTTTTCAGAAGGAGGGAAGCCGGGGAAATTGGTAGCAGGGATAATTAGGTCCCAAGAGGAAAAGAAATATATTCCTTCACTAGTTAACAAAGAAGGTAATGCTGTGAATAACTTGGTAGAAATGGAGAGTATAGTTTTTGACTTTTTTTCAGATTTATATACATCTTCTGATACTCATCAGGGTCAGGAATATGAGAGCTATTTAAATTCTATCTCACTACCTAAAATTAGCGCAGCTAGGAAAGGGATGCTAAACAGTCCGTTTACGGTGCAGGAAATTCTGGAAGCTATCAGGAGTTGTAGAGGACAATCTGCCCCTGGAACGGATGGTCTCCCATCCGAATTATATAAGGAACACGCTGAGGTTCTAGCTCCCCTGTTACATAAAATGTTTAATGAATCCTGTAAAGATGCCATCCTTCCACCCTCTATGTATGAAGCCAGCATATCACTGATTAGGAAGAAGAATAAGGATAGTAGCAGAATTGAGTCATATCGCCCCATATCATTGCTAAATACAGACTATAAGATCATAGCTAAAATGCTAGCACTCAGGCTGGCAAAAGTTGCTCCTGATTTGATTGGGGGAGAGCAAGCTGGATTTGTCCCGGGGAGATCTATATTTGATAATATTAGTAGAGTTTTTGCGAATGTTCAGTTAGAAACAGAGCCCCCCCACTCCATCCTGTCTTTAGATGCAATGAAGGCGTTTTATAGGGTGGAGTGGGGGTTCCTCTGGAAGGTTTTGGAGGCATTTGATTTGGGGGATAATTTTATAAGTTGGGTAAAACTGTTATACGAGACTCCTAGGGCGAGGGTGGCGGTGAATGAGGGGCATACTGGGTGGTTTAACCTTACCAGGGGGACTAGGCAGGGGTGCCCCCTTTCGCCGCTACTGTTTGCCTTATATATGGAGCCTTTGGCAATGAAATTTAGGGAAATGGAAGATCTGGAGGGGTTTGGTTTAGAAGGGGTAAAGGATAGATTTCTTTTTTATGCGGATGATGTGCTGGTTTTTCTGAGGGATTGGAGGGATGGCATCCCGAAAGTTATGGCTGTAATCGATGAGTATGGACAATTTTCTGGGCTGAAAATTAATTGGGAGAAATCGTCCCTGCTGCCAATCGGAGAAGACATATCTGGGGTTTCTCTCCCTGTCGCGGTTTTAAAACCGGGAGTAGCGTTAGAGTATTTGGGAATATTAATCCCCGCGCAGATTGCTAAGTTCTCAGAGCTAAACTTACAGCCGTTGATGAAAAAAATCCGGAGTAAAATAGAGATATGGATTAAGATGCCTATATCTATAGCAGATCGGATTGCAATTATTAAAATGATTTTCTTACCGCAGGTATTATTTTTTCTTTATGCGTCCCCGATCTGGATTTCTAATGCATGGTTCCAAAAATTAATGAAAATGATGAATTTTTTTATTTGGGGTGGGAAGAAGCCAAAGTTAAAATATAGTACATGGACACAGAGAACGGGGGAAGGAGGGATAGGATTGCCGGATTTTCAAAAATACTTTTTGGCAGCAAAGGCACAAGATATTAAGCGAGGGCAGAAGTCGGCAGTGCTCAATTATATGTTGGGGTTAGGTAAAGGGGTGCACAGGGATGTAGTAGAAGCTGTTGAGGCTAACTTTGGAGGTAAAAGTTCACTTACACAATCAGATATGTATAGTAAAGTATGGGTAAGCATTAAGAGAATATGCAAAATAAAGGGAGGGTTAGGGTTCACCCCACTATGGCAAAATAGCAATCTGAAAGAGTTTTTTAAGATTAATAATACACAGTTCTGGAGACAGAAAGGGGTAAATTATCTATCACAGGTAGTAAGAGATGGTAAACTAATTACGTGGGAAGAATGTAAGAGGGATTGGGGGTTGTTAGACTCACAAGTATTTTGGTATGCACAAATTAAAAATGCTTTTACACATACAATAAATAAGGAATTATGGAATATCAGTGATCACAGTATAATTGAGTACATTAAGGAGTCAGGTACAGCTGGGAAGTTCCTAACCCCTTTATATAGAATGTTGATCAGAGAAACAGGAAAAGGGCAATTAGAGATGCTGAAAGATAAATGGGACTTACTTATTGGAGAAATCCATGGAGATAATTTGAGTACTATCATTGCTAATTCTGGTTTGGTTAGTTGTAATGAGCCCTACAGACTTATAGTCCTAAAAATGTTGTATAGGGTTTATTTTTCCCCTTTAAATGCAATGAAGAGAGGATACAGAAATAACTCAGAGTGTCCAAAATGTCTGAGGGAACAAGCTGATTTTATGCATCTACTATGGGACTGTGAAAAAGTCCAAATACTATGGAAAAAGGTTATGGCATATATGCGAGATGATCTGCAAATGGAGTCTGGGTCAGATCTTTCCCAAATACTATTGGGGGGATTCCCAAATGACGGAAAGGAGGGTTCCCTTAAAAATAAATTGTTCCTTTTGGTTAAGGTGATGATTGCTAGGAAGTGGGGAGGGACTGATTCACCCAGTTTTTGGCAGTGGAAGGAATTAGTAGATAAAATATGTAAATATGAATTAATGTTAGCTAAGAAGAATTCTGTAAAATCAGAAAGAAGATGTAGAAATATTTGGAGGAAATGGGATAACTGTGGGGGTAATTCTTGAAAGATAACTGATAAATGGATCTCCTCCTCTCCTTTGCTTTTTGGGTTTCCCCCTAGGTAAATTCTTGCAAATATTTATTTATTTATAGATATATAATTGGTGTTTGGCGTTTTTTTTTTTTTGTTTGTTTGTTTGTTTTTTTTTTTTTTGTTTTTTTTTGTTTTTTGTTTTTTTGTTTTTTGGTGCTTGTCTTTTTCTCTTCCTCGTGGGGTGGGTGGTAAGGTGGGGAGGGGGGAGGGGAAAGGGGGGGTGGGTTTATAAATGTATATAATGTGATTATTTTCTTACTGTCCTTCACAAAGATATTTGTGTTGTGGAGTGTTCTATTGGAAAAATAAAAGATTTAAAAAAAAAAAAATAAAATAAAAAGCTTTAAACAGATTCTTGGGGGAAAAAAACATGGACACGGATGCAAAATGAATGGTTTTTCACTGTTCAAGGAGGTAGATAGCGGACTTCATCCACGGACCTTGAAAATCACTGAATGTGTGAATGCAGCCTAAGTTTACTGGTAAAACCCATCTTCAGAGAGGTACAAAAGGGGAACTCTGACATCAGCTAAAAAAACTAAATAAATAAACTTGCTGCAGAAGCATATAGCATTGCTTACCTGTCTGCTCCAAGACTGAAACCACCCAAAAAATGTTTTTTAGTATCTTAGTTCTGTATTTCTTTGTACTTCCTTGGTGAGCAGTTGATGAATACAATTCCTAAAATACTTTGTCTGTTCCCCACCCAGTTATCCATATCTTTATCCATATCCATATCTTTGTGACAGTACTTCTTGTGTGCATCATGAACCTAATAAAGATAATTATATTGATTAAGTGATTTTGGTTGTCTTTCTGTAGGCCACAATTGTTCTGGTGGTCTAAAACAGGTTAGGTGGCCATTGTAGGAGAATATAATAGTAGCCCAATATGATAATAATAATAATAATAATAATAATAATAATAATAATAATAATAATAATAATAAAAGATCAGAAGAGAGCATGTGAATGGTCAGTCAGAAAGGGGTTAAAGCTTTTTACCTTAAGAGGCGAGGGAAATGTAACCCTTACCCCTTTACAAAAATGTAATACATATCTTTTTACTATCAGGCTGCCTTTTCTTTATATTAAATCTGCAAATCTAAACGTTAACTGATTGGATTTCTCCACTTACAAAATTCATAGGCTAAATATCTCGATTTGCGCTCTCTCTTATTAATCACTTTCACAGAGGACAGTTTATTACATATAAACAACAACTTTTTCTAGAAGATTTGGTAATAAATATTTGATTCATGTTGGTCTAGTGATTTTCAGTCCTTCAGATCCTAAAGACAAAAGATTAGTGAAGATGCCGAAGAGGCTTTTTTCAAGATATATGAAACACTCTTAAGCCATCAAGTGTCCTATAAAATCCTATAAATCAGTCACTGAAGTAAAAGCTTTCCTCAGTGCCACTCATATAACGGATGGTGAGCTCCTAGAAGCAGCTCTGAAATAAAAATCTATTTTCAGCACTTATGACTTTATATATTTACACGTTGATCAATCCCTTATATTTGTTCTTTTATAAAATGTATAGGTGCTAAAATGTAGGTAATATATTTAAATCTAATAAACTGTTAATGTTATTTTATGGCATATTTCTACATATTATTGTAGCCTATAGGTATTTTATTATTATTTTTTTTTTTTATTTTTTTTTTTTTTATAAAAGTTGTCATCCTGAATTAGAAAAACATATAACCTTTCTTGACCTGTCCATAAGTTTTGTTAGATATTGTAGCTTAGTCTTAAAGAGGTTGTCCAGGAAAAATCCACAAGATTAGGGAAAGTAGAAGGTTGCAGGGGGTCGAACCTTTGTACACCCCCGCCGATCTCTGTATCAGGCCCCACCACCTCTGGAATGAATAGAGATGCGGGTCCAGTTCACAACCCATGACTCTATTCATTCCTATGGAGCAATGGAAAGAGCAAAGTACGCCAGAAGGGCTCTGTGCCTGGTTCTTTCTGTCAGCTCCTTAGAAATAGTAAACTTGTCCAGTTCTCCTAATATGCTGCTCTTTCTTACCATTGATTACATCTTGTTGGAAAACAAGTAACCAATAGGAAAAAACTAGCACAAAAATCAATTTGATGATGGAAAAACAATAATAAATGATTATATATACTGATATACCAGTGGTGCCTCGGTTTAAGAGCATAATTCGTTCCGGGTCGGTGCTTGTAATCCAAATCCACTCTTAAACCAAAGCAAAACTTCCCATAAGAAATCATTTAAATTCAGACAATTGATTCCACACCCCAAAAATGATGATTCTTTATTCTGAACAACATGTAAAACAAATTAAACAAAGATTTAAAAACAGCTGAATATGTGATATTATAAGTTACTGTATAGTATAGCAGTCAGCATGTGGAGTATAATGTATAGTAAGTGCATAAACCTAATAACACAGCAGTAGTTTGTAGATACAGGATGAAACTGCAGATCCTCATAATGGCAAGGACGGGAAACACAAGGGCTGACAGAGACTGCAGGGAGCATGAAGGAATGAGCAGGACATATGTGGGCACATAAATGCAGCACTTTCTGTCCGGGGAGAGAGGGGTTACAAGTATGAAGAAATTACCTCCACAGTCCTGTCCCCTGATGCGAGCCCCAGCCTGAAATGGATCCGCTATAATCTAAAAGGTGAGGGAGAGTTCCTGGGTCAGAGTACAGTGCTGTAGACCTTGCTATTCAGACCATGCCCCTCCACCACTCCCGCTCCCACCCAGTACAGGAAGCTCTTAAACCAAAGCAATGCTCTTAAACCAATGCATATATGTTTCTCACACACTGTATAATATATATTAAAGCTAAGTGGTGGTTGGGTGGTTGTTATGACAACCTGGACAACCTAGACAACAAGCTGTTAAATAAAAATATACAAGTTTACATCGTATCTTTTGCATAAAACAAAGCCGTTGTTGCAATTTGCAAGATACGTTGTATGTGAAGATACATTGTTATGTGCATAAATGGAAGCCTTTCTGAAGTGCATACACATAGTATATGCTCCGGCCAGGAGACATGAAGATCATCCGGCCCGTGTACTGCGTGTTCTCTGACATCGGACATTCTGTGACACAGCCGGGCAACAGAACGGCTGGTGTCTTACGCCGTGTGAACATCGCCTTAAGATGGAAATATCCTTTTATTTAAAGGAGTTGTCCTGTTCTGCTCCACTTCTCTGGTTTTGGATTTGGTACATGTAATATAAAAAGGTAAAACAAAAACCTTTTGTCATGCCTGTACCAGTTTTGAGCTCAGCACCAACCTCAAATCATGGTATGTGGCTGAGACTGTGCCAGTAGTCAGGTTTTTGTGTTTGCATCATGTCTTTGCATTTGTCTGAACACTGTCCTACTCTATTTACCTCAGTAATTGATTACCTTACCCCACCCATCTGTTGACTGCATAGATCCCTCTGGCCATTTAAGAGTTACAAACTATTAGAGTGTGGCCAGCTCACCGCTTCAAGGAACTCTCTGCACACAATCCATCCTTCAAGGAAGGTGCAATAAATCCAAAGCAAAAGACAGTATCAACGCTGTTGAAGTTTACAATGTAGCTTATTGAAGCCCATAAAAGCAACATGTAGATCACAACAGAAATCCCAGTCTAGGCCAACACGTTTCTGGTTAAGCACCCTTAGTCATGGCTAGTTAGGTTTAGAATGACCTGGTATATAAAATGGACCACTTGCCTCTCCCCCTATGAATTGTGGTGATGCAGACATGAGCATTATATATCCACAATTTCACATAATAGTCAAAACAAAAAAAAACCTTTAGGGTAGCTTCACACACACCTTATCGCAGCAGATTTTCTGCTGCAGATCCGCAGCAGATCCGCAGCTGATTTGATCTAGATAACTGAACACAGCATCAAATCTGCACCATCAAATCTGCTGCAGATCCGGTGTGTGTGAAGGTACTCTTAAGAACAAAAGTATACTTTCGTACACGATAATGATACATGAAGGCTCACCAAATGTTGTTATACAGGCTACAAAAAAATATACAACACATTCTGGTTGGTAATGTAGTAGCAATTCATGATGGAAGTTTTTATTTCCACCGCTAGGTGGCAGTTTCACCTTTTCAATTGCATGTACCCTGAAATTTTCTATTGAACCACCATGTCTTTCTACAAAGTGGTGGGAGACGCCTGAGGAATTTCTCCTGTCACTGTCTCTAATGTCAAATTGATGTTCTAGTATGTGAACACCTAATGTTCTTAGTACAACCTATGTATTTCATGTTGCACTGAATACCTAAATAACATAAATAACATAAATAGCAGAAACACTGTTAAAATTCAGGAACATACGAATAGCAAAAGATTTATTACCACTGCTGTCACTCACTCATATATTATTACAAGAGGACAGCCACTACAATTGCTTCCTCCACATCTATAAAATCCTTTACAGGACAGCCATGTATCACTTCTTGCAGGAATGGTTCTAGGGACTGAGGGTAAAACTACGTCCCCAATGGTGTCGGCTCTTTTGGAAACTATATTGCAACCATTTAATTGAATCTGATCCAAAATAGGATCTTTTTCAATAATTTTTTTTATTTTTTATTTTTTGTACCTTGTATAACAACATTTGGTGCATCTTCACGTATCATCATCATGTATGAATGTATACTTTGTTCTTAATAGTCAAAACAAAGAAAAAAACCTTTATGTCAAACTGTACATATGTAAAGCTCATGTCTACATCACCACAATTTGTAGGGGGAGGAGCAGGGGCTTCTTTATAAACCCCAGGCCATTCTAAACCTAAAACAAGAGTCCGCGGAGCCTCGGTTGCAAGTCTCAAAACACAGGGGCCATCCTGTTGTTTCCCTATTTATGTTCCAATACTCGCAATCCAGTGGGACTTAAGGGGATATCTTTCAGGGTGGTGTGGTGCTCTCCCCATCATGGAGGCACCCCGTGGCAACAGGCTAGAGATATCTGGCTATCCCGTGTTTTGAGTCTCGCAACTGAGGCTCCATGGACTCTTGTTTTGCATATTTAAATTTTGGGGGGGCATCAGTGGAGACTCTTGATTGAGTACTTCATTTGAATTTTTTCACTGATCTCCTTGAGTTTAGTGATAACTGCATTCTAAACCTAACTAGCCATGGCACCTTGGCCTAGGCTGAGACTTCTGTTGTGATCTACATAACATATAACACTTGTTTTGCTTCTGATTGACACTCTACCTTTCCACTTATCCTTTACTTTGTCAATTGTCAGCCTGGGTTCACGCCTAGCTGGCTATTAAGTCTAGTTTCTTAACAAGCTTGGTGTTTCCTGTATTTATCCTGTGTTGGTTTTTACTGGCTTATCTTAACTTTGCATCTGTACCCTGAATACCCTGACTACCCTGGTTTTCTGCCTGCTCTGACCTTTTGGCCTTGTGACCCAACCTCTTTGGTACCCCTGCTGTCCTCCAGTTGTGACCTTGGCTTTGTGACCCTTCTTTATTGTGTGCGTGTACCTGTCTTGTCTGCTTTTAGTGTGCTGCATTCTTTAAGTTAGGGACTGTAGCAAAGTTGTTTGCAAGTACGTGGGGCTTACTGCCGTAAGTAGGCAGGGACAGTGGGCGGGAACTAGTGCAGGGTCCACTTTCTTCCCCATCTCCTCTCTGACTGAGCAGTACTATAATACAATAGACTTTTTAGATGTGTTTTTAGAAGTGTTTTAGAAGTTTTTACCACAATAGGACAAAACAGTCAAATTTTCTACAAAAGTGCTAGGACATGCTGTTAATGATAACTGCAGAATGCCTTTGGAAGTAGATGAAATGCGCAATTGCTCAGGTCGCGACACTGAAAGAAAAAGTAAAAAACCTAAATCTCTTAAAGAGGAATCAAAACTAAAAGGCCATTGTGGCAGTAAGGGCAGTAAGGAGTGACAGTTGATTAAAATAATAAACAAACCATACTCACCTGCCCCACTCCATTACAACGCTCGTTCTGACAGCTCCCAATCCCCACTGCTCCATGCTGTTTTCTTCTTCCTGTTATACATCATACCCACAGGAACTGCCCCCTCAGCCAGTGATTGGCTGTGGTGAGTACACGCTGAGGCTAATATTTCTATTGGAACAACAGCTGTAAGAGATGGGGCTGATGAGAATGGTTTATTTGTTATTTTGTTCATAGTATATCACTGGGGCTATTCTGATTTGCTGAGAAAAAAACAGCATAAAGTTCCCATTCTCCTCTGTCTATCCCTTATCTATTGAAACATTCCTCCTCCTGTGTAGCAGCAGTATGCTATGGATTCCTTTGGGTTGTTGCAGAGAAGGGATATACTTAATGCCTTTTACTCTGACTCTGTTCCAAGTGCCAGTTATACTGATGTACCTATCACAGCTTATGGAGGGTGATAGGTTCATACAAATGTCCCCACTAATTCAGCTCTCACATCCTCTACTTTACTGGACTTTATGGCTGCCAGCAGCTGTCAATTAGCACTTGGTTACCAGGAGAAATATACACTTCTAGAAAAGCCATTATTCTCTTTATCCTATACCATGGAGAAATTGTAAGGACACAGCGGCACTGTGAAGCACATAGGACACTATTTGAATATCTACTTTGTAACTGCTGGCTCATTTCTGAGATTAGTCGGTGCACCTTGCGCAATTTCAGAGATTTTGTGTTTGATTGTGTCAAAACCAGGATAACACGCCAAGAACAAAATCAGAGTCAGAAGTAAAAACCAGGAAACATACCAAGGGCTATACACATACAGTGGCAAGGTAAAAAATTGGGAAATAGGCGCAACGTCAGAAAACAGGCAAAGGTTAAAATTCTAAGAATAAATCAGACTGCTAAGAGACATTATTTAAATTTCCCGGCCTGTGAGTTGCCTTAATGTCCAAGGTTTCTGATTGGCTTCCAAGACAATGTATCAGTTGGCCCAGCAAGCCTAGCATGATCCACGTAACTACTGGATGCCTGGCCGCCACTTGTGACTGCCGGGTATCCCTTACAATACTGCCTCTTCACGTGCAGCCATGAAGATGTCCCCTGAACTCCCTCAGACTACCTCACATTATCGTTCCTACTCTATAAACTATTGCAGTTCATCTTCATGGCTGCATGTGCATCGATATCTCATAAATGAAAAACACCAGCATTATCCTACAAGACAGTTATACAGCGTGCTAATAACATTATCAGAAAATTAATGCATTCTTCTCTAGCATTAGAGACAAATTCAATAAGACATAGTCACCCTTGGCTTACCTCTATGCAACCTCCTAACTTCTAATATTATATCATGCTGTAATATCTTCTTGGCAGAGAATCTCAGTCATCTCAGTATTACAGTATCAGGATTACAATGAATGGTTACAATTTAACTGTATAGTTGGAGGCAGGTAACACAGGATCCATCACTGACAGTGGGTGATAGCCACGTCTCACTCCCCATCCCCTTAAACTATGACCTCTGTACATATCACAAAACTATTCCATAAAAGTAAAAGTCATCTTCAGTGTACTGGTTAGAAATGTCCATGAACTGCTGCTTACCAAACTGAGGAGCAACTTATGAAAGAAGGCAGTCCCCAAAATAATGCACAAAAAAAAGTACAGAAAGAATCTGGTGTAACTTATTAGGGTAGAAACACATACCAGATCCGCAGTGGATTTCACGCTGCAAATTTGCTGAGAAATCAGCTGCGGATCCCTTGCCTGTAATTTTGAATGAGAATATATACTCGACATATATTGGTATTGTTATTGACATGCCGTTGCGAGTATTTATTCTCTGAAATGACAGGCAAAGGATCCGTAGCTGGTGTGTGTGTTTCTACCCTTAGAAAAATAATGTGTTCCTTCCTAGACTGCATTATTCCTTTGATGCTATGGATAATGCACATAACACGTAATGCCAATGCTTATCTCTAAGGGTAGTGTCACGGCCGCGGCGGCGTCCCGTGCTCCGGGCCGCCGCCGCGACTCCCCACTGCCCCATGCAGCAGCCGGTGTCCGTAGGCAGGGACCCGGCGCTGCTGTCACTTCGGCCCCGGGGGGCGCCTTACCTCTCCACGCTCCTGTCCGTCGCTGTGCCGGCCGGCGCGCGCGTCCCCGCCTCCTAGGGCGCGCGCGCGCCGGCTGTCTCAGATTTAAAGGGGCAGTGCTCTCCTAATTGGTCCATGTGCACAATCACTCCCTATAAATTCCAGCCCTGCCCCACTACAGGTGTTGGAGCCTCTACATGCTTCCCATAGCGTTTGGCCCAGCTCCCTGTTGTTCCTGATTCCTGTCCGCTACCTGGTCCCTAGTCCTTGTTCCTGATTCCTGTCCACTACCCGGTCCCTAGTCCTTGTTCCTGGTTCCTGCTTCCCCGTTACTCTATTGCTCCTGTCTTCAGCCTGTCTCCTGCGGTCACGACTACAGACCTCTGCCACTACCATCTCCTGCCTACTGCTCCTGCCACGCCTCGCCTGCCATCACCAGCAACCAAGCCAGGGGTAGCGACCTGGGGGTCGCCTGCCGCAGCAAGTCCATCCCGCCTTGCGGCGGGCTCTGGTGAAAACCAGCGGCCCCTTAGACTCCGCTCCCTGGTGAGGTTAGTGCCATCGCTGGTGACGGTCCAGTGGATCCACTACTCCAGGCGTTACAGGTAGCTTGTGGCAGCGGACCTTTATTTGTATAGATTTGCAATTTATTAATTCAAAAACCTTAATGAAAAGGAAATAGGGTAAAAAACATATGGTAATGTGTTATTGAGACTTAAAAAAAAAGTAGTAGGCAAAGTCCTACAAAGTTTCATTGCCTTTTTTTGCCCTTAATAACCTGCACATAGCAAACCATGTCAGCCATCCAGTGCCGGCACGTCACAGACATAATTTCTTGCTGCCGATTCTTCTTTTCATTTACAGTATGTGCTCTGTGCTCCAAGTTTGATTTGCTAGGTAAAATAGAAATCACAAAATTCCTTAAATAACATCCAAAAGCAATATGTGACCTGGACCCATCCCCTACATCACTCCTGTTTAAACTTCATGCTTGTTCTGCTTGTGCTGCTTGTTCCGGCACTCAAGAACATAGTTCTTTAAGCATTAGTAATCTTTCCTGATATAGTGAAGGATGAGGTAAATATGTTTCTTCTAAAAATGTTCTCCTCAAACTTAGATGTTGTATAACTTAAAGGGAAACTGTCAGGTTCCAAACTGTTGATACCATTGGATAGCTGTTATGTCTAGGAGACACATGGTACCTTTCATAGATCTGTCTGCCCTTCAGAATTTAGAAAAATGCTTTCATTTTATATGACAAAGAGTCAATGAGGCTTTCCCGTGAAGTCTGGATTGTGAATTTCAGCTGACAGATTCCTTTAACCCGTTCACGACCATGGGTCATTGATTGTCCAGGTCATTTTGGGACTTCAGCTTATGGGATCTTAATAATCCCAAAAGCTAAAGTCCCTTGATCTATCCCCTCTCCTCTGTCCCTTGCGGATGTTAGAAGCCTGTAACAGTGGCAGGGGAGAGCTCACGGCCACTTGCCGGCCTTCACTCCCTCCTATGCGTACAAATGTGCTGTTTCCTAAATAAAAAGGCCTACATCCCTGAACTGTTCCTTTTCCCCATGGGTCTGATCACTTGCTGGTTTCCTCTGTGAACTAGTACTTTGTTGTTTTCATACAATAGAACACACACCTTCCCATAACCCTGTATGCTTGCATACACAGTAAAAACTAATAAGCAATATGGAATTGAACTGAGCATGCTTGATATCCTAAGATGGTTATCACCAATGGTAACAGGATAAAACAAAAAGGGCGTATGGGAGATAAGTATATAAGACCATTTTTGTGTCATTTTATACATTTTACCAGAGCTGAAAGCTGAGCTGTTACTGGTTGCTGTGGACAGTTTGCACCAGTCAAAATTTTACACCCTTTGATAAATCTCCCCCAATAAATCAGCAATTTAACCTTTATACAGCACTGAGCAGGGACTCTGGTCATTATTACAGAAGTCTGGGCTTCCCGGCAGTACACAGCAGTGCTGTATGCACCTTTGTATACTCCATGGCTCCAGGGTTTAAGTGGTGATGATAGTCATGCTGTCATACTGTAGATAATACCCTGTGATGCTCCAGTACTGTATACCCCCATGGTGTTTACCCCCATGGTGTATACCCTGATGCAGCTGTGCTCTTTTGTCTTCCTTAAATGAACACACACAATTAAAAGTTGTGCTTAGAGTTGCACAGCCATCGGGGCGACACTGGTGTTCAGGCCGGGAAAGAGGGCCATAGGTAAGACACCACAAAGAGGGCCATAGGTAAGACACCACAGTCTTATAACATCAGCCCTTTGCTCCGTACTAACAATGCCAGGAATCAGAGCGGATCTTGCCGCATGAAATCCTCTGCGATTCTGGTACATGTGAACCCACCCTAATACTACCAGCTGACTAATGAAGTATTAGGAATTGCCAATTGTCCTCAAAGCTTTTCTATTATTAACCTACTTATTGTTCATTGGTAGATGATGACCTTCCTAAACAAACACACACAAAAAGTTTCCTTACTTTCTTTGAACCAGATATTTTCCCGTTTTTCAGAATCTGTTTCCTGGAGCGCTGCGGCACAGCTATTATGGGATTTAAAACAGCTAAATATATATTATTATAAATCTATACACAAAAGGTCCCAACATTTAGCCTTCATTGTAGAAAAAAAGATGATTTTGCTGCAGTGAGAACATTGGTAGCATAAAATAATAATTGGTTGTGGCATATTATCTGTGCCCCACAGATCAAAATATTCAGGGTTTTTTTTTAGTCTAATGGTGTAAAAGACAAGCATTAAACTCTTAAGGTGACGTGTTATCATTAAAGTTTTATAGAGAAGAAAATGATTTAATCTGTGTACCAGATCAAACTTTATGCTCACTTGTAAAGATAATTGTGGAAGGAAGGTTTTCAATGCTAAAACAAGGTCAGCCTGTTCTGTAAAAATTCAACTTTGTAGTTGTGCGATTATAGGTACTGCCTGGTTATATTTAATTCTAACCCAATCTATACCAATGTGTTTAGAAATCAATTACTTATTTAATTTTGCCAATGCATTTAGGCAACAAGTACTAATTTCATCTTGCAGAAATAGTGTCATTTAAGTGGATACAACATAAATCACATTTTTACAACACCGATAATAGTTTCTTTAGAAAACAAAGAGGAAGGAATAAATCTCATGTAACTGCATTATTTATAAGGTAGAAGACATGTATTTAAATGTATAGAAAAAGTACAATTAGGCACTTAATCATGGCATTCCAGGTTTTCTCATCAGTGACACATACAGAAAGCAATGCAGTAAGTAAGAGAAATGTTATAATAAACCTATACATGCAAAATCAGTCAGAATAGTCAAAAATAGCTTTATGGATAAATCAAATCAGTAGAAGAAATTATGTACATAGGAGTCACTAATAAACCAGGCATATGAATACAGGCGAGTGCATTATGTAAAAATCAGCAAAAAGTGCTATAATCGAAAAGCAGTAATTTTTAGCTAACAATATAAGAATACTTCCAACCGTCCCAGGTCCAGGGGAACCCACCACCTGATTACCTACAGTTGGGATTGGCTACAAACTACCTAATATACATGGGGCACAGATGAAGGCCTGACTAATATATAAGGGGGAACAGGGGAGGGTCTGACTACAATATGCATTCGCAGAGTAGGGGCCTGACTACTATATGGAGGCACAGAGTGGCCTGTGGAATCTGTTGGCCCTATACAAATAATAATAATAATTATATTATTATTATTATAATTTACAGAGGGGGACTTGACTAATATACGGATACAGGCCTGACTACTATATGGATGCACAGAGGGGGACCTAACTACTACTCGGATGCACTTAGGGCGCTAATTACTACAGAGGAGGGCCTGACTACTATATGAGGGAACATACTGGGGCTATTCTACTATGTGAGGGCATAGAGGGGGCCTAAATAGTTAATGGGGACACAGAGTCAGCACTGTTATATTGTGGAGCAATACAGATGTGGATTTGCATAGAGGTGAGGATATTGTGGTCTTAGTCACTATGTGGTGGTTATATGTGTTTCTTATATAATAGTGTTATCACAATTATTGGTCTTGGTACAGTGTATTGTTACTAACAGTATGATGATGATTATATATATATATATATATATATATATATATATATATATAGCCCAGGAAAAAGGTCAGAGCGTTGCTTCTCATTAGTTCTTCATTGGTGGCCTCCAGGATCAGTTCCACTGTTAGCCTATGCCTTGAGTATAGGAGGTCCTCTAAAATTTAGCTAAAAGGTGGTTATTGCTGTTAAAGGGGTAATAAGATGATTGGTGAGGGCCCAACTGTTGGGAATTTCAAGCTCCAGGAGTGAAAAATCTCATGAAGGGACACTAGTTTAATAAATGGGTCTTCTAGGGGGGCTGTATTAGCATAGGGGTTTTTGTCCAGGTTCTCTATTTATTAAAGGGCTCTGGTATGCAATCTTAAAAGGGTTGTACACCAAAAAAAAAAAAAAAAATTCAAATCAACTGCTGCCATAAAGTGCCAGAGATTTGTAATTTACTTCTATTAAAAAATCTCAAGCCTTCCAGTACTTATCAGCTGCTGTATGCCCAACAGGAAGTTGTATTATTTCCAGTCTGGAGAGCAGGAGAGCTTTTCTATGGGAATTTGCTGCTGCTCTGGACAGTTCCTGACATGGACAGAGGAGGCAGCAGAGAGCACTGTGTCAGACAGGAAAGAAAACACCACTTCCTGCAGGAAACACAGCAGCTGATAAGTACTGGAAGACTTAAGATTTTTTAATAGAAGTGAATTACAAATCTCTGGCACTTTATGGCACCAGTTGATTTGAAAGAAAGAAAAAAATTGGTGAACAACCCCTTTAAGGCCATATTATCATTTAAAGATTCGCTATAATGATCGTTCACTAGTAATAACTAGTGATTTTTTAGCAAACGCTAATCGTTCCTCAGGACAGCCCACACAACATGTTTTATCGGTGAATGACTTATTACACGAACAAATATGCGAATGATCAACGACAATTTTTCAACATGTTGAAAGACCAAAATGAACGATTTTTCATTAGTCGTTTCATCGTTGGGTGTTATTACATGGACAGATAATTGTCATTTCCAACGTTTTAATGAATTTTTTACGATAATCGCCTTTAGAGTTTTAGAAACCCTATAATTTTTCACCAGATAACCTCACCAGGAAGTTTGAAATTCTAACTAGTTCATTAAATTGCCAGTTTTCATACCGTATCCTAAATGTTTGACACATTTCTCTGGTTTTGAATCCATCATAGAAGTGTCAGCCCTTGAATAAATATCAACATGCTTTAATTAAATCTGATATACAACCTGTTTATGCCATCCTGATACATTACAATATAAATCTATATTTATAGCTATAACTGATATTTTAATGAATCATGTATATGTCACTGAAAGTAATTGTTTTTTTTTATGGTTTAGCAAACACGAAAACTATTTACTTCCATGTCGGAAATTTTTTCTACTTCATTTTCCATTGCCAACATTTGTTAAATTTCAGTGTAATTGAACAAAACAAAATGTAAATTACAAACTCATTTTTGTAAAGTAGTGTGTCCATCTCCTAAAATAGTGGCCTATCATACATTTCGATATCCATTTATGATTGCTGGAGTTCCTACTTGTTGGGCTTCGCCTATTGTAAGAATAAAAGGTGCTGGGTCACCCCTCACCGTTTTCCCCCTACACAGTATTCCAAAATTTAATATGTTAAAGGGGTTATCCAGTATAAGGCTGGGTTCACACACTGTATACTTCAGGCAGTATTTGGTCCTCAAGTCAGGTCCTCATAGCAACCAAAACCAGGAGTGGATTGAAAACACAGAAAGGCTCTGTTCACACAATGTTGAAATTGAGTGGATGGCCGCCATATAACAGTAAATAACGGCCATTATTTCAATATAACAGCCGTTGTTTTAAAATAACAGCAAAAATTTGCCATTAAATGACGGCCATCCACTCAATTACAACATTATGTGAACATAGCCTTTCTGTGTTTTCAATCCACTCCTGGTTTTGGTTGCTATACAGCCTCACAAATACAGCCTCAAATATACATAGTGTGAACCCAGCATATAGAAACAACAAAAAAGATTTGGATTTTTTTTTGTCATTTACATAATTTTGCATCACATGACCTCAAAAGTGAATTTTTAAGTTTTTTTTATTCTGTGCTTGATTATTTCTTATTTTATTTCTTAGATATCATTATTGTGGATGAAGTTCTCTTTCTCTAAAGATTTCCTACATAGACTTAGATTTGAAGCCAAACAGCCAAACTACAATCAGCTCACTTAAAAAAAAAAAAAACAACATATATTTAAAAAGATATATTTAAAAAATAAAAGGGATCTTTCAGGCAAAACTAACTAACCAAATCACTGATGGGTCGGTTGTCAATACCTTGTACCACTGAGGATGTGCTTTTTTGTGCCTGCACTACACAGTAAACAGGGCCAAAACAGTTGGTTTGATTCACAACAAGCTCTGTATGAGCTGGCACCCCACAAATCAATGATTTATCAAGTGTTACTTGAAATAGCTGAACATAACAACAGGCAAGTAGCAGGGACCCGCCTCGGCCGCTGACCATCTGAACGGGGCTGACATGTCACGTCTCCGCTCAAACCGGGAACCAACCGGAAGACCAGGAACCAGAACAAGGAACAGCAGACCCCTGTGCTGGAGACAGGAGAGTGTCTGTTATTATGCTCAGTCACTTTCTCCCTGGCTGTTTAAAAAAAAAATGACAACCCCCGAGCTTTTACTTTAAGCCTGCCCCTGGCACAAATGTGAATTGCGATTTTCTTTCAGACATAAGTCTGTTTGCCTGATTGGTAGACAGGGCCGCATGACATGGTGGGGAGAAGGTGTGACCTCCTCCAGTACCTGATTGATTATAATTCCCGCTAGCAGGATTAAATCATGGTGAAAATCTACGCCAGCTCTAGAGTTGGCATAGATTTCTTCACTTGCTGTGCGGCAGCCTCAGATTTGCTGAATTTACTAAAAGGCTTAGTAAATCCACGGTGGGACATGTGGGTGGGGATTAATAATTGACTAGAATTAGCCTAGAGATTAGAATTAACTTGATAAATTCCCCCCATAAAGTCAAATGGACTTCATGTAGTTAGGATTTTTTATATGCAATGCCAATTAGTTTTGCCCACAAAAAACTTCTTTAATCAAAACAAAATTTTGAACTCATTTAGAAAAAAAGATATTTAATGTCAAGCATTCCATTTATATATCTATTTTTCACAAAAGGAGCATTACTGCAACATTAAAGGGGATAGTTTCTACCAAGTCATTTCAGCCAGAGAAGAAAACTGTTACAAAGTGTTAGTCATTCTTTGGAGAGCCGGTGAGTTGCTGAAGAGCACTAGATAGAAGCACTTACTCCAATAAGCACAAGTTATGATGCGTTTACACGAAACGATTATAGTACAAATTTGCGCGATAACGATCGAATTCGAACGATAATCGTACGTGTAAATGCAGCGAACGATCATACGACGAACGATACATCGCGCATTTTGATCTTTCAACATGTTATCAAATCGTCGTTCGTAAAAAATTTGCAAATCGTTCCGTGTAAACAGTTGTTCACCGATTTAACCAATGTGTGAGATAGGCTGAAGCGTTCGCAAAATGATCGCACAACGAATTTTCCGTACGATATATCGTACCGTCTAAACGCTGCTCGTTATGAAAAAAAAAACGTTACTCCGACATCGTTAATCGTACGATCTGGCCAATTATCATTATGTGTAAACGCAGCATTAGTTCTTCATTTTGAACTTTACCAATGCTTCATTTAATGAACAATTTACAAGGAACCTAGTTGGTTGGAACATTATTCCTAACAGGACTCATATTTAGCTTCACTCTCAGTTACATCTAATTCATAATTGTCCATGGCTCACCAGTAAAGAGACTATCAACATCCATTATGACTAATTACAAGTAAGCTGAGGTGTGATTGTGTCTAGAAACACTCCTGAACCCAACTGTGATGAACTACAGTCATGATTACAGCTGACCATAACTAACCCCAACCAGTCTTAACCAAAAGCACTGGAAATAAACATGGTTTTCAGACCCTTTTCAAAAATGGTCAGACAGGAAAGAAAACACTGAAAAAATGCACCCCACTGCTAATTTCATATATATATGTAGACCTCGCTATGCAGACCATGCCCCTCCCCCACTCTCGCTCCCATCCGGTACAGGGAGCTCTTAAACCAAAGCAATGCTCTTAAACCAAGTCACAATTTTGAAAAACTGTGAGCTCTTAAACAGAGTTACTCTTAAACCAAGGTACCACTGTGTGTGTGTGTATATATATATATATATATATATATATATATATATATATATTTTTTTTTTTTTTTTCCCTATCCCTATGTACCAGTCTGCAATTTAACTTATACATGTAACATGTTTTGATTTTGAAATTATTTTTTGTTTATCACCCCTATCACTTGTATAGCGCTCTGGAATTGATCAAATAAATAATAATAAAAATTAATAAGCACGCCATGCATTTAATTCTTAAAGAAATCATTACAAACAACAATTTATCTTGCAAAAAAGACAAACCCTCATATGGTGAAGTACTGTAGATGGGAAATAAAAAGGGGTTTTACTACTTAGAAGGCAATGAAGAAAAAATAAAAATGCAACCATGAAAATTGGCTGGGTTCTCAAGGTACAAACTGAATTAAAGTATCTGATCAGAATCTAATCTGATGTGATGTATCTAATCAAAATCATAATGACCTGTATGTACTACAGCCCATCTGTCAGTGAACATAGTCTACTGTAAACCCAGCTGCTGTTACAGTTAATTCACCATGGTCATTGCTAGAGATGAGTGAAGCAAATTTGTGCCTATTCATTAAGGAAATTTGCAAAAAAGAAAATGGCAGCCACACATGTTAGCAGCTTCACTGCGCAGGATTAACCATAAGCCCTTGTGCCTGTCCAATCAGCTACAGGCCCCTCTGTAATGTGAGCACCTCCCCCTCGCCCTCTATATAAGGTGATTAGTTTCTGGAGGTGGCCAGTCGGTTGTGTGTGGAGGAGAGAACAGCAGGCAGTTAGAGCAGAGCAGGGAGAGAATAACAGAGTGATATAGGGACAGAGAGGACAGGATAGAAGGGCTTATTGTGGGTAGATTGTCTGTGATTTTTTTTGTTGTAGCTGTCAACTAAGTGTCCAGTTTACCAAGTAACTGGGTGCCTATATGAGTTCACTGGGACCAGTTAAGACACAGCCCATATTATTCACTCACTGGGCACTGTAAACTCCTATTGAGTTACACCAATTTAACAGGATCAGTGAACTGAGAGTGCACGTTACATATTCAGTGGTCACACTCCACCTCTACTGTTTTCTCCAAATATGTCAAGTGGTGGTGCACCATATGTTGCCACATGGAAGTGGTGCTGGGCTTTCGACCCAAATCCTGACCCACTTTCTGCTGGCTGATGTTGCAATTGACGGAATTGCCTCTTCCGTCACCTGCACAGAAGAACTGCCACACCGCTGAGTGCAGTTGGAGGTTCTTCCAAGGTGGCACACTGCTGGGCTCCTCCTGTGTGGTGTACCCCCGTAGGTGTTATATTGGATGGATGGCCGGTCACTTGCTAGGTCATGTAGTGTGACACCACTCCGGTGGTGGATGGCCAAGATACAGTCGGTCCTTATTATGCTGTCACGTGATGCCGCTTTTAGTTTGTAAGGCCGGTTGTACCCTTTTCTCCTGTGGTCAGTGTCCTGCCGGGCTGCTACCGGGTCCCTTGGGATAATGTCACAGGTGTCCAGAGCGGTGTAATGACCCTCCCGGATAGTAGGACCCGCCACCCACAGAAAGGGGAAGTGTCCCAAGGTTGTGGTGTATATGCTGTGTAGATGGTGATGAATGATTAGACTCTTAAGATAACGTTGAGTTGAATTACTACTTGTAAATGTGCAGCCAGTAATACAAAAGATCTTTGATATACACTTGACAAAGTTCCAATAAAGACTTGAATATAATGCTGCGTTTACACTGAGCGATAATTCGCCTGATCGTACGATTAACTATTTCGAAGTAACGATTTTTTTTAAATAACGATCAGCGTTTAGACGGAACGATATATCGTACGGAAAATTCGTTTTGCGATCTCTTAAGCCTATCTCGCACATAGGTAAAATCTGTGAATGACTGTTTATACGGAACGATCTGCAAATTTTTTGCGAACGACGATTTAGGAACATGTTCAAAGATCAAAATAAACGATTTCTTGCTCGTCATTCAATCGTTCGAATTTGATCGTTATCGTGCAAATTTGCACAATAATTGTTCCGTGTAAACGCAGCATTAGACAACCAAATCTGTAGGATAAGTGCAGAGTAGGAAATAGCTGTGTCGGTAGAGTTGTGTTGAGGTAGAGTAGCAGAGAGAAGGATGCCGTGAGAGTCTCAACCCATGTAGTAATGTGCTCTGCCGAGATGTTAGAGGATGAAGTAGAATACTCGTAGAAGAAGAAGAACACCGGTGCCTGTGTATTGACCCTTGTTTTAGTCTTCACACCACCTTATGCCTACTAGCGTTGGCCGAACCATACTAATGGTAGACACAGGCCCCAGACCTTGTTACCTGGGTTGAGCGGAATGCTGAGGGTTCCCTGCTGACACCCCCGCAGCGAGATGGAGTTCATAGGATTACTGCAACTTTGCTTCACCCGGATCAGTTCCTGGCTCTTTGGCTCTATAGTGGATACTGTCCTTCTCTGTGACTTTTCCTAATCCACGGCGTGGGTTGAGGTTGTCTGTAGGCTAGTCCTCTCCTAAGAGGTTTAACACTGCATAGTGCTTTGTGAGGATACTTGTGAGAAGGTTTGTAACAGTGTGCTGTCCTGCATCCTACCCATGCGGGGTACTGGCTAAGACTGAACTTTGGGGACCTGGCAGAGGGCCAGGGCCAGGGCCAGGTCAAGACCGCTGCGGATACCTATCTAGCTTGCGTCCTTTATCCACACCCTCCCGAACGGAAAGCTAAAAAGTACAGACTTTTGCAAAGGGTGTATGCAATTGTAACACCCGTAGTGGGACAGCACACCTGACTGCTGCCCAGCTCCTCCTCATTGTCAGGGACAAACTTGACCTTCTCCAACTCCTCCTCAGCAGTCATCCAGTACAAGCCTACACTACGTCTACAAGCTGTCCCTGCCTTGCCCTCCCCTCACTGCTCTCTGTTCTGTCATGTGCTGTCTCAACATCAAATGCCTTCATGATATCCTCAACATCTAACATATCTGGGTCCAGCCATTTTGAAAAAATTAGGAGTTGCCACACAGATAGTACTGACACTGCAGTGCCAATCATTTCTTTTGGACCTGCAGTTGCACCCTTGCCGCTGATACTGGCTGAAGGGTCTGATTTTTTAACATCTTTTGACATAGTGGTCAATTAGCCCACAATCTGCCCACAATCATGCCACAATCTACCCACAATTAGCACACAATCTGCCCACAATCAACCCTCTTATCTAGTGATGAGCATCTCACAAACTCGAGACAATGGCAACTTCCTCTTCCTGCATGTTTGGCGGCTTTTTTTCAATCATCATGCAAGAGAGTCTTTGGGAGCTTGTAGCATCACATGCTCGCTTCAGACGCAGGCTGCATGAGCTTAGGGAGAGAACTGCTGTCTGTAGAGGTAGAGAATTAGTGTGCGGTTAAGCAGGAATCCAAATTTGTCCTGTTGCTGACATTCCCTTGGCTGACTGGGATCTGTAGTTCAGCTATACCTATCCTCACTGTGCATGCTGCCCCTGCTGTTTCCTGTCCATTTCCGTGTTGTTTCCATCATTTCCTGAGGTTTCCAGGTTTTCACGCAACCTTCCCTGTGCAGAGCTTTGGTCCCCTGCAAAAATGCTTGAGTTTCTAATTGACTTCACTGGGGTTCGCTACTCAAAACGAAAACCTGAGCATCGGGAAATATTTGTCTCGAGTATCAAGCACCCGAGCATTTTAGTACTCGCTCATCTCTACTCCTATCCTCTACTCTCCTCTATGTCCCTATATCACACTATAATTCTCTCCCTGCAGTGCTCTCTCTGTCTGCTTATCTTTGCCGTAAGGTGGGTGCCAGCATACTGTGGTCTTCTTGTGATAGCGTCAGACATCGACTATTGTCTCAGAAGTTGCAGTGTTTTCCCCCTGGTCCAGACGGTGGAGGCAGAGGTAGATGTGAGGGACCTACAACTTCCAAGCAAGGCTGCATATTCCTTACGTGCAGAGATGGGGCTGCGCGATGGTAGTGGTGTGGTGCTGCTGCATAGAAGTTGTACCTGGGTTTGAACTCAAACCCAACCCACTTTATGATTACAGATAGAGCATATAGAATCATGCTCTTTGTCACTACAGAGACAGAAAAACTGCCACAACTCTGATTACATTGACAGTGTCTTTGTAGCAGTGCAGTGTTTGACTGCTGTTCAGTACCGCTGCCGTCTGAAGGTACCTGTATAGTGCCTGAGCCTTCCTGAACTCTACTCTTTCAGTTAGCTATTGTTGAACCCCTTGGTGTACCCTAGGCCTTCCTGAATGCTAGAATGCAAACTATCTGATGGTGTACCCCTTGGTGTACCATTTTGCCTCTGGAAACAAAAAGTTGTTCTTGGGACCTGACACTGTCTTGGTGAAACAAACATATCTTTGTGCCCTGATGAAGGATGATAATGCCTGCAACATTATCATTGTAGTTTTAGATGATGGTTTCCTCTTCAAGGCTGTCTTTGTCTTTGTTTTGGAAAGGTCTTTCCATCACCTTTCTTTGTAAGAAGATACCTCTGACTGGCTCTTTTGACTGCTTGCAGGCCTAGCAACCCCTGGAATTTCAACACTGCTTACCAGATACTGACTGTCCTCCCATTCTTCAAAAAGATGCTCTGAGTACAGTGGCCGAGAGTCTGGGAGGAGCTTCGTCGACGACGTGTCTTGACAGTAATCAACCTTTGGGGGACCATCAGCCAGAAAGCTTGAGACAAACCTTGAACAGTCCAGAACCTTCCCTTGATTGCTGGCTCTGGAAATGACTATTGACTGCTGTGGAGCTGGAACTTTGAGGGACATTCCACAATAACAGCCTGGCTATTACTCACCTGACCACTGGGTCTTACTGGGAGCTGCAACCTTCATTCAACCCTGTTAGGATGTCCGTGACCTTATGTTCCACTACTTCCACCCCCTTGACTGCTACCTCTGTTACTGCCACTGGCCAAACCCTGAAAAGGGACAGACTTTAGACACTTGAACATCTTTGCAGATGACAGTTTATTGCAACACAAGTGGAGGTGAAAGGGTACTTGATGGGGGATTGGAACATGTGAAATGTTTAGAATGTTAACAGAAAAAATTCCCATATTCTGCTGCTGTCACGCCAATGTCCACTGCTGTCCTTGGCGAAAATTGGATCATTGACTGGCTTTTAATTTTTTCTAAGAATCGATTCGCAAGGATTAACAATTTGACCAAAATTCGCAGAGTTCGCGAAGGGGATTTCCGGCTGCTTTGCTCATTTCTAGTCATCACAGTTGAGTCAGTTTGCAGGAAGCTGGGCGTGCTCGTCACAGTGCTCTGTGGTCCCAGTCAGCTACAGAACCGATTTGCTGTTATGAGTTCACAGTATGACAGTAATATTTCTGCACACTTTCCTGTATTATTTTCTGCTAAAAAGCAATAGCATTTTAAAATTCATTTAGAATAAAGATTTACCCATTTGTTTTTACAAAATAGGGAAAAAGGTTTCATGTGTCATTGGAAATGTCTCACAATTAGATAAATATATGTTTGACAGTACTGTGTATTTTCATTTCTATTTTCTAGTCAAAACTGAGGAATGGAATAATTGAGTTTGTTTTGCATATTTATCTACAATACAGAGTGTCATGTCAGAATTCATTAACTATATAATTCTCATGTAGAAATAAAATATGATATCTTTCAAAAAATTACTATATATATATTTACAAGTACAAACAATAATAATAACAACAACAACAACAACAACAACAATAATAATAAATACTTACACTTATAACACTTAGTACAATTTGAAAGTGACTATTTAATTCCTTATCTAGTTCTTTTCATCACAGGCAACACCATAGGCATATTGATGCCGACAGCTGGGAATGATTAGAATTTCAAGCTCCAGGAGTGGAGGGGTAGGGATCAGTGCATCTCTGCTGTTACTCAAACAACTGTATGGTGCATCCTTAAAGGTGACCCTCAACTGGACAATGCTCCCTGCTCTGCATCCCCAGACTCAGAGGAATAGCCAGAACCAGAAGAGGGCAGTGCAGACATGAGGTCATGTAGGTTTCTTACAGCCAAAAAGGATATATAACGTGCCAGAGGCCGTAAATTCCTATTCCATTGACTGCAATATAGCAGATTATTATATTAAACAGATGGCCATATTTTTATCTACAAGCTATGTTCACACAACGTATATTTTGAATTAATCACGGCCGTTGTTGCAAATTGCAACACCGACGATGATTATTTCAAAGCATACGTTGCATTCATTTTAATGGAAACCCATCCGGAGTATATACACATAGTATAAACTCCGGCCGGGATTCCACACAGCCACTCGAAAAACTGACATGTTAGTTTTGTGCGGCCGCTATTCATTGAATAGTGGCCACACAGAACTGACAGTTCACACAATGTAAAGTGCAGCTCTTTAAAAGGTGAATTGGAATGCGTCGCACACAGATGCGCCAGCATCCCAATTCAACAGAAATGAAGTTCAACTGACCGGTACTGCAGTACCAGCCGGGATGAACTTCACTGACACTGGCTGTTCTGTAACACAGACGGGTCAAAAAACTGACGGTGTTTTTACTGTGTGTGAACCCGCCCTGCAAATGTATTTTACCTTTATTTAACGGTGTGTGAACAAAGCATTAAATAACAAAATAAAGCTTCAAAAATGCTAAATGAATTAATTTAAATGAAGTCATCAATAAAAAGTTTCAACTATTTTATTACTGTAGAGGCTGTGTGACTTTACATAACTGGCTGTCCTGCTACTTCTGACATAGATCTGACAGCCCACTACTTCTGGCTATGACTGATCCCCTTGCGTTCTCTTTCTCACTGGAGTTCAATGTTAGAGATACGAGAAAAGTGGTGGAGGAGGTTGTAAATGACGGACCAGATTGTAAAGTAGGGGGAAGTATCCAAGTCTTTAGTGAGTGCAAATCAGACATGCTGTATCACAGTGCAAACAAAAAGAAAAGCACAAAGGGATTGGGTGTGTCCCACAGCTATGCATCAGCTCAGAGGGAGGAAATCACAAAAATCTCAGTATCTTTTTCTTCATGGATTGTAGAAAGAGAAAGAGTTCAGTAAGTGAGCTATGAATGATACATGAGAGCTAGTGGAGGAAGCAGCATCCTAGATGCACAGACCTTGCATCCATAATGTATAATGGGAAGGGCCCACAGGAGAAAAGTCTCACATTAGGAATAGGTTGCAAACTGGATATCAGGGGGTTTGAAAATAAATTAAGTGATGAAAACCGCAGCCTGAAATTTACTGTACTTTTATTTAATTCAAAGTGGTCACTAACATCTTTACGAAAACCTTTTTTTTCTGTCAGTGGTTTCCACAGCCTTTAACTCTATGACGACTTGTTGGTTTTCAGTAGGATGAAACACAATAGGTGTATGAACAATGCTTAGTCTCATCATTACCAACTCCAAATTGCTACATGCTAAAGAGGTAGATAAACTGAGAAATAATGCTGCAATTATGTATCTTGGGTGATGCATGCATAGCAATGTAATTCACCATACTTCCATGTGTTTCTTATATAACATATAAAACTGTAAACACATCCATAATTCATTATTTTACCTTGCATTTTGTGACCTATTAACTAGCATTTAAATGAGTCTGTTCTGAATGCTGCAAAACAAAATTCCAATAAAATTTGCATTGCCAAGATTACAACACTTCACAGAGCCTAGACTATGCTCATCTGCAATTCTATTGCCACATTAACACATGTGAACAACCTCGCTCGAAGTAATTTTATAATACCTGTTGCATAACATTGAAAGCAGCCATTACAGTGATATTGCTTTCAGAATTCAAAGAACAGTCTTGTTTGGCTTCTGTTTCAAATACTTGTTATTTACTCCCCATTCTAATAATAAAGCAATCGGGGGAGAAAAAACAACATTCATGCAGTAAGTGCCAAAAAAACAGAGCTATGTGTGCTATGAAGAATAAATGACAATAAATCAAGTCACAGTAAGTAAAGGAGAGAACATCAGCAGCACAACCCAAGTCTCAGCTCAGTAGAGCAAAGGTGTTGTACAGCTTGTAAGACACACAGAATAGTCAGCAGTAGGGAAAGAAGATCACAGCACTCACCAGCAGATAAAACTTAGGGGAAATTTATCAAGGGCTTTGCAGCTATTTTTAGGTGAATAATTGGATTTTTCACCCATTTTTGGTCTGTTTATGAACAGTTTATGTATTAGACATTTGAATATTTTTAGAGGCGACTTTTTAAAATTTGGCTGTTTTGAGTATTCACCCAAAGATTTGCATAATCACCCAATTTATCACTAAAATAGACTGGTGCTGTGTGCGGGAACCGGCCTGTGGTTAAAAAAAAACAGGACCATGGCACTGGCATCCCTGCACCGGTTTATTGATCTTAAAGCGATGTACCTGATGGAACATTTGCTTTAAAATATACCATTGCAGATGAACCCTTAATAAAGTAAGGCAAGAGCTATTTAGTGCCAAAATCTGATATTTTAAGGTGCTATGGTACCCTCATACATGGTTTTTATATTACAAAAAAAAATAAGAAGACTGTTTTTGTAACAGTACAATAAAGACTACAATAAAGAAAATGCATAACAGATATTTCCAAACTGGTTTTTATTCTTTTAAAGAGAAGAAGGCCTATCACTTAAGGGGTACTCTGGAGGGGGGAATGCCTAGATGAGAAAGTTATACAGATTTATATATTACTTCCATTTAAAATAAATAAAGGTTCCAGTACATATCAGCTGCTGTATGCCCTGCAGGAAGTGGTGTATTATTTCCAGTCTGACACAGTGCTCTCTGCTACCACCTCTGTAAAAGAAACGGCCCAGAGCAGTAGCAAATCCCCATTGAAAACCTCTCCTGCTTTAGACAGATCTTGAAACAGACAGAGGTGGCAGCAGAGAGCACTGTATAAGATTGGAAAGAATACATCACTTCCTGTAAGGCATACAGCAGCCGATAAGTACTGGAAGACTTGAGATATTTAACCCCTTAATGACAAAGGGCGTATATTTACGCCCTATCGCCGGTAAGGGCGTTCAGAGCGTGGCAACGCGGCGACCCCGCTCTGAACCACGACGGTCCCGGGTGCCGCTTGTAGCCCGGGACCGCAGGTATTAGCAGGCACGGTCCGATCGCCGTGCCCGCTAATACAGTAATCAGATGCAGCTGTCAAACATGACAGCTGCATCCGATTACCGGATACAGCATTTCCCTGGTGTCTAGTGGCGGAGATCGCTCCTCCGGGACGTTATCCCGGAGGAGCGATCTCCTTGTCTGAAGCCGGCCGGGGACTCGTCCAAGATGGCGCCGTCCTCGGATCGGCACTCGTTTACTTCCGGCTGCAGCAGTGCCTATCTCATGGATCTCTGCAGCATATCTATGCTGCAGAGATCTCTATGAGAGATCAAAGCACTTATACTAGAAGTCCCCCAGGGGGAATAACCCTAACCCCAGGGGGGCTTCTCGTGTTGTTGTCAATAAAAATCCCCCTCCCCTAATAAAAGTCTGAATCACCCCCTTTTTCCAGGTTATAAAAGTAAATAAATAAATAAATAAACATGTTTGCTATCGCCGCGTGCGTAATCGCCCGAACTATTAATTAATCACATTCCTGATCTCGCACGGTAAACAGCGTCAGCGCAAAAAAAATCACAAAGTGCAAAATTGCGCATTTTCGGTCGCATCAAATCCAGAAAAATTGTAATAAAAAGCGATCAAAAAGTCGTATATGCGCAATCAAGGTACCGATAGAAAGAACACATCTCGGAGCAAAAAATAACACCTCACACAGCCCCATAGACCAAAGGATAAAAGCGCTATAAGCCTGGGAATGGAGCGGTTTTAAGTGACATATGTTTGTTGACAATGGTTTGAATTTTTTACAGGCCATCAGATACAATATAAGTTATATATGTTACATATCGTTGTAATCGTAACGACTTGAGGAACATATATAACAAGTCAGTTTTACCCCAGGGTGAATGGCGTAAAAACACATTTCCCCCAAATAAACAAAATGCGTTTTTTTTTTTTTCAATTTCACCACACATTGAATTTTTTTCTGGTTTCGCAGTATACTTTATGCAAAAATTCAGCCTGTCATTGCAAAGTACAATTAGTGACGCAAAAAATAAGGGCTCATGTGGGTTTCTAGGTGGAAAAATGCAAGTGCTATGGCCTTTTAAGCACAAGGAGGAAAAAACGAAAACCCAAAAATCAAAATTGGCTCTGTCTTTAAGGGGTTAAATAGAAGTAATTTACAAAGGAGGATCATGTCTTCTGTTCTGTTATCTGCTCCTCTTTCTGAGAATACTACACACTGCTATTAATAATCTCTAGTAGTCACTCAGGGTGATAAAGACGCATTGCTATATTTCTGTAGTGCTATAGGTTTTTGTAGCACTGTATGCCAATGCACCTTTCTATTACAGCTAGGTATTGTACCCAAAAGTAGTGCTGCCTTTATGTAAAACATAACAAACATCTTATTTTTACCATGCTTCCCTAGTGTCCCCCTGTGGCATCTCTGGGTTACCTGCTAACCGATGCCGCTGCCGCTTCTGAAATGAATTTGTCTCTGCAGTGATGTCCTGTCTACCTAGAATGTTAGAAGCCCCGTGAAGCATTTATTTACTGTAGGAGTAGTCAATGTAGTCAATTATTATTGGTATCTTATTGGTATATTGAGCTGCACTGTTATAAGAGGTGGTGCACATTATTGCAGCATTAGTCTGTTTGCTTAAATTGGGAAACACAATAGGACCTGGTACCACTTTCATATATAGTAGAGCAACTGCAAATATAAGCTAAGGTAAACGATAAAGAAGCTGCAGGGCTTGAAAGCCCCTACTACTGAGGGATCTCATATCAGAAACACATCAGATATTTCCAATTTTTCCATTATTTCTTTGGATGCAACATTTGTTTAACCCACTAAGGACTGAGCCAATTTTCATTTTTGTACTTTTGTTTTTTCCTCCTCGTGTTTAAAAGGCCATAGTGCTTGTATTTTTTTCACCTACAGACACACATGAGCCCTTAATTTTTGTTCCACTAATTGTAATTTACAATGACAGACTTAATTTTTGCAAAACCAGAAAAAAATTATATACGGGGTGAAATTAAAAATAAAACACTTTTTTTTATTGGGGGGGGGGTTACACCATTCACCTTATGGTAAAACTGACATGTGATACATGTTCCTCAAGTCAGTACGATTACAATGATAGTCAACTTGCATAACTTTTAATTTATTTGCCAGCTTTAAAAAATTACCCCTTTAGCTTTAAAAAAATAAAATATTTAAAAAATATTTTTCCTTAGAGGAACCGTTCGAGGACCGGACCAATTTCAATTTTTACGTTTTCATTTTTCCCTCCTTGTGCTTAAAAGACCATAGCACTTGCATTTTTTCACCTAGAAACCCAGCCCTGGGTTGAGCCCTTATCTTTTGTGCCACTTATTGTACTTTGCAATGACAGGCTGAATTTTTTCATAAAGGACACTGCGAAACCAGAAAAAAATTGAATGTGTGGTGAAATTGAAAAAAAAAAAAAACGCATTTCTTTTATTTGGGGGTTGTTCGTTTTTATGCAGTTCGCCCTGGGGTAAAACTGACTTGTGGAACAATTCATTATGATTACAACGATATGTAACATGTAGAACTTTTATTGTATCTGATGGCCTGTAAAAAATTAAAACCATTGTTAACAAATATATGTTCCTTAAAATCGCTCCATTCCCATGCTTATAGCGCTTTTATCCTACAGTCTATGGGGCTGTGTGAGGTGTCATTTTTTGTGCCATGATGTGTTCTTTCTATTGGTACCTTGATTGCGCATATGTGACTTTTTGATCGCTTTTTATTACAATTTTTCTGGATTTGATGCGACCGAAAATGCCCAATTTTGCACTTTGGGATTTTTTTGCGCTTACGCCGTTTACCGTATGAGATCAGTAATGTGATTAATTAATAGTTTGGGCGATTATGCACGCGGCGATACCAAACATGTTTATTTATTTAGTTTTATTTAAAACATGGGAAAAGGGGGGGGGGTGATTCTGACTTTTATTAGGGGAGGGGGCTTTTTATTGATAATAAACCTTTTTTTTTTTTTTTTTACACTTATACTAGAAGCCCCCCTGGGGGACTTCTAGTATAAGTACTCTGATCTCTCATTGCCGGAAGCAATCGAGTGCCAAGCCGGGATAAGCACCATTACAGCGCTGAGCCCCGGCAGAGAAGGATGTGTGGATCGCTCCTCCAGGACATTGTCCCGGAGGAGCGATCCACCCCACTAGCCACCAGGGAACGGCTGCATCAAGTAATCGGATGCAGCTGTCAACTTTGACAGCTGCATCCAATCACTTTATTAGCGGGCACGGCGATCGGACCTTGCCCGCTAATAGCCGCGGTTCAGATCGCATATGGGTACGTCCAGGGTCGCCTAAGGGTTAAAATTGCTCTATGACCATGCTTATAACGCTTTTATCCTTTGGTCTATAGGGCCTTGTACATCGTTACCTTGTTTGCGTATATGCAACTTTTTTATTGCTTTTTATTACATATTTTTTCTGCATGCCTAATAAAATACTATACTAAAGCCCACTGTGCTGGGCAATGCAGTATTTTTTTGTATACCCCAGTCAACATGTGGGCACTGGGTGCGCTAAATTTATCATCTTAAATGCTAAGGAAACCTATGGCAGCTCTTAGCTGAGGTATTTTGCCTCTACATAAATCTGTGAAGCATCGGTGATGCTGGGACATTTTTAAGCCCCATGCAAAAAACGTAGGACTTAATAAATGTCCCCCTATGTGTCATGTAGGGCACTATAGGGTCTTCATGGGAAGAAATGCTCTTTGTAAACACCCACTTTCGGCAAAAGATAATATTATGATCCTCTCTAGTATTTCCTAATAGAGTTGTTAAACTTAACATGGTCTTTTCATGAAGTTCAAACCCGATTACTCATTACATTTCTATTTGTATTTCAAAGTGGATGGACAACCCCTACAGTCACAAAAAAGATGGCCATGGTGATTGCTACTTTTTAAATCTCTGGTTTCAGACCATGGAGAAAACTTCAAGTTATTTCTTGTCCGTTTATAATTTTTAAAATGACGTCTGTTATTTTAAGGAGTTGCCATCCATCAATGCAATAACAGCTGCTGGTACATTATTCTAGTTTGGGGTTACTAATTGGCCTTTGGCTGTGTCTTTAATTGAAAAATCCATTGAATTTAATAGTACAAATGGAGAAAGGACAGTGAAAAAAGAAAAACTGTGTGTGAACAACTAAAAAATAACATCTGCTGTTTGCAATAGACGTCCAAAAATAATCGACATGATCATTATTTTGCCATCCGCGCAGACAACATCTGTCATTTGATACATTGTGTGCATTGGATGTCCGTCATCCCATTGACTTTAATGCATTCCATTGCTGTAATGAATGTGCCTGTGCTGAACTCTGTGCGGCCTTCGGTTCGTGCTGTGTGGCCGAGATGGCAATGATATTCAGAGTTTTTGTATGTTTGTGCAGTTTCCTGAACCCTTTCTGATCACTGCTCTATTACATTCTGGGTTTTTTCAGTCACACCTTTGCCTGATATGCTCCTGTCTCCTTCCGAGTTAACTCTGAAGCGGGTTAGCTAGTCTGACTGACTGTTCTCCCTGCCAGTCCAGTCCAATCAGCTTCTGGACTGGACCTCTGGTCTCCTAGATAGAGTGTGCCAGCCTGCCTCTCACTGACGGTTATTGAGCTTGTCTCTGCCTGCTTCTGCCTCTGCTAGTCTCTGTGTTCATTCTGACCCTTCTGTATTGTATTTCTGACCTTCCCTGTTTCCTGCCTGCCTCAGACCATATTGCCTGTTTATTGACCTCGCTTATTGGATCATGATTTATACGTTACTGCCCGATTGTTGTGATCCGCACTGTCGACTCTTCCTTATTGTGTTTGTTTGTCTTGTCTGGTGTTGTGTTCCACCCAGCCAGTGCAGGGGCAGCAGCCCAGTTGCTTGCTGTCACCTAGGACAGATTGAGGCAAGTAGGCAGGGACAGTGGGAGGGATTCAGCTTAGGGCCCACTGTCCGTGTCCGCCATCTTGTCTGTCTGAGCGACCAGTCCTAACAATTGCAGTTAAATTGTGACAATAACGGACGTCTTTTTAAATAGAAAAAGCAGACGCTTTTTCTCTTTTTTTGATGTTGTGTGAACTTAGCCTTATTGTGAAGGGGCATTTGCTTATAGCAAAAATTGTACATAATTAGAGTGTGATTCTAGGTGAAATTAGCCCTTTTACTATTGCTATTATTTAATAACTCTATGGAACCAGCAATATTTCCCACAGAACTCAATACTGAATGTGTTTCTATTTTCCAAAGTACTTACAGCTTAATCAGGTAGAAAGGAATGACATGTTGACAGGTGATGACCATTTAAGTGTAAGAATGTGACAACCTCTCAGTTGACAATCAAAAGTCTTGTTAAAAAAAAAATAAAAAAAATTATATTTATATATATATATATATATATATATATATATATATATATATACATACATATACATATATATATAGACATATGAAGCAAACATGTTCAGTAAGGTAAGTAATGAGTAATGAGAAGATACAGTACAGCACTGTAATATAGGACTCTGTGTAGATGAAGCAGTCATGCAGGCAATTTAGAATTGAATTCCATGTGATATTGTCTGTATTCTTCATGCAGTTTTGATAAAACACATACAATCTCACACCACATTTTTACCCACCCTTAATTATATACAATCAGGGCCAGCCTTAGGGTAGATGGCGCCCTATGCAGAATATTCTTTTGTAGAAGTTGTACCACAGCCATGCAGGAGCATGTCGGGAGTTGTAGTTCTACCACAGCCACGCAGGTGCATGCTGGCAGTTGTTATTCTACCACAGCCACACAGGAGAATGCTCGGAAATGTTTTTGTCCTACCACAGCCACACAGAACACACACACTCCACTAACACACAGACAGATACATACATATACTAACCCACACAGAAGTAGCAGTGGAGGATGTCTCTGCCCATGAGAAGGAGGAGAAGGTAGAGCGGAGGATCACACTGCTGATCTGTCTACGTTGGGAGGGGGCAGGGGTTAGAGGCATCTGTTGGCTGGGAAACGCTGTGGGGGGTGGGGGATTTGGCCAGGCTGCAGTTACATGTCGGAGGAGAGAAGCTTTCTCCTTGCTGTCTCTCAGCAAGGCTGCTGTGCCAAGGCAGGGGCGGAAATATGGGCTCAGGGGGCCGCAGGTGGCGCCCCTTTCCTGTTAGGAGTGCACGGCTCCCTGTGCGGATGCAATGCTCGCATACCCCTGTTTTGGCCTGCCTGTATATAATTTCTGAATACTTTAGTGGCATTGAGCTCAGACTATGACAGCTTGGTTAATTTACTGCCAGGACAGATCTATTAAGATAGATAGATAGATAGATAGATAGATAGATAGATAGATAGATAGATAGATAGATAGATAGATAGATTGTGATCACAGATCACAAGTAGCAGTCTATACTTACCAGCCATGCTACTTCTGATCTGGCATTTGGCTCTCCAATGCTCACGCCGGCTGTATCTTCAGGCTATGCCTCCTTCGGCTGTCAAACATTTTGAAGGAGTTGAAGTGGCCTGAAGTGACAGCAGCTGCCAGAGAACTGGAGAACCAGATGGTGGATCACAAGCAACATAGCTGGTAAGTATATACTGCTGCTTGTGATCTAGAAACTGACAGCACAGATATATACATATTGGTGCTATGAGTTTCTCTTTATCTTTCTTAACCGTTTACACAATACAATATTAAGCCAATAAAGAAAAATTTTGAACAAACACAAAAGATACTATCAAACAATAATTGGCCCCTGTAAAAGGACCCCAATTCTGGTAATAGTATGGTTTAGTACAGACTATATGAACATCATAGAAGCAATGTACTGCTGCTTTAAAAAAGGAGCTATCATTCAAGGTAATGAGGAATAGCACTATTCCAGGACATTATATAAGATATACATGGCATTTTACCAAGATTTTGTATGTGCATGCTCTGTCTCTAATTTTCAGTTGTCCCTAGTGGGTGGAGCCTAGTGTCCATGATGGCTTCCATACATTGCAAACACATAAGGATATTCTGTTCCTCTCATACATTTATTAATGCAATTGTTTTGATGTGTTTTTCGATGCTATTATTCAATGCTTTTTGTTATTTTGCAGGTAATGAGTATATAATGTTCTTTTAAACATATGGAGTTTATTCATATATGATGCCATGTGCACTTTTATGATTTTTTTCATTGCTATCCATAAGTACGGTTCACATAGAGTTAATACTAGTACTTAAGCAGAAAATCATGTGACTAGTTTATCCCACCTTGTTTAGCCTGGTACTGCAATTTTCAAGTCTTTCACCATACAAAGTATGTATTGCAATAATCAAGGTGTTCTATATTGGGAACCAGCTGTAATGACTAGTCAGGTACAAGAGCAGAGACACAGACAAGTGAGCCCTGAACTGATCCATTCCAGTGCCCCTGCCTACTTACCGCAATCTGCCCTAGATGACAGCGGGTAACTTGGAGACGTTCCCTACACTGAGTAGGTGAAACATAAGACAAAACAAGACAAACAAAACACAATAAAGAAAGGTCAGCAATCCGGGTCATACACTGTCAGGTAGCAGAGGTACTGAGTCACAAGGCGAAAGCAAGGTCAGAACACAGGCAGAAGATCAGGGCAAGCAGCAAACCAGGAAGGTCCAGGAACAAGCCAAAAGGTCAGAAACAGGAGACAATAACAAACCAGGGAGCTGAGACACTGTGTGGATACACACCAAAATACCCAACTTCTGCAGACACAGACTGTGTTATATGAGGAACCAGGAATCTGGTTCAAGACAGGATTGGCCCAGCCCCTAATCTCCAATCAGAGACACCTGAAACACATGCACAACGACACACACTGGGGGCAAACCTGCCTGTCACAGAATGCAAGCCAAACCAAGGTTAATCCTGCAATTGCCAGAGAACACAACAGAGGCAACCTGAGCAGAGAAATAGGCCAATGTACAGATTACCATCAGCGGCGTCTTGTCCGCGCGCCCTGAGCACAGGAGACCGCTGCTGATGCAAAGTCAGGTAAGTTGCTAACAGTACCTCCCCTTCTACGAGGGGCCACTGGACTCTTACTCAAAGGACCTTGGTTTGGAAGGATTGTTTGAATGGAACTGTTTAATCAGACGTGATGCATGGATATCTTTCTCCGATACCCAGGTCCTTTCTTCAGGACCGAAACCCTTCCAATGGATAAGGTACTGAATGGAGTTTTGAACCTTACGTGAGTTAAGGATTTTGTCAACCTCATATTCCAGATTCCCTTGGATAACCAGAGGGGCCGGTTGCATAGAGGGAACTACTGGAATTACATATTTCTTCAACAGACTCTTAAGAAAAACATTATGTACCCGAAGTGAACGGGGTAGATTTAATCTGAAAGCAACCGGGTTAATGACCTCTGAAATAACATAAGGTCCCACAAACCTTGGAGCAAATTTCCCTGATGGTACTTTCAATTTCAAGTTTCTGGTAGACAACCAAACCTTATCACCAACCTTGTAATCTGGGCCAGATATGCGTCTTTTATTAGATTGAGCTTTAGAAGATTTTTGGGCTTTAACCAAGTTACCACTGTGCACAGTTTTTTGAAAATGCATTCGGCTGATGGGTTTACAGACTCTGAACTATGAACAGATGAGTACCTAGGATCAAAACCATAGTTACAGAAGAACGGCGACATGCATGTGGAAGATGACTTCTTATTGTTTAAAGCAAATTCGGCCAGAGGCAGATAATCTTAACATTTATCCTGGGTATCAGAGACAAAACATCTAAGAAACTGTTCGAGTGATTGATTAATTCGTTTTGTTTGACCATTAGTCTGAGGGTGAAATGCAGATGAAAATGACAGCGACATACCCAATTTTCCACAAAACTCTCTCCAGAAATTAGACACAAATTGAACCCCTCTATCAGAGACGACATTCTCAGGAATACCATGTAAGCGTAAAATATGACTGATAAACAAGGACGCCAACAGGCGAGAGTTAGGGAGCTTTCGGAGTGGGATCAGGTGACACATCTTAGAAAACCGGTCTACTACTACCCAGATGATAGTTTTACCTTTAGAAACTGGCAAGTCAGTAACAAAATCCATGGAAATATGAGTCCAGGGTCGTTTAGGTACAGGCAGAGTTTGTAGGAGTCCCTCAGGTAACCTTCTAGGGGTTTTAGATAGGGCACAAACCTCACAGGCCTCTACAAAGCTTTGCACATCCCTTGACCAAGATGGCCACCAATAGTTGCAAGAAAGAAGATACTTAGTGCCAGCGATGCCCGGGTGCCCAGCTAGGACAGAACAGTGAGTCTCTTCTAAAACTCTCAACCGAAGATTATGTGGTACAAATAATTTATCTGATGGGGTATTTATAGGAGCCAGCGATTGAGAGTCTACTACCTGAGTAACAAGGTCTGGTTGGAGTATAGCTACTACTACCCCAGGAGACAAAATTTTCTCAGGATCACCTCTGGAGGCATCACTGGCACTGAAACTTCGGGAAAGGGCATTGGCTCGGACATTTTTTGAACCAGGCCGATAAGTAACAACAAAGTCAAATCTGGTAAAAAACAAAGCCCACCTAGCCTGCCTAGGCGATAATCGTTTAGCCTTATCAAGATATAACAGGTTTTTATGATCTGTCAGTACAGTAATCTGATGTCGAGCCCCCTCCAGAAAATGTCTCCACTCCTCGAGAGCCCATTTTATGGCCAACAGTTCTCTATTACCGACATCGTAATTTTGTTCAGCAGAGGAGAATTTTCTAGAGAAAAATGCCCCTGGTCTGAGATTGATCAATGAATCGGAACCTTGGGACAATACTGCCCCCACTCCTATCTCAGAAGCGTCAACCTCTATAATAAAGGGGCGGTTATGATCAGGTTGAATCAAGACTGGAGCATCAGAAAAGCTTTTCTTTAACTGCTCAAAAGCTTGAATGGCATTGGGGGACCAGTTAACCAAATCTGCACCTTTTACGGGTCAGATCAGTGAGAGGTTTGGCAATAACAGAGAAGCTCTTGATAAATTTCCTGTAATAATTAGCAAACATGAGAAACCTTTGCAAAGCCTTAAGGTTAGAGGGTCTTTCCCATTTTTTTATAGCTTCAACTTTAAGGGGGTCCATGCACAATGACTCAGGCTTAATTATATACCCCAAAAAGGTGACTTCTTGAACCCCAAACACACACTCAGACAGTTTGGCATACATGTTTAACATGAGAAGACCAGTCAGGGGAAAAGATCAATATATCATCGAGGTAGACCACAACACATCGACCCAAGATCTCTCTGAACACATCATTTACAAAATGTTGAAAAACAGCTGGAGCATTGCTGAGACCGAAGGGCATCACTAAGTATTCAAAATGCCCCTCAGGGGTATTAAATGCCGTCTTCCATTCATCGCCCTCTTTAATTCTAACCAGATTATAGGCCCCACGTAGATCAATTTTTGAGAACCACTGGGCACCCAAAACCTGATTAAAGAGGTCAGGAATCAATGGCAGAGGGTATTGGTTCTTTATGGTTATCTTATTTAGTTCCCTATTATCAATACAGGGACGCAAACCTCCGTCCTTCTTCCCAACAAAAAAAAAATCCCACCCCTAAGGGAGATGAAGAAGGACGGATGTGACCCTTGCATAAACTCTCTTGAATGTACTCTTACATGGCCTCTCTTTCTGGAATCGACAGATTAAATACTCTCCCCTTAGGAAACCTAGAACCTGGAACAAGATTTATGGCACAATCATATTCACGATGTGGGGGTAATAGGTCAGCAGAGCTTTTAGAGAATACATCGGCAAAATCTGCAATAAACTCAGGGATAGGACCTTTATCAGTAATACTCTCGGTAAGGTTAAAGGCAACACAATAAGAATCACACTGTTTACCCCATTTGATTAATTCTTGTGATGACCAGTCAAAGACAGGGTTATGCAGACCTAACCATGGCAAACCTAAAATAACATCGGACGTGAGATTATCCATGACCAGGAAGTGCATGCTCTCAAAGTGAATGGACCCAATCTGAACATTCAACTGAGGTGTAACGTATCGGATTTTACCCCTGGCCAATGGGGTAAAATCCGCACCCGCCACTGACACAGGATTTTCAAGAAGCAGGGGACATATATTTAACCCAGACAAAAACAAAGAACTGATGGAAGTTTTCAGAAGCTCCAGAATCTACCTGAGCTGAACCAGAAATTTGTTTGTCCCCCACAGACAAAATCACAGGCAACATCAGTTTGTCAATCTTAACAGTAGATACCTGTCCACCTGAGTGACGCTCCCGTTCGTCACTCAGGCGTTGGAGTTTTTCTGCCGGCTGAATAGGACGGACACCTGTTCACACGATGTCCAGGCTCTCCACAATATAGGCACAGATTGTTCTGGATGCGATGAGCTCGCCTTGCCATGGCATTAACAGAACCCAGCTGCATGGGTTCCTCCTGACTCAGGGAGAGAGCATTAGGTAAACATTTAAAGGTTGAGGAGACAGGAGAGAAAGATTTAGAGATGTCAGAGTAGTCTTTCTCCTTACGTCTTTCCCTAAGGCGTCTATCTATCCTCACCACCAATGTCATAGCACTCTCTAACGTGGTAGGTTCTGAATGACCCACCCATGCATCTTTTATATCTTCAGTCAAACCCTGCTTAAAAAAAGCCTTAAGTGAAGGTTCACCCCAAGAAGTAACAATGCTTAATTTTCTGAATTCAGAACAGTAATCCTCCACCGGTCGTTTGCCTTGTCGGATGGAGAGTAAATTATCTTCCGTCAATGACACATAATCAGTTTGAGCATAAATAACCCCAAGAGACAAAAGGAATTTCTCCAAATTACTCCATTCCTCCGATTCTGGTGGAATTTTGAGAGCCCAAGCTTGTGGATGCCCCTGGAGTAATGAGACCACAATGCCTACTTTCTCCTGTTCAGAGCAGAAGTGGTTAATCCGAAAATAAAGTCTGCAAGAGTCTCTAAATGATTCAAATTTCTCTCTATCACCTGAAAACCTGTCAACATTATAGGTCTGCTAGGCCCAGGAGCAGGAGGGAATATAGTGGCTACCTAAGCCTGCTGGGCAGACAACTGATCCACCTGATTGGCCAATTCAGTGACTAATCCTGCCACCCCTTCAGGGGGTAACTTGGAGACAGCGGGTAACTTGGGGACGTTCCCTACACTGAGTAGGTGAAACATAAGACAAAACAAGACAAACAAAACACAATAAAGAAAGGTCAGCAATCCGGGTCATACACTGTCAAGTAGCAGAGGTACAGAGTCACAAGGCGAAAGCAAGGTCAGAACACAGGCAGAAGATCAGGGCAAGCAGCAAACAAGGAAGGTCCAGGAACAAGCCAAAAGGTCAGAAACAGGAGACAATAATAAACCAGGGAGCTGAGACACTGTGTGGATACACACCAAAATACCCAGCAACTCCTGCAGACACAGACTGTGTTATGTGAGGAACCAGGAATCTGGTTCAGGACAGGATTGGCCCAGCCCCTAATCTCCAACCAGAGACACCTGAAACACATACACACACACACTGGGAGCAAACCTGCCTGTCACAGAATGCAAGCCAAACCAAGGTTAACCCTGCAATTGCCAGAGAACACAACAGAGGCAACCTGAGCAGAGAAATAGGCCAGTGTACAGATTACCATCAGTGGCGTCTTGTCCGCGTGCCCTGAGCACAGGAGACCGCTGCTGATGCAAAGTCAGGTAAGTTGCTAACACCAGCCATGAACTCTCTGAAGTGTTGCACAATAGTGGTGAGCTGACAAAGACTTTTTTTGGTTCAAGTACTATGAATCAGTAACTGGGATGAGATCTTACACTTAGGTTACAAACACACTTGGCGGGTCTGTAGCGAGTCTCCATGCTGCGTTTTTGCAGCGAGACTCGGTGCTGCGGGGGGGCGTGCGAAAGTTGCTGCGGTGGGGCGTGCGATCGGTGCTGCGGGGGGGCGATCGGGCGGCCGAGGCTGCGGGGGGGGGGGGGGGGGGCGATCGGGCGGCCGGGGCTGTGGGGGGGCGATCGGGCGGCCGGGGCTGCGGGGGGGGGGGCGATCGGGCGGCCGGGGCTGCGGGCGGCTGGCTGGAGCATATACTTCACCTGGTCCCTGCTTCGGCTTGCTGAAGACATCGGGAACCGCCGGAGCCGGGATCAGGTGAAGTATCAGCTCCGGCGGCCGGGGGGTTAATGGGGTGGGCTGCAGACAAATGTACATCCCTGCTGCGTGTTTGTCTGCCATTAAAAGTATAGGGCCTGGATCTGCAGCGAGTCTCGCTGCAAAAACGCAGCATGGAGACTCGCTGCAGACCCGCCAAGTGTGTTTGTAACCTTAAAGTTAATATCTTTGTTGATTTTTGCCTCTGTTCTCTGCCTCCCATCTCCCTCTTCACCCTCCCCTCTCCATAGACTTGTATTGCAATCTGATCTATAAATGAGCTACTAGTCCATCTTGTAAAGACATCATTGAATCATTTTTTTTTAAAAATTGATTGACAGTTTAGTGTGGAAAATCTTAATTAGAAGAAAATGAAATCTCTGATCAGATATATTACAAACTTTCTTACTCTTGCTTGTACTTATACTACCAAGTTTGTTTAAATGGCGAGGACCATTTAACCCCTTAAGGACAGAGCCTGAAATGGCCTTAATGACAGGGACAAATTTTATGAAAATGACCTGTGTCACTTTAGTCATTAATAACTTCGGGATGCTTTTACCTATCCGGCTGATTCTGAGATTGTTTTCTCGTGACATATTGTACTTTACATTTCTGGTAAATTGGAGTCGATATTTATAACGAATATTTATGAAAAAACCCAAATAACGTGACAAAATTTGAAAAATGCATTTTTCCAACTTTGAAACTTTTTTGCTTATACAGAAAGTGGTTATACCACATAAATTATATATTAAATAGCATTAGCAACATGTCTACTTCATGATGGCGGCATTTATTAAATGATCTTTCATTTTTTTAGACAATAGAAAGCTTAAAACATAAGCAAATTTCCAAATTTTCAGTAAAATTTCAAAATCAGATATTTTTAGGGACCTGTTCAGGTTAAAAGTGTATTTGAGGGACCTGTATGTTAGAAAGCCCCACAAAGCACCCCATTTCAGAAACTGCACCCCCCAAACTCCACAAAAGCACATCCAGAAAGTGTTTTAACCCTTTAGGAGAGTCACAGAAACAAAAGCTAAGTGTGTAAGAAATTAGAAAATTTTAATTTTCGGTGCAGAGATTTTATTGTAATCCAATATTTTTCATATTTATAAACTTATTACCAGAGAAATTCACCCCAATATTGATTGCCCCGTTTCTGCAGTTTATAGAAATACCACATATGTGGCCCTAATGCATTGTTTGACGGAACCACAAACCTCAGATACAAAGGAGCGCCTAGTGAATTTCAATGCCTCCGTTATATTTGGTCATTTCTAACTGTACCACTTCAGGTTGGCAGAGGCTCTGGGGTGCCAAAACCTGAAAAACACCCCTAAAGGGCCACCATTTAGAAAACTAGACCCCTCAAGGAATATAACAAGGGGTGCAGTGAGCATCTGGACCCCACAGGTGCTTCACAGATTTTCAGAACAATGTGGCGTGAAAAAAGAAAAATGTATTTTTTACACTATAACGTTGTTCTAGCCTTCAATTTTTCATTTTCACAATGGGATAAAAGGAAAAAAAAAACACAAAGCGTGTAGCGCAGTTTCTCCTGAGTACAGAAATACCCCACATGTGGACATTCTGGCCGAATCCAGCCTCCAAAATCCAAATGGCGCTCCTTCCCTTCGAAGGCTTGCCCTGCGCCCACATGGCGCTTTATGTCCACAAGTGGGGTATTTACGGACTCGGGGAAAATTGCTCTACACATTTTGTGTGTTTTTTTTCTCTTTTAACCCCTTGTGAAAATGAAAAATTTAAGGCTAAACCAACATTATAGTGTAAAACATGTAATATTTCATTTTCACAACACATTGTTCCACATTTGTGCCCGTCACCAGTGGGGTCCATATGCTCACTACACCCCTTTTTACATTCCCTAAGGGGTGTAGTTTCCATAATGGGGTCACTTGTGGGGGGTTTCAACGGTCTTGGCAACACAGGGGCCTTTTAAATGCAACATGGCCCTCGAAATCCATTCCATTCCAAATACAGCCTCCAAAAACCAAATGGTGCTCCTCCCCTTTGGAGGCTTACCCTGCACCCGCATGGCACTTTATGTCCACATGTGGGGTATTTCCGTACTCAGGGGAAATTGCTCTACACATTTTGTGTTTTTTTTTTATCTTTTAACCCCTTTTGAAAATGAAAAAAATCAAGACAAGATCAATGATTTAGTGTAAACATTAAGCATTTTTTACTCTAAATGTTGGTCTAGCCTTGATTTTTCCCATTTCCACAAGAGGTTAAAAAAGTAAATGAACACAAAATGTGTAGAGTAATTTCTCCTGAGTACGAAAATACCCCACATGTGGACATTATGTGCCATATGGGCACAGGGCAAGCCACCAAAGAGGCTGGAATAGAGAATGGAGGCCATGTCGCAATTACAAAGCTCCTGTGCTGCCAGAACAGTAGAAACCCCCCACAAGTGACCCCATTATGGAAACTACACCCCATAAGAAATCTAACAAGGGGTGCAGTGAGCATATGGACCCCACTAGTGACGGGCAAATTTGTCAAACATGTGCCAGGAAAAAAAATATACCATTTTTTTTTTATTTTCACGTCCCAAATGTGGCTGTCGCCAGGGGCCATATCCCTGCTGCCCCTCTTGTTAGATTCCTTATGGGGTGTAGTTTCCAGAATGGGGTCACTTGTGGAAGGTTTCTACTGTCCTGGCCGCACAGAGGCTTTGTAATTGCATCATGGTATCCTCTAATGGGAATGGCGGCCATATCTATTTAGTTGGGGAAAAGGGACCATTCTAATTTTTTGGGGGGTATTAGGCCAATTATTAGTTTATAAGGTTGAAAATGACAGGTGTCCATCAAATTCAACCTGTGTTAATCCAGAGGAAGGCAAAAAAAACCTTGTTTTTTGCAGACGAGGCAGACGACAGTAGCCTCATCACTGGGAAAAAATTGCTTCCCGACTCCATATTGGCGATCAGAATAATCCCCGGATCAACGTGACCCCTGAAATAGGAATAAGGGACAGAATAGAAAATTTAGAAAATGTAGAACTCCAGTGACGTGTGGTACGCCTTGAAGCGATCCAGTATGCAGGGGCCGGGGTGATCAGGACAGGCGTCACACTGGAAAATGGTGCCTGTTACGCCACACTCTGCACTTCTTCTGGGGTCTCCTGTTTTCCAGTGTGGGGGGCGTCACCTGGAAAATGTTTTCCTGGTGATATGGGGTCCTTCATATCCAGAAGCGCTGGGTCCGCTCCATGGCTGCTAAATATTAGGGCTCTATTAGTGCCTTTGATATTTTCGGATCGTGCCGCAAGCTACAGTAGCTCGGGCAGCGAGGGACCGGAAGAGGGGGTGCTGGTACAAAAGTTATCCGTACCGGTGGTAACCTTTATCCAGCAGTGGGAAGATCAGTTCCCGAACGATCTTCCCACTAACTCCGAGGATGGGAAGGGGGGTATGCAGGATTCGGGTTTCCCTTCCTTCATACACTCTAAGGGTACGTGCACACTGCGGAATCGCAACAGATATCCCTTCACGCATTCCGCAGCTGGCACCCACCGGCAGACTGGTGCAGGCGTGCATCTCCGTCCGTGTCATAGACTCCATTCTATGCACGGGCGGATTCCCCTCTCCGACCAATGTGTTCATTCTTTGGATGGACGATGGAATCCGCCCATGCATAGGATGGAGTCTATGACATGGGTGGAGACACATGCCTGCATCGGTCTGCCGGTGGGTGCCAGCTGTGGAATGCACAAAGGGTTATCCTTCGCCATTCCGCAGTGTGCACGTACCCTAAATCTGTAAGTGTACCCTGAGGTACTCACGCCATACAGTCATCTCTTATTGGGACGGTACTGGCGGAAAAGACGTGTCTGGGGGGCAGCGTACACTACGCTACCCCCAGACACGTCACTGGATAATGAGGATGATGAGGATGAATGGAGGAATGAAGGATCCCCCCATTCATCCTCACTGGCTGTTTCAGTGTCGGAGGCAATAATAGCGTATGCATCCGACGCCGAAAACACCCTGGGGGCCATCTGTTCTGGTGTAGTGTAAAACTTTATTTTGTGTAGTATGGTGTAATGTAGTGTTTTTTTATGTTTTTTTTTACAGTAAGAAAAAATATACCTACGCCAAAAAAGAAGCTGCTGATAAATGCCCCACTTATGTGCGGCACTTATCAGCAGACAGTGGTGCACTGTGGCGCACCTACGCCAAAAAGGAGGAGTTGCTGATCAGCGGCGCACTTACGTGCGATGCTGATCAGCACTCAGCGGAGTTAGGGCGAATAAAAAGAAAAAAAAGTTGAGTAAAAAAAAAAAACTTTTTACCCCAAAGCAAATGATCAGTGTATAATATACACTGATCAGCCGCTAGGGGGCAGTAGAATGGAGCTGGCGGAGATGGCCGAAGATGGGGGCGACGGAAACGCCCGAAGAGCCGAAGATTCCCGGCGAAGACCGAACGAAGACTGAACGAACCTGGAAGTGGCGGCGACGAGGAGAAGAGGACGCGCGGGACCGCGAATCTTCGTTCCGGAGGCCAGGATCAGGTGAGTATGGTACACCTGCACCACACACACCTGTTCTGCACCCCTCAGCTACCTGCACCCCCCGTGCCGACGAGCAGAGATGGCCTGCTATACATTATAGCAGGCCATCTTCCCCGACCGCTGTGTGTGAACACACAGCGATCGGGGAAACATCGGGCGTAAATTTACGCCCTGGTGCATTAAGTACCAGGCTGCGAGGGCGTAAATTTACGCCCCATGTCGTTAAGGGGTTAAACACGGACAAATCTGCATGCTCTTCTTGCATGTTTCTTATTTGTCCACAGGTTACCCTTAGGCTATGTTTACACAACGTCAAAAAAAGAGAAAAGATGTCCACTTTTTCTTTTTAAAAAGACATCCAATTGACTTTAAACAGTTGCAAACACCATCCCTTCACCATTTTTACTATTAAATTTGATGGACTTTTTAATTAAAGACACATCCAAAGGGCCATTAGTCCACCCAAACTAGAATAATGTACTATATTGTAACGACTGTCATTGCCAGAGAGCTAAATGACGCCCATCATTTTAGACTCAAAATGACAGACGTAATTTTAAACAGAGCTGTAAAAACATTGTGTGAACATAGCCTTACACTGAAGAAACCCAGTGAACCCAGAGCTAGCCTTTCCTCCCTGTAACCTACCCAGCTAGTATGTTTGTAGGTTTTGGTTATGTATAGTGATGAGCGAGTACTTAAATGCTCGGGTGTTCGTTACTTGAGATGAATATCTCCCGATACTCAAGTGCTTGTTTCGAGTAATGAACTCCTTTGAAGTCAATGGGAAACTCAAGCATTTTTGCAGGGGACCCAAGTTCGGTAGAGGTAAGGTCGTGTAAAAACTGTCAACCTCAGAAAATGATGGAAACACAATGGAAATGGAAAGGAAACAGCAGGGGCAGCATGTATGGATGCCTCTGAGGCTGCCTAATCGCACCATTTTGCCAAATTCTGGGCAACAGCCTGGTTAAAACAGAGGTAGGCATATGAATCACCCAAAAACTCAGCCTGACACAGCATGGCAGTGAGAACACAGGGAACCATTAAAACAGAGGTAGCATATGATGAACCACCCAAAAACTTAGCCTGACACAGCATGGCGGTGAGCACACAGAGAAACATTAAAAACAAAGGTAGCATATGAACCACCCTAATATTTAGCCTGACACAGCATGGCGGTGAGGACACAGAAAACCATTAAAACACAGGTAGCATATGAACCACCCAAAAACTTAGTCTTACACAGCATGGCGGTGAGGACACAGGAAACCATTAAAAGAGAGGTAGTATATGATGAACCACCCAAAAACGTAGCCTGACACAGCATGGCGGTGAGGACAGAGTGACCAAGCTAAAAGCGGTAGCCAGTGAGCCTCCCAAAAATCAGGCAAGACACAGCATGGCAGAAAGCACACAGAGAACCATTAAACGTGAGTGAGGAAGCAAGTGAGCCTCCCAAAAAATTGGAGAGAGGCCAGGGGCTGGGATTTATAGTGGACACGAACCTAGGTGCTGACAGTTAACTAGGCCAGCTGTCAGTCACCATCAAGGGTACACCTGATGCCGATCAACCAGGGGTGGTAAGGCCCTGGCCGCGGCAACACACAAAAAAAAGATAACACAGCTGACTGGTTGCCGAGGATGTGATCATCGGGCCCCCGGCAACCAGCCAGCTGTGTTATCTTTTTTTTTTTGTGTGTAGCTCGTACACCTCACCACCCTCGGTCGATTGGTATCAGGTGTACCCTTGATGGTGACTGACAGCTGGCCTAGCCAGTTAGCTGTCAGCACCTAGCCTAGTTTCATGTCCACGATAAATCCCTTCCCCTGACCTCACTCCAGTCTAGACTGGGGATGGTTGACAGAGTCTTGCTGGGGTGCCATGAAACTGTCAAATACCTTGGAGAGTGTTCCCTTACCCCTAGACAATCTACCTGCTCCACCCCTCCTCTTCCCCTCTCTTTGGACTACAGGACTACGTCCTCTGGCACTAGTGGTGTCAGATGGGAAGTACATTTTCAGCTACAGCACCAGAGCCTGTTGATATTGATTCACTCTCATACTGCTTTCCTGGGCAGGAATGAGAGTGGAAAAGTTCTGTTTGTACCGAGGGTCCAGGAGGGTGAATACCCAGTAATCGGTATTGTCCAAAACATTTTTAACCCGAGGGTCACGGGAAAGACAGCCTAACATAAAGTCAGCCATATGCACTAGGGTCCCAACACACAAGAACTCCCTCTTCTCAATAGGCTCAATTTCCTCCTCCTCCACCAATTCCTCCTCTTCAGGCCATACACGCTTAAAAAACTAAGGATTTAGCATGGGTACCCTCTTTACGGCAGCAGTCTGCTCCTCTTCCTTCTCTTCTTCATATTTCTCATCCTCTACTCTGTGGTGAGAAACTGAAGTCAGGGTAGTCTGGCTATCTAGCGGCGGATGTTCTTCACCCATCTCCTAAGACAAAGGCAAAGTCTCAGATTTCAGGCTGAGCAGAGAGGTTTGAAGCAGACACAGCAGCGGGATTGTGAGGCTGATGATGGCGGCATCGCGGTTGACCATCTGTGTTGACTCCTCAAAGGGGCCCAGTACCTGACAGATAGCAGACATCCACTCCTTATTGTAGATTTGAGGTAGCTGACTGACCTGACTACCTCTTCTAACCAAGGTTGACATCTGGCATTCCACAATGGCTCTGCGTTGCTGGTAAATCCTGGCTACCATCTGGAAGGTGGAATTACACCCCGTGGGCACATCGCACAGCAGTCTGTGAGTCGGCAGTTGCAAGCGCCTTAGGCGGCAGCATCTGTGGTTGACTTGCTGAAATGTGCACAGATGCGCCGCACCTTGGTGAGCAAGTCAGCCAAATTGGGGTAGGTCTTAAGGAACCGCTGCATCACTAGGTTGAACACGTGGGCCAGGCGTTGTCACACACAACCATGCCTGGTTTGAGGCTCTGTGGCGCGAGCCAAAGATCTGTCTGTGCCGTGATGCCCTGCAACAGCTCCTGGGCCGTGTGCCTCTTGTCGCCTAAGCTCAGCAGTTTCAACACTGGGTATTAGAGAGGAGGAGGAAGAAGAGGAGGAGAAAGAGGTATACAAATCATGAGAGACCGCGACCGAGGTAGGCCTGGCAATCCTCGGTGTGGGCAGCACAGGAGCGGAACCAGGGTCAGACTCTGTCCCAGCCTTCACCAAGTTGATTATGCGTGCTGGTGTAGGGCTGTGACCGCACACGGTAAAAAGTAGTGGCGGCTGGGGACAGAGTACCAAGGGACAGCCACCGCCATGAGGTTCCTAAAAGCCTCTGTCTCTACCAGTCAATAGGGCGGCATCTCCAAGCTCAGCAGTTTGCCTATGTGCACATTTAGGGCTTGTGCGTGCAGGTGAATGGCAGTGTATTTGCGCTTCCACTCAAAAATCTGCTGCAGGGACAGTTGAACGCTGTGCTTGGACACCTTGCTGGAGGGTGTGGAGCATAGTGGAGGTGAAGGGGTGCGTGTAGGGTGGGAGGTGCTCATGCCTGGGGCCTGGGCAGGGGGAATGACAGAGCCAGCACGTGACACAGGGAAAGGAGCGGGGGTACGACTTGCACTCACTAATTGACCTTGGTTCCACTGAGTGGGATGTTTAGCAGTCATATGCCTGCGCATGTTGGTAGTGGTTAGGCTGGTAGTGGTGGCTCCCCTGCTGATCCTGGCGTGGCACACGTAGCACACTAATGTCCGTCGGTCATCCGCACTTTCTGTAAAAAACCTCCAGACTTGGGAACATCTAGGCCTGGCCACGGGAGTTTGACTCCATGAAACAGTTGCTGATCTACTTCCTTTGCCCCTGCTTCTCCCTCTGCCCACCCCTCTTCCTTTTCCAACCGGTCTTGTGGGGGAACTTGCCTCCCCCTCAGAAGCACTGTCTTCCTAACCCTAACCCTAACCCTCATCCACCATCTCTTTCTCCAATTCCTCACTCTGCTCCCCAATTTTAGTTACATCCATGACAACAACCTCACTGTCTGACAACCGAGTCTCATCATCATCATCATCATCATCACCATCAGACATCTCTTCCAACCCCGCTTGCAAGTCCCCACCCTCAACACCCACTGACTGCGTGAGCTGCATAGTTTGGGCATCGGGACGGATCGACTGCTCCGGTTGCTCTGACTCAGGAAAGGGTCCAGAAAAAAGTTCCTGGAAGCATGGTGGTGGTGGTGGATCTGAATCCCTTCTTTCCCTGGAGGGGCCAGGCTGTGGGGAAGGAGGCTTATCTGCTGGAGCAAGGCACTGTGCAAGCAGTAGTGAACTTAGATATGCCTTGCGCAAGAAATACAGAAATCAGAAAATATACTAGTGGTCGCACTAGTTTTTGGGGGGCTGTCGGATACAATCTGGTGATGGCTGCACCTATACACTCTGTGACACCCCCTTTACACTGTGCAAACAGTAGTGAACTTAGATATGCCTTCCACCAGAAATACAGAAATCAGAACATATACCAGTAGTCACGCTAGTTTTTGGGAGGCTGTGGCATACAATCTGGTGATGGCTGCACCTATACACACTCTGTGACACCCTCTTTACACTGTGCAAGCAGTAGTGAATTTAGATATGCCTCGCGTAAGAAATACAGAAATCAGAAAATATACTAGTGGTCCCACTAGTTTTTGGGAGGCTGTGATATACAATCTGGTGATGGCTGCACCTATACACATTCTGTGACACCCCCTTTACACTGTGCAAGCAGTAGTGAACTTAGATATCCCTTGAGCAAGAAATACAGAAATAGAAAATATACTAGTCTCAATAAAATAGTACTGAGAACTTCTTAGGGGTCTGTATGCAACACCTAATGTCCTCTTTCTGCCAGCAGCCGATCACCACAGTGTGCTGCTGAAATCATGGTAGCTGCACTGCAAGTCCTAGCCAGCAGTCTGTAGTAATACAATTTAAAAACCATTTGAAGCCCTTACAAGGGCTGTTTGGTTGTTTCGATAATATTCCCTGCCTACTGGAACGCTAATTCCCTTCCTAATGCTCTCCCTGACCAGCAGCAGCTCTGTCCCAAATCTCTTCCAGCATACATGTGAGCCGAGCCTTGCCGGCCGCACTTTTTATAGGACAGTGTCATCTGATCTGGCCAACCAATCGCTGCTATCGACATGTATGGGTCCCACGTGATCGCAGGATGTACCAAAGAGTCTCCTGTATGTTTATTGGCTGAGAAATAGCGCCCAAACTTACAGGAAATGGATGATAAGATTTTCTCGAGTATCGCAAGATGCTCGTCCAAGTAATGAGTACCATCGAGTACCCTAATATTCGATCGAGTACCAAGCTCGGACGAGCATGTTTGCTCATTACTAGTTGTGTATTGTAGGTTTCATTGTTAAAACAATGGTTTTACTTTACCTAAACCTCTACAAGAGTATGAAGACTGCTTACACATTGTACCACCGAGCATTCATAAGATGATTTATACTGATCATTCTGAAATTCCAATGCTTTAATTTCACAATCTGCAAGTGAGAAAACAATATTATGCAGCCCCGCATTTCCAGTATATGAACTATATGTCATTTTAGCACCAAGTACATTTTAAATTGTATCTACATAATGTTTCGTTCTTAAAGTGGTTTTAGCTGAAAAGCAAAAGTGACATTTTTCTACAAAAAAACAGATCATTAAATGCAAGCACCTTAAAATGATACATATTTCTCTTGTTGCCTGCAGCGTGACTATGAAAAATGGAACCACATGTCCCTAAATCCAATGTATTTTCACCGGTGCCAACCATTCTCCCATATAAATCCATTCGATTTAATCACAGCCACTCTGTTTCCACTTACAGGCTAACTTTGTTTTTCAAACTAAGTACATTACTGACAGAATCGTTTTCAACTGTTAGATAAGTTGCTAAGCTGCTATCATTATTTACCAGAACTGATACTACACAACTCAGAGACTTGGACTCACTTGATGAAACTTTCAACTTTAAATCTGATCCGTAGCTCACTATTTACTTGAATATTCCTTCACAATAAAAAAAAGCTGTTTAAGAAAATGGTAATGTAGCAAAGTCAGTGAGGTGCTAGTGGAAAGCTAACAGGCTTTGTGCATGTAAATGATGCAAATTAATAATACATATAAGAGTATCTGCAATACTAAATCGTTTAAAATTAACAATCTAGTCACAGGTAAGATGCTTCATAGTGCAGTGAAAACCAAGCTGGTATAAAGTTGCTGTCTTGAGTCACACATCACGACTCATCCAGTGTTAGATGTAGGTGAAAAGCCGGGAGCAAGGAAAGGAAGGGAAGGGAAGGAAAGGAAAGGAAAGGAGGAAGGAAGGAAGGGAATCAGGAAATGAAGGATAAAAAGAAGGAAGGAAGGAAAGAAAGAAAGAAAGAAAGAAAGAAAAGAGGAAAATGAAAAAGAAATAAAGGAAGAAGGAAACAAGAAAGGAGGAAATAAAGATAGAAAACGAGGAAGGAAGCAAGGACAGAGGGAAAAAGGAAGGAAGCAAGAAAGGAAGAAAGTACAGAAACATGGAAGGGTGAAACGAAGGAAGAATTTCTATTAACAATTCTTATTAACATAAGTAGTACACATTGTAACTCAACAGCTTAAACTCTTCGGCTATGTGCACACTGCGTATGAGGCCAGCCGTTCCGTGACCCGGCCGGGTCACAGAACAGACGATCTCTGCAAAGATCATTCCGGCCGGTACTTAAGTAATGGTAATCTTTCCGGCCGCAGTGTTCCGATGCGGGTGCATCAGCGTGCGCCCGCATTAGAACTTCCCATAGCGCACAATGAAGCAAGCTGTCGCAGCCGCTCGCTTCATTGTGTGAACTGACATGGGTTTCTACATGTCATTTCTTTGGGGCGCCGCATGGGATCCCAGCCGGAGCGTATACTATGTGTACTATGTATATGTAAATGTATATGTATATTATATACGGCTGGAATACCATAGAAGAACAGGATGTGTTCCACACCATACAAAGTACGGCTGTTGCTGCCAATGGCAACAACGGCTGTACTTTTATGTAGTGTGAACATAGCCTTAGGCTAGGTTCATACTGTCACGTACACACTTACTAGCACGTGACATTAATGCCATTGCAAGGGGTTAATCTATTTCTACTCATTTAATCTTGCACTCACCTTCCGCTCAGGTAGCCAATTGAGCCTAAATCACACCCCAACACAGTCCAAGCACCTCAACACACACGCTGCCACCACCTTTCAAATTAAGTGTGAAAGGACACTGTCAACCCACAACACCACTCACTGGCACTCACAGGGTTAAAACACAACATCCAAAGGCTGTGGATTCTTAGAGCATACAAGGACCAAACGTATTTAAGTTTTAAGCTTTAATAGACAAAAGGTACAGTGCTTACAAAAATAAAGGTAAATAAGATGACATACATACATGCAATGACAGTATAAAATATAAGGGAGAAATAAGCAGAAACTATCTAACACTTACAATAGTTGTTGCCTTCCCAGGGGGTAGGAGAAATCATGGATCGCAGCTCAGTCAGACTGACCCCCTACACTGCCACCAAGTTTTTCTGTTGCCACCATATTTTATACAGTCAAAACTTGGCTTATATTTCATGGCCGCCCATCAGGTGATTAGGATAATGAGTTGTCCCTAATTGGCTGATTAGGTGATAATGGGGAAGGACCAGGGACACCTCATTGCATATGTCCTTTAATTGAACCATTCTCCTATGGTTGGGGGGTGTTGTGCTTGAGTGGATCTATCCATTCTTTGAAGTAGATAAGAACTCCAGGTTTCCTGAGACCCTCAATAAACCAGGCCTGGTGTTTCCTGACCAGAGACCCTCAATAAACTGCCCAGAGTTTATGATGTTTGGACGAGCTAAGGTATAGTGAGGGGAATACACATAACAGTCTGTAGTGTTTAAATAAGTAAAACACTTTCATAACCACATATAATATAACTACACACTCATGAATAGGGACAGGGCTGTCCATATTCATCACACATACTATGTTTTTGCAATCTGATTTTTTTCTTCTGTTTTTGCAAAAAACGGATGGAAAAACAGATGCATTTGTGTGCATAAGTTTCGATCTGTTATTCCATTGACTTCCATTATAAAAAAAAAAAAAAATTAAAAGCATCAGTTTTTTTAACATACACAAAAATGTAGCCAACCACATTTTTGTGTACATTAAAAAAAGGATGCGTTTTGATCATTATTTGATCAAAACGGATGCAAACAATGCATCTGCTTTTTGTAAAGAACAGATGAAATAAAACAGATTGCAAAAATGTATTGGCCTTGTGTAATCCACACTTTTTGGTAAAGAATTTGTCTTAGTGATACAATGGGAAGGCAAATGGATTCTGGCTTTAAGACTCTATGAAACAACTGGTGTACACCAAGGGGCCCTCCTTCAACAATTTATCCAACCCCAGACTAAAAGAACCTCTTTTTTTGAACAGAAAACTGTGGAAACCTGATTCTATCCTCACAGCGTGGTCTGGTGGGGTGATATGCGGGCAACTGTGTGGCTCATTATGAAATAGAGCTTGCCCTGGAGACACACTTCTTGACCTGGTCTCAGGCTTCTCACAGACACAGTACTCAAATGTCTTAAAGTTTATTAATTTCCCAATGAGTATCTAGTAAGCTAGCTGGCTAATATGACTGGTACTGCTAACCAAGGATGCTGAAGTGTTGCCAAAGCAATCAGCTTTAAAGTCAAAGTTGAGAAGATTTGTCTAAAATAACTAGACACGTGCCTCTTAATAGACCTGTCTGGCCCTGCGCCCGGTACAACATATCTTTGCCTGCTTCCAGCAGGTGTAGATTTGTATCATGAGTTATGCCTGTGAGCAGGTAAAAATCATGATAAATCAGGCTCGGGAAGAGACCACGTCTCGTTCCCGCCTTTGCTGCATTCTCCTCCCTCACCCGCCGATCAGACCAGCAGGAAATACGGCAAGCGTATGGCAGGGAGAAGGTACAAATCCGCTCCTTCTTCCTGGTGTATGCCCCAGATGCATCCTTCATAAATGTCCCCCACTGTGTGTACCCCAAAATTTCATGAAAATGCAGCTACATCAGTTAAACAGATTCAAAATCCAGGATCCTTGAATTGCAGCAATGAAAACAAAGCTCAACATTTCTGTGTCCTTAAAGAGTTAAGAGCCTAAAGACTGTTATCTGAATTTCAATAAAATTAATAGGCCAGCATGTACTGTCTTATGACCATGGCTTCCTGTGAAGTGTTTTTAATTTTGAAATAATCAGCTTAAGGACATGCCAAAAGAGCCAACAACTTCAGTTTAGATACGTAAATGTTAGCATTTATCCGGAAAGGATATTAATGTAAATAACATAAGACAACTTGCCTGTCATGAGCTGCTTTAAGTCACTTTGTACCCAATTAAAGCTTTTAAACACTTAGCAAGTTGACTTTGAGGTCTACTGGCACGCCAAACACTGACACTCGATAAGTATAAGCAGTTTTTCTTACGCCAGTTAAATTGGCAAGCTTGTATAATGATTTTGTTTGGCACGGTAAATTATTGTGAACCACTGTAGTTGCAAAATCATCAATTTAATTGGGGGTTACTTATACAGTAGTATAGAGCAAAGGGACTTGTTATAGAAAAATGTCCTCAAATTACAGTTTGATTTTTGGCTTACACTTTCCTCCTCACCTTCTAAGACCCATAAAATTATTTGTAGGGCAAAACTAAAAATTTTAATAAATATTCTAAGTTCTCTGTATAGTAAAGCAGATTTTATTCTATGGGTCAGGAGGATTCCAATATTACCAAATTTAATATGCTTTACTAGAAATGCAGGTGCAATGCAGATGTATTATGCAGTAGCGTGCTTCAGATCATCAATATCTGAGGCACTGTTTGTTGAGTATTACTTATTATTGAGTATTGCCCACTGAGCCAATCATTTTCAGCAGTGGTGTCCCAACTCATCCACTGATTGGCTCAGTGGTTAATTCATGCACCAACTCTAAAAACAAATAGCATAATGAAAAATAGTATAGGTAAGGAAGGAGATTGTATTTTTTTCCTTCATCAAAGTACATTTTTATAAAATAAATGTAACTCTGCTGCTTCCTGTTACTCACTGCCCACAGCGCTGTTCGTATTCTGCTCCTTCTCCCTGCCGCCATGCTTCTGTCTGCTCTACTGCTGCATTCTGTGCTCGTCCTCATTTCCTCCAACGTTTTCTTCCACCTTCTGGCCCCTGATACAGTGGTGCCCCTGGCACTAGGATGTGCATGTGGACAAATGATCTGGATTTATAGAGGCAGCTTATTTCCACCAGCTACTGCCATCTGCCAATCCAGAGGCATGTAAGGTATTTCTGCCTCTTTGCATGATGGCCACTGCAGCTTCTTACCTGCTCTTCGAGGCTATATTAATGTGTGCAATTGTGCCCCTCCCTGCCTGAGTATTCATTTAGAGCTTAGGGGGACATGTATCATCGGGCGTACAGGTTTTTTTTGGCGGAAAGTGACGATTTGCGCATTATTTTATTCGCAAATGGCCGATTTGCGAATAGAATATTCGCAAATCGGCACTTTCCGCCGGGTACGCCGGGGGCGGGGAGGGGGTGTGAAGGGGGAGGAACGGAGGGCGCGGACTCAGATTCCGTGCGATTCACCATCCGTTCCACCAAAAGATACGCCAAAAACCTACTCCAGTCCTCAGCTGGCGTAGGTTTTCGGCTGTGCGCACCAGAACGCACGGGATTTATGTAGAGGCAGTCCACCTCTACATAAATCTCCGTAGCGCCGGAGATGCTGGGACATTTTTAAGTCCTGCGTAAAAAACGTCGGACTTAAAAAATGTCCCCCTTAGTTTCTGTCTGCCTCAAGTTTAACAGACTCTATCCCTGCGTGTAACGCCCGGAGTAGTGGATCCACTGGACCGGCACCAGCGATGGCACCAACCTCACCAGGGCGCGGAGTCTAAGGGGCCGCTGGTTTTCACCAGAGCCCGCCGCAAGGCGGGATGGACTTGCTGCGGCAGGCGACCCCCAGGTCGCTACCCCTGGCTTGGTTGCTGGTGTCGGCAGGCGAGGCGTGGCAGGAGATGGTACAGGCAATAGTCTGCAGATGAGAGAGCACGTGACTGGCTGGACACAGGAACAGGTGGAGTGACAGGGGAACAGGAACCAGGAACAGGGACTTGGGACCAGGTAACGGACAGGACTCAGGAACAGGGACTAGGGACCAGGTAACGGACAGGACACAGGAACAACAGGGAGCTGGGCCAAACGCTATGGGAAGCATGTAGAGGCTCCAACACAGGGGACAGGGCATGCTGGGATTTATAGGGGAGTGATTAGGTGCAACTACCAATTAGGAGCGCACTGCCCCTTTAAATCTGAGACAGCCGGCGCGCGCGCGCCCTAGGAGGCGGGGACGCGCGCGCCGGCCGGCACAGCGGGAGACAGGAGCGTGGAGAGGTGAGGCGCCCCCCGGGGCCGAGGTGATAGCAGCGCCGGGTCCCCGACTATGGACACCGGCTGCTGCATGGGGCAGGAAGCGGTCGCGGCGGCGGCCCGGAACGCGGGACGCCGCCGCGGCCGTGACAGTACCCCCCCCCTTTGGCCTCCCCCTCTTTCTTGCCTGCAGATGGCACAAGAAGCCACAAAGTCTTTGACATCTTGAAACAGACTAGGCCACCAGTAGTGGCGAGAGATCCGTTGGCCGGTCTTACGGACTCCAGGGTGCCCGGCCTCCAACGAGGAATGACCCCACTTCAAAATACCTCTTCGAAGCGCAGGGTGAACATGAGTCTTTCCGGGGGGTACTCTCTGAGGCGAGGAGGTGACGACTGGTGCTAGGCGATCAGGCGGTAAAACATGGCAAGGGACTGTGGGTCTGTGGACGAGGACCTTCTGTAAGTTCTCCCGGTGGTGAGAGGACACGACCTTAGTCTTGGGTACGGAGAGAGGGTACACCTCGGCAGAGAAGGCATCCGCCGAGTCTTGGTCTTCTGCCGGTAGGTCGGGTAGAGGCTTGGCTGGGACAGGAAACGACATAGTACACTTGGTCTGAGGTGACCTGAGACACTGGTTGGAACAGTCCTGACCCCAACTGAGAATCTCCCCGGTTCTCCAGTCCAGTTGAGGGGCATGTTCTTGCAGCCACGGGAGTCCCAGGAGGACCGCGGGGGAAGAATGGGGCAGGACGTAGAAGGATATCTCTTCTTGATGTAAAGGACCCACCTGGAGGACTAAAGGTGCGGTCTGGTAGTACACACGGTCGGTAAGAATTTCGCCTGTGACCGAGGAGATAGACAGAGGCCTGGCTAGTCGGGTCACGGGTAGCCGCCATCTTTGGACCAATGTTGCCGCAATAAAACTGCCTGCTGACCCAGAATCGAGGAAGGCAGTAGTCTGATGATTTCGTCCTGAGAGAGTCCGGATGGAAACTGGCATAGACAGACTTGGAATGGTGGCATTCACACCTAGGGACACCTGTCCCACCGGACCTAGGTGCGAGCATTTTCCGGATGTTTGGGGACGTAGGGGACATCCCAGCCGGAAGTGATCGGAACCACCGCAATAGAGACAGAGATTCTGCTCCAGGCGCCGGATTCTTTCATCCGGCGTCAGGTGAGCCCGTTCCACCTGCATAGGAATCTCAGGAGAGGGTTGGGACATCGAAAGGTCAGGATTCTGGAAAACCGGCGCCAGCTGGGGATGGCGACGGGAACGGGTTAGTAAATGTTCATGCCGAACCTCCTCCTCCCTCTCCGAAAAACGAGTATCAACTCGGGTGGCCAGTAGAATGAGTTCGTTCAGGGAGGTAGGCAGGTCTCGGGCAGCGAGCACGTCTCTCACACGACTAGACAGGCCCTTCTTGAAGGTGGCCAATAGGGCGGCCTCGTTCCAGTCCAATTCGGCTGCCAGGGTGCGGAACTGGATGGCGTAGTCACCAACAGAGGAGCTGCCTTGAGAGAGGTTGAGGAGAGCAGTCTCGGCTGAAGAAGCACGGGCAGGTTCCTCAAAGACGGAGCGAAACTCGAATAGGAAGGCCCGGAGATTGGCAGCAACTGGATCATCACGGTCCCACAGTGGCGTGGCCCAGGCCAGGGCTCTACCTTCTAATAGGCTGATGATGAAAGCCACTTTAGAGCGCTCGGTGGAAAACTGACTACTCAAAAGTTCAATGTGCATGGTGCACTGAGTCAAGAATCCTCTGCACAACTTAGAGTCCCCAGAGTACTTGCTTGGGAGGGCCAGTCGGAGTGAAGAAGAAGCGTCAGGAGGTGGTGTGCGCTGGGCAGTAGTCTGCTGCTGTAAGGCGGCAGTGAGTTGCTGGATCTGCTGTGACTGCTTCTGGATTTGTTGCGCCTGCTGAGTGACCACTCTGGCGACATCACGGAGATCAGGCACCTCGCCGGGATCCATGGTTGGAGCCTACTGTAACGCCCGGAGTAGTGGATCCACTGGACCGGCACCAGCGATGGCACCAACCTCACCAGGGCGCGGAGTCTAAGGGGCCGCTGGTTTTCACCAGAGCCCGCCGCAAGGCGGGATGGACTTGCTGCGGCAGGCGACCCCCAGGTCGCTACCCCTGGCTTGGTTGCTGGTGTCGGCAGGCGAGGCGTGGCAGGAGATGGTACAGGCAATAGTCTGCAGATGAGAGAGCACGTGACTGGCTGGACACAGGAACAGGTGGAGTGACAGGGGAACAGGAACCAGGAACAGGGACTTGGGACCAGGTAACGGACAGGACTCAGGAACAGGGACTAGGGACCAGGTAACGGACAGGACACAGGAACAACAGGGAGCTGGGCCAAACGCTATGGGAAGCATGTAGAGGCTCCAACACAGGGGACAGGGCATGCTGGGATTTATAGGGGAGTGATTAGGTGCAACTACCAATTAGGAGCGCACTGCCCCTTTAAATCTGAGACAGCCGGCGCGCGCGCGCCCGAGGAGGCGGGGACGCGCGCGCCGGCCGGCACAGCGGGAGACAGGAGCGTGGAGAGGTGAGGCGCCCCCCGGGGCCGAGGTGATAGCAGCGCCGGGTCCCCGACTATGGACACCGGCTGCTGCATGGGGCAGGAAGCGGTCGCGGCGGCGGCCCGGAACGCGGGACGCCGCCGCGGCCGTGACACTGCGGTTATTTTATTCCAGAGTCCTGCTGTAACAGGACTGGAGCTGGAGTAGTGGATCCACTGGACCGTCACTAGCGATGGCGTAAGCCGCACCAGAGAGCAGAGTCTAAGGGGGTCGCTGGTCTTCACCAGAGCCCACCGCAAGGCTGGATGGACTTGCTGCGGCAGGCAACCCCCAGGTCGCTACCCCTGGCTTGGCTTGCTAGTGACCGCGGACGAGGTGTAGCAGGAACAGTAAGCAAGCAGGCAGACAGACAGGTAGGCAGCTGGACACACGGATAACAGTCACGAGTTGAACCGCAGGTGGCAGAAACAACGGACAGGAACAACAGGCAGCTGGGACTAAACACACTAGGAAGCATGTAGAGGCTCCAACAGGGAATGTGAGCACAGGTGCAGCTTTATAGGCAGGTGATTATGTGCACACCCAATTAGTTATGCACTGGCCCTTTAAGTTTAATCAGAGCCGGCGCGCGCGCTCCCTAGGAGAGGGGGATGCACACGCCGGACCATGCGGGAGGAGGAGCAGACTGGGTACGTCCGGGACCATGTGTAGCCAGGGGAACAAGCCCGGTACGTGCCTCGGCCGTGGCTGTTACACCTGCTATGTGACCTCCTGGTTTATGCCTGCTGCTGAACATGGGATCACCTTGCTGTTTAAACTCCTCAGCAAGATTCCCCTACACATCCTGCCTGTTGCCTGTCAGCGGCACTGCCGCTCTCCTCCCCAGGACCTGTTCCTGCTATGTGCTGTCTTCCTACAAATTGGTTAGTGGCGCATCTGCTTACCACCTCCGCCTGTACCAGGCACTACTCACTGCTCACCTGCCGTACGCCATCCAGCACTGCTGCAACAAAACATGAGTCTGCATATACTTACTGTGACTGTTATCTGCTGTGTACTCCCCTACCAGTCATAGGCTTTCACAAAGTATTAACCCAAAGTGTAACAAGGCATCTGCCCCTATTTAAACTAGCTCCACCCAATACTCCTTTCCTGGGCTTTGTTGCATTCCAACACATGTAGCAAAGTTATCTGTCTCCTGCTGATGACATGGCTTTCTGGACACATATACCCAGACGGTTCCCTGGTGCCTAGCACTGAATCTTCCCAGTTTACACATTCTGGAACAGGATAAAAGGTGAAGACTTAGAGAACACTTAGACTCTGCTTCCTGGTATAGCCCAAAGCCAAACCGGTTGAGTAGCTGAGTGGGTCCACATTCACTGTCTGTTACAAATCATAAACAAAATAGCCCTTTAATCAGAATGGGATCTAACCGGTAGCATATGAAGATACAGTATGTCTGTGTCTTTCATATACTGAACTAAAGGAAAATTACTGCCTATACAGTACACCAGGAGTGCCTAGCACCCAGGTACAGTTGATGTATCTATAATTTAGTGTATCACTGTCAGCTGTAATAAGTCATGCTTTTCAAAATCTCATCTTCGCTTGCCCACCTAAATGAAATCTACTGCACATTTTTGCAATTAATACAAAAAATTTAACATAATTTTGAAATTATATGCAAGATGCACACACTAAATTGAAACTCATTACTCTTGCTGTAATGACAGACTCTATGCTGGATTTGTGCGTGCAAGTTATTTTCACCTTAATTAGCTATTCCTATAACAATTCAATGATTTACAAAGCATGCAAACCATTCATGGCGTCTAAATGTTCCAGTGAAAATGTCTAACATGAAATGAAATTACATTTAATATTGATGAATGGCGAATCGTACAGGATGATGTCTGGGAAGAGATAGAATATGAATTAGTTTTTAAGTTTTTAATGAGACGTTGGGAAGGTGCTTGAGCGCTATGGTTAAGCTCATCCTGTCACTGCAAATTCAGAGTGCAAGCAATATTGTCATTTGATGAAGTATGAAGTAATAATACTTGCTTTACTGCTCACATCCATAAGCTCAAGGCTCTGAACAAATCCATTTTTTTTAAAGAACAGATTTGCCTACAATTGTCACTTAAAGTGCACCCCTTATTTAGAAGGGTTGTGCAGCCTTATAAAACTAATGGCCTTTTCTCAGGATATTAGAGTGATGAGGTCTAGGGGCCCTATTACACGAAGTCATAATTGGGCGAATTAGGTTAATTTGGCCGATTATTGCTCTGTTTAATAGAGACAATGACCAGTCGATGATATCGGCTGATCGAGTCTTTAGGTGTGGAACGAAAATCATTGGTCACCAATCACTTATCGCTATGGGCAAAAGCTATGCAAGTCTGACAATACATTACCTTTCCACGCTCCTGGTTTTCTCCTGCCCTTGTTTCCCAGTGGCTGCAGCTTCAATACGAACACTGAGCTGACAGGCTGCTCCGTCAATCCCTGGCTGTGGCTTAGACAGGCCTCTCTGAAGCTGTAGCCACTGGGAAGCAAGCAGAGGGCAGGAGAAGACCAGGAGCATGGAGAAGTATTAACAGTTTAGGGCAAGGGCTGCATGGACATCAGAAACGATGTCTGTGCATCCCTTGCTAAAGGATTATTGAGCCGTGTAATAGGCTCAGTAAACAAGCCCCGATCTAGCAAGTTGTCATTCGTTTACATTATTGATCGGTCCCTCTAATAGGACCCTAATTCCCTGCAGCCCCATCACTGAGATGCTTTAAGGGGTTAGGGTATATGTGCAATACTGTAGTATACTGTAGTATCTAGTATCTTTTAACAGCACTGCTGCTGGTAAAAGTATGGTAATGCAGACATGTGACTGGGTAACCCCTTAAAAGACTGTATATGTGATAATATGCTGTCCTAATAAATCATGGTTGTTTTTATCTTGTGCTCCCTGATTTCATAACTATCCATGATCCATTTGAACCCAGTGGGCAGAATTACAATACATCATCTGCCAGCACATTATGCATTGACAGAAAGACACTTAGTCCCGACAAGTCATCATCAACTATACAATACTGTCTTTCACAATATTTACCACTCCAAAGGAACATGGCGCTCAAGCAACTGTTACTCTAAACTATGTTATGTGGATATGAGGGCAATGTAACAGTGCCGAATACTCTACTTATTCCGTTTTGAGGTTCTCATTGGGGAAATTTCATGGCACTAGTATTACTTGGTGACATATGCTGTTTCCCCTGGCTTCATAGCTTCCATCCACATGACACTGTAGATGACACCCTACGAAAAGATTAGAAGGAACATTGTTGTGACGTGCAACCTTCAAAAAGTCTGACATATGGCAAGACCAAATTATTTGGCAACATAAAAACTGCACAATATTTTGGTACTGTATTGTCACATTATGGAGTTAATATTTAGGTAATGAGTGGCCATATTATTAAAGAACCGATTGGCTGCATTGAGCGAATGTTGTAAGACAGTATGACAGTATTTTCATTAAATACAAAAAAAAGAAAGAAGATCCGCCACACTCAACAGATTAGTTCACAGCAAGCATTTATTCCATATACAACAGACACATAGCAGTGGAGACCCAATTGGAGCAATCATTGCTTCAGGACAGCTCAGAGTATACTCATTCTATTTGTCACAAATGCGGGTAAATGGACAGACATCAGACAAAACTCTAAATTACCCCTTTATAATCAATGGGATCTCTTGGGATCCATCAGGATCTGCTTATGTTCACTCTGCAACTAACCTGCTCCGATATTGGGTCTTTAAAAGGAATTTGCAATGGAGGTTCCAAACAGATATAGACGAATCCTTACTTCTTTATGCTTCTCTAAAGGAAACCTACCAATTGTTTTGCATTGCCTGAGCCATGGGCAGCATTGGAAACATTGTCACTGCAATGCTGTAAAATTTCACAGAGATCATCATTTTATAATAATTTTTAAAAATTCATAAAAAAAAAATACATACAAAACCAAGTAGCTGAGATTACTTTTTATGTCCATTATAAATCATCTCTACAAGCCTTTCTTGTCTTCCAGTTTCTTAACAAGTTCCCTTGTGATTCAATTATGAGACTGTATTATGAATCATTTTACATTTGGTTCTTTAACCTGAATGTCCATTACTGGTTTACATATTGGCGTCACAGCTGAACGTCCACCTATAGGCACCATAGCTTGTCAATGTTTATTGCACAATGATGAGCTTACAAATGACTATACTATAATAAACTCCCTAAGCTCTGATTGGTTACTAGAGGCAAATCTGACATGTTTACTATTCAACAGTTTTTGATTGTCTCCCTTATTTGAGAGAATGGGGGGGGGCAGTTTGGGGGTACATGTAAATTATTTTGTATGTTTTTGTTCTTTGTTTTTGTTTGTTTTTGTTTTTTAAGCAAGACAGTAAGAAAATTATATTTGTCTCACTTCTTTTTATTTTAAAGAACATTAATATTTTACACTGAATGACAAGTTAAATGATTTCTCCAGGTTATTTCTGTTGCCTATCTTCAGTTGTGTAAATATCTACCTTTTTTATGTAATATGTGGAAAATAAAATGTATTTTAAACCAAATAATGATTTTTTTCTTAAATATTTTTGTTTGTCTTAATATATTTACATAAAACATTATGTTCTTATAAAAAAATAATGTTTTTTTTCTTCTTATCTTTACTAACTGAACAAACAGCCCTGAGTGTCCTTGGTGTGTCCTTAGGTGATTATAGATGATTATAGAGGGGTCCTTTGGTCTCCAATAAGTTCCTGGGAAAACATAGTCGACTAATGAAGGGGGGGGGGGGGACTTTGGGGGTAACCCCTCAATTGCTGGAACATACTGATCAAAGCCAGGATCAATGACCAGGATCATAAGTGGATAACAAGTTGTCCTTTAAGCAAATGCACCACTAGGAATTATAAAATAAGATTTCTATACAAACTAATCAGTGACGATGAGTAGATTCTAATGGTGCTATCCATTTCTCTGACCACCACCTGGTTCTCGAGGTCTTATCGGTTATGTAACTGTGCAGATGTGGTAATTTAGTGCAATGATATCCTTTCCATGCTTCTGATGCGCCTCCTTCAGAATCAAGTCTGGCAGCGTCTGCCCAAAGGGGAGGGGATATTGGTGCAATAAACTAGCACCTTTGAATACTTACATAACCAGGTGACAGTTGGTTGGTTGGAAGATCGGACAGAAACATTAGAATTTACTTTGTGGCGCTGATCAGGTAGTGTAAAAATCTTGTTGTTATTCCTAGTAGTTCATTCGCTTTAAGGTGGCCATACACCTTCAATATCTGAATGCTGAATGATCGTATGACAGTCAGTTAACTTTCCAATCCTGCCCCTCCTCCAGAGCTCTGGCTGCTACTTATCTCTCCCAGAGCAAAGTGGTCACTATGATACTGGCGTTGGTGTGGAAGCAAGTTTTTTTTTTTTTATAATTCACACCTACCCTGGGCATATATCTAAAAGGTAACCTGCCCAGACAACCTCTTAAACCATGTGTTGTAATTATTATAATGCTAACTGTTCAAGTAAAATGATAATTTTATATACTTTGCTTCTATTTTATCATTCGCACTTTCACTATTAACTGAAAATTCAAAAATGAAATGATGGCAAAAGTACACAGCGCCAATTTACAATAGATAATATACAGTATCCAGTTAAGAAAATAATCATACAGCAGTGACTTATAGAGTGCAGCTTATACCTAACAATGATTGAATCAATACATAAGGCTTAGTGCAACATCAGTACAATGTGCATGTTTTATAATAAGAAAAAAATACAATGACATTACTTAGGCTATATCATATCATTAGGAGGAATGTCAAGGATTCTAAAGTACTGTAAATGTGACAAAATAGGCTTCTTGAGAGCAATGTGAAGGTGAAATGCATGCAAGATTAAAGTATAGTAGACAAAAAAATATTTATTCTTTGACATTACTCATAATGATATGGTATAGGATGTGACATTACATATGACATTGTGTGTGTGTGTGTGTGTGTGTGTGTGTGTGTGTGTGTGTGTGTGTGTAAATATATATATTGGGAAAATATCAAGGATTCCAAAGTATAGGATATTTTTATTCACCTAGTATAAATCTAGTTGTGCTACAGGACAGTCAGTAGCTGTTTATAGAAACACATTCCTTGGTCCCAGCAACAGGACCCCTACCTGCCTTTGTGCAGGGAGGAACAGGAGGAGCAGTGCCAGAGTCCTGCAAAATGACCTCCAGTAGGCCACAAATGTGCATATGCCTGCACAAATGGTTAGAAACTGACTCCATGAGGATGGTATGAGGGCCTGACGTCCACAAATGGGGGTTGTGCTCACAACCCAACACCGTACAAGATGCTTGGCATTTGCCAGAGAACACCAGGATTGGCAAGTTTTCCACTGGCACCCTGTGTTCTTCACAGATGAAAGCAGGTTCACACTGAGCACATTTGACACACGTGAGACTGGAGATATCATGGAGATCGATCTGCTGCCTGCAACATCCTTGCATCCAGCATGACAGGTTTGGAAGAGGGTCAGTAATGGTGTGGGGTGGCATTTCTTTGGAGGGCCGCACAGCCCTCAATGTGCTCACCAGAGGTAGCCTGACTGCTATTAGTTACCAGGATGAGATCCTCAGACCCCTTGTGCGACAATATGCTGGTGCGGTTGGCCCTGGGTTCCTCCTAATGCAGGACAGTGCTAGACCTCATGTGGCTACAGTGTGTCAGCAGTTCCCGCAAGATGAAGGCATTGAAGCTATGGACTGGCCCGTCCGTTCCCCAGACCGATCTGATTGAGCACAGCTGGGACACCACTTCTTGCTTCATACACCAATGTCACAATGCATCACAGACTATCCAGGTGTTGGCAGATGATTTAGTCCAGGTCTGGGAGGAGATCCCTCAGGAGACCATCTGCCACCTCATCAGGAGCATCTACAACACTAGACTAGAACTAGATTAGATAGAGGCAGTTAAAACCTAATGTTATTCAGGAATGACTAGTTAACAGGTAATAAGCATATGGCCAAGGAGATAATAAAATATGTGTTCAGGGGTTAGCTAGCATTGTGAAATGCATGAGATATATATTAGGACAGATTGAATTGACCATTATTAGGCACCAGTTGTAAGTTAAAACACCAAAACATGGTAATTGGTTCCTTTCAATAGAAATTAAAGTAAAATTTTAATGGGAATGGAATAAGGGTACTCAGTGGACTCAATTGTTCTTAAGCTATCTATCACAGGCTGAGCCCTTCATCCCTTATAGGACTCATAATTCATTATGATGCAGTGAGCTATGGAACGGCTACAGCTGTATGGTACTAAACTGAAACGGCTGTGTCATCTCAATAGCGTAGTGTTTAACTGTTCTTGAGCTCACTGTATCACAATAAATTATAATGCAGGTCCCATAGAGTTCAGTCTATGATATAAACCCAATTTATGGACCATATATTACAGAAATTTGTATATGGCCAAACACTATGTAGGTCCCCCACCTGCCACTAAAACACCTTGGACCCATCAGGTTATAAACTCCACAAGAACTCAGAAGGAGTACTGTGGTTTATAGAACCATAATTTAAGCAACATGTCATTTAGGACTTATAAGTTAAGAGATGGGACCTTCATTAATTACATTTTTACATCTCATGGGTAGCTTGATGAATTCCGCTAAATTTGCAGGTCAGTTTAACAATTGCTTTCTTCCCATTGTTTATCCTGGTAAAGTAAGAACAACAAAAGTTCATCCTCCAGTAAAGCAATGTCTATGCAAACAGCTGTCTAACTTATTTAAAAGAAAATATAATTCATCCGACTTGGCCACCTTCCTCCATTGGTGCTCATATGTCAATTGCAGGTGCTTTTAGCAATAGACATTGGCGCTCGGACTGGCCTCCAGGAATAAAGCCACTTATACAATTTCCAACATCTAACATAGCAAGCTTCAACTTTTTTTTTTAGCAATTTTTGCCACAATATTTTTTTCAGCTCAGACATGCTATTCTTTTCTTACCCATATCAGTGATCTATGGGTTCTCGTGACTCTTTTATGGGTGTACCAGTTGTCTTTCTATGGACCAATTTGGTAGGTGCTTACCACTGCTTAATCTGCCAAACCAGGCACTCTAAGGGTACTATTACACCAAGCAATTTTCCGATGACTAACGATTAACGATAAACGATCTTAAATGACCGCTAAGGCAAACGACCCGAAATCGTTCGCCCAAGTACAAGAAACGATGATCGTTATTTATGATCGTTCTTGCGGTCGTTTAGTCGTCGCTATTGCGTACGTTTCAGCTGTGAATTCTTATTCCACCGAACGATATGCGAACGATGTGCAAACGATCAAACGATTAAAATAGGTCCGGATCCTATTAAACGATCAATGATTTCTCGTTGGTCGTTTAATCGTTGCCTGCTATTACACAAAATGATTATCGTTCAAATCCGAACGATTTAACGATTTTTCGAACAATAATCGTCCCGTGTAATACCACCCTAACCCATTTTTCTAGCCATCATAACACATGGTTCTTGCCAAAATTCCTCAGATACTTGCTCTTTCCCATTTTTCTTGCTTCCAACTAATCAACTATGACTGGTCATGTGCTGCCCACCCCTTGAAAAGTGTGCCATTGTAATGGCACATTGAGATAGATAGATAGATAGATAGATAGATAGATAGATAGATAGATAGATAGATAAGTCCAAAATCAAAACGACTGCGGCACTCCAGTAATGAAATATGTGCAAAGATTTATTGGCTCATAACAACAAACAGCGACGTTTCAGACCCGTCGATGGGGTCCTTTCTCAAGCAAAAGGAGAGAAAGGACCCCATCGACGGGTCTGAAACGTCGCTGTTTGTTGTTATGAGCCAATAAATCTTTGCACATATTTCATTACTGGAGTGCCGCAGTCGTTTTGATTTTGGACTTATCTATTACACCGGTTGGACCGAGGTGGGACAGCTGGCACCCATACACAAGTCTCCAGAGTGCTGCGTATTTTTTGTATTTTAGATAGATAGATAGATAGTCTTGCAATATCTATACTTATATAGTATATAAAAAAGAGGCAAACAGTAAGACTCTAAAGTGTATGATCATAAAATATGCATTACTATTGTTGCGGTCATGACAAAGCTAATTACGGCACAACGTACAAATTCTGTTTAGTGCAAGTCTAGCTGGTGAAAATGTCCTGGGAATGGGATTTGTTCTTACAGACTTGCATTTATATATGTAGATTAATGACCATGGAGCTTACATAGCTGGGAAATGCTTACATTTGCTGAATATATAAAATATGTTTGGAATCTTTACAAAATAAATAGTAGACTTAGATAAATTAGCCGGAGTTGATAAAAGGTTAAGCACATGAGTTTAAAAAATATCACATAAAACTTTGAAACTCTCTGACAGCAATATCAAACTTTAAGCTCAAATTTATAGGATTCGGATACACTGTTCATTTTACTTTTATAAGGTCGGGCATATAGAATATCTTAGGCAATGAATAATTAATTGATTATTGAGGGAATATTTTCAAAGTTTCAATTCTATGGTAGATTTACCTATGAACATAGAAATAGTGGATTGACAGCACAAAAAGACTACATCTAGTCTACCCTTATTATTATTTCCCTTTTTTATTCTAGGATAGATGTATGTTTTTTTTTGTTTTGTTTTTTTATTTAAATTTTTTATTAATTTTCAAACTTTACAGAAATTTACATTAATAAGGTATATACCTTATACTCATGATACAAAGCAAACTCATAAACAATTATAAGCAATACACTAAGTCCCTCCCCCCCCCCCCCTCCCCGACATCTGATTCTCTATATTAGCCTATTATTTTATATATCACTAATTCTCAGTATATTTTACCTTAATTTTTATGTCTCTTATCCTAACTTCTATTGGGGTAAAGCTGCAAATAGTACATGCACCATTTTTGCCACTGTTTATGGGATCCCATAAACAGGATAGATGTATGTTGATACAACGCTTGATTAAATTTATTTAGTGTTGATTTTCCAATCATATTAGTTGTTTCTTACAAGTATCTACCATTCTTTGATCCCCTAAGCTCATTTTGGCCTTCTGAAGAAAGTAAATTTTTTATTTATTTATTTTTATTTTATTTTTTTGCATTTTATTTTTTTCCTCTTCTTCTTTTAGGTGCCATAGCACTACCTTTTCCATTTACACAGCTTTTTCTTCTTTTTTTGCAGTTATAGTTGTACTTTGTTATGACACCTTTTTACAAAAAAAAGTACTAAAAATGTACAGCAATATGGGAAAAAAAATATATAAAAATAATACAACATTTTGTTTATGTGTGGGGGTAAATTTTGCGCTTTACACTTTACGGCTGGGTTCACACTATGTATATTTGAGGCTGTATTTGGTCCTCATGTCAGGTCCTCATAGCAACCAAAACCAGGAGTGGATTGAAAACACAGAAAGGATCTGTTCACACAATGTTGAAATTGAGTGGATGGCCGCCATATAACAGTAAATAACGGCCATTATTTCAATACCACAGCCGTTGTTTTAAAATAACAGCAAATATTTGCCATTAAATGATGGCCATCCACTCAATTACAACATTATGTGAACATAGCCTTTCTGTGTTTTCAATCCACTCCTGGTTTTGGTTGCTATACAGCCTCACAAATACAGCCTCAAATATACATAGTGTGAACCCAGCCTACATGTAGAGTAAAACTGACGTGTTATCTTCATTCTGTAGTTCAGTCTGAATAAAAAGATACCCATATGAAAATTGTAAATATCTTTTAATATTACTACTAAAAGTAAGCCTTTTCTACAAAAGAAAAATGCCTAAAATTGCTCTATTCTGATCTATTCTCTATTCTTTTTCATTCATTGATGGGGCTGTTTGAGGGATAATATTGGAAAATTCATCCCTGCGAATGTCTTCCAGTGCATCAATATATAATTACTAGTACAACATCTTTGGTATCAGAACACTCATAGTTAATATTAGCAGGAGCTGAGCCCACTCTAGATGTGTCTTATGGCAGATACCTGCCGTCAACTACAGGGAGCTATCTTGGCAGTTTAACCATCTACATGGCATGATCTATAAATCGTTAAATGCAGAGAGTGAACTGACAGGTGCTGCAGCTGTCAGGGCCCAAATCAATACCTCTTGACACAATCACAGGGTGATGATTGGTTACTGTGGCTTCCACAAACCCTCTGAGAGCCACCATAGCTGCCCTAGTAAATCTACTTTTACTGTTGTCCTCAGGTAGGCTGTAAAAACAGCGCTGATTACACCAATTAACTAAATGCAAAAACATTGAAATTAACACTATAAACAATTTAATGCTTGCGTGCAAATGTTCTATAAAAAAACTTGTAAAACAATTGTAATACAAGTGTAAAAACAATAAAGCATGTTTTTAAAAGTATAAAAAGTCTCTCCCCTAATAAACGGTCAAATAACCCCCTTTTCCCATTTTTTTATACAAAATTTTAAAAATACATAAATAAACTTATTTGTTATCAGGAGGCAGAATGGTCTGAAATATTTAGAGATGAGCGAACCTGGAGCATGCTCGAGTCGATCCGAACCCGAACTTTCGGCAATTGATTAGCGGTGGCTGCTGAACTTGGATAAAGCCCTAAGGCTATATGGAAAACATGGATATAGTCATTGGCTGTATCCATTTTTTCCAGACAACCTTAGAGCTTTATCCAAGTTCAGCAGCCCCAGCTAATCAAATACCGAACGTTCGGGTTCGGATCGACTCGAACCCGAACCCGGTTCGCTCATCTCTGGAAATATTATAATTAGAGATGAGCGAACCGGGTTCTATATCCATGATTTCCACATAGCCTTAGGGCTTTATCCAACTTCAGCAGCCACCGCTAATCAAATGCCGAAAGTTCGGGTTCGGATCGACTCGAGCATGCTCGAGGTTTGCTCATCTCTAATTATAATATAAAATTAGTAATCGAATGAAAGGAAAATAATATTGCCCAAAATTGCAGATTTTTTGGTCATATCACATGTAAGACAAAACTTAATAAAAGTAAAACAGTCTTGTCTATTACAGACTGGTAGCAATAATTGCTGCAGATCATGGAGCAAAAAGTGAGACATCACATTGCTTCATAGATTTTTTTTTAAAAGAAAGCTGTAGATGCCAGAATATGGCAATTCAAAGCCTTGTTTCTGTAAAAAATAAAATAAAATATAAAAGTAAAAAAATTTTGAGTTAGTAAAACATAGCAAAAATTTTATAAATTTATTTTTTAGTTGTAAAACGAACATTTTTTTTATAACGACAGCCGTCATAATTATTATGGTAATTAATAATGGCCGTCTTTGTCAAAAAACATCCTTTTTTTTCACCTAAAAAGACATTGTGGGAAGATAACTTATCAGTTTTAATGCAAAGTGAACTGTGTAAAAATAAAATCTTTCAAAGTTACAGATCTGTACTTGTTCTTACAATTTCAGAGCACAAATGTTTCTCTGTACATCTAATGGTTAAATGAAGGGTCTTTAAAGACCACTAATGGTCCTGTCTCCATGTGTATGCTCTATATGGAAATGACCATAACAGGGACACCATTTTAGTAGAATTTCTATTAGTTATTTAAAAAAATAAAATAAAAGTAACTGTTAATAAAAAAATATATAAAAATACACCATATTCCCCTTAATATCATATAAATAAAAAAAATGACAAAAACTATTTTTTAAAATTACATACCAAGAAAGTGTAGTGTTTTGCAAAAAAAAAGTGCAAAAAGTATTTCAATTTCTCATAAAACAAAAGGTAACATTATAGTTTTAAAGGTGTCTGTCATAAAGGGGGATAATGGGCTCAGTCTAGAGGTGGTTAAAGGGTATCAATCACTAAAACTAGCACCAGCCGGGGCCAATGGCAGTTTATTAGATGGTGTTCTCTTCTCTGCTTGGCAGGTGGTTGTGTGCACTGTGCGTGCGCTGCCAGGTATCCTGGCTGACCTCACTACAGAGAACTGAGATGGGGCCAGGAAGATAATGCTAGGTTGCAGTAAGTTTATCACAGTGTTACTCCAGGAAAAACTAAAAAATCCAGCTTGAGGCTGCAAGTGAGCAAAAGTTTATTTTTTAAATTAATTTATTTTTTTGGCAGAATGGTTTATTTACAGAGATTGCCTTTTGTCCCTTACAAGGCTTAAGCTCAAGCAAAATAGTAACTTTATCGCCAACATAAAAGACTTATTCTAACTGCATCACATGAATTTGTAAGGATGAGTGCCTATGCTGTAAATCCAGGCAGGTGATTTGGAGCTTAGAATCAGGAAAAAGGGTGACGGCCGCTATAAATATATAGCAAGGGGTGACTCTGCACAGATTACTAATTTCATAATGAAGAGCTGAATTCTCTTTTATCTTGCATGGAGCTTGACACTTATTGGATGACCTTCTGTTTCTTCTTCCCTTTAAATAACCGCAAACATTGATTCTGGAGAATGTGTAGGATTGCAGCCCCTGCATATGGATGGAATGTGAGAAAGAGAGAGTTTAAATAAAAGTTTATGAATGCTGTAAAATAAATTTATCAAAGGGGTACTCCGGCTTTTTAAAATGTTTGTTACAGTGCTGGGGCTGAATCAAAAATAATAGACATCCTATTCTTACCAAACCACTCAACACCGGGGTCCTTCTGTGACATCTTTGAGTTGCCGCTCTGGCTGTTACTTCAGAGACGGATGTGTCTCGGCAATGACTGCAAGCTCAGCCAATTACTTGCTGAGTAGGATGTTGCAATGGGTCTCTCAGAAGTTAAAGAAGAGAGTTCAGTGGGGGACATGAAGACAAGCGAGTGTGGTTTAGTAGGAATATATTGAGACATTTATGAAGACTGGCGTACCAATATGCCAGTCTTAAATAAAGCTCCTTACCCTTTTCCCTGGCTCGATTTACTAAGAGGCACATGCCTCTTACTACAGCTGGCCCTGCACAGGCATAAACCTTCATAAATCAGGCGGAGGAGGAGGCCACACCTCCTCCCCGCCTTTACACATTCATTAGGCGAGCCAGGGATACAGCTGGCATATGCAATGGAAAATGGGTGAATCTGTCCCTTTTTCATAGATTATGCCAGGGGCACACAATAATAAATTACCCCCATAATGTCTTTTATTATCTGTACAGCCCCAGCAGTATATAAAAAAAATGTAAATGACCGGAGTACCCCTTTAATGACCAGGCCAATCTTCATTTTTGCACCTTCATTTTTTCCTTTTATACAAAGGGCACAGTGCTTGCATTTTTTGACCTACAGACCCACACAATTCCTTAATTTTTGATATACCAATTTATACTTTGCAATTGCAGGCCACGCTCTGCAGTTGCAATTGCAGGCCACGCACGGCGGCCATGCTCTGAACTGCCGTGGTCCTGGTTGCCGCATGTAGCCCGGGACCGCGGTTATTAGCGGGCACGGTCCGATCGCCGTGCCCATTAATTAGATAATCGGATGCAGCTGTCAAAGATCAAATCAGCGGTGGGGAGAAGTGGTGAGTAACATCCAAGCTCACCGCTATTTGCCCTGTGTAAGAGGATGGCATATACTATATACCTGCAGTTACCCACAGATTGTATATGTTAGTATGGTCAGCAAGGTACTCCCTCTCCATCTTTCTGAAGACCTCGAACCTACTCTGTCTAGACTGGGGACAGATGACATAATCTTAACGGGGTGCCATGAAACTGTCAAAGACCTTGGAGGGTGTTCCCCTGCCCCTTGACAAGCTGCCTGCTCCACCCCTCCTCTCGCCCGCTTTTTGGCTTACAGAACTACGTCCTCTGGCGCTAGTGGTGTCAGATGGGAAGTAAATTTTCAGCTTCTGCACCAGGGCCTGTTGATATTTATTCACTCTCATACTGCGTTCCTCTGCAGGAATAAGAGTGGAAAAGTTCTGCTTGTACCAAGGGTCCAGGAGGGTGAACACCCAGTAATCGGTATTGTAAAAAAAATTCAACCCGAGGGTCACAGGAAAGACAGCCTAACATTAAGTCAGCCATGTACGCCAGGGTCCCAACACGCAAGAATTCCCTTTCCTCAATAGGCTGACTCTCAATTTCCTCCTCCTCCTCCACCAATTCCTCCTCTTCAGGCCATACATGCTCAATAGCTAAGGATTGAGCATGGGTACCCTCTTCAGTCACGGCAGTAGTCTGCTCCTCTTCCTCCTCCTGTACTTCGTGCTGAGAAACAGACGTCAGGGTGGGCTGGCTATCTAGCGGCGGAGGTTCTTCCCCCGTCTCCTGAGATGAAGGCAAAGTCTCAGACTTCAGGCTTAGCAGGGAGGTTTGAAGCAGACAGAGCAGCGGGATGGTGAGGCTGATGGCAGCATCACCGCTGACTATCTGTGTTGACTCCTTAAAGGGGCACAGTACCTGACAGATAGCAGACATCCATGTCCACTCCTCATTGTAGATTTGAGGAAGCTGACTGACCTGACTACCGCTTCTTGCCAAGGTTGACATCTGGCATTCCACAATGGCTCTGCATTGCTGGTAAACCCTGGTTACCATCTGGAGCGTGGAATTCCACCGAGTGGACACGTGAACCACCACAAAATTTAGCCTGACACAGCATGGCAGTGAGAGCACGGGGAACCATTAAAACAGAGGTAGAATATGAACCACCCAAAAATTTACCCTGACACCACAGAGATACAATAGATGAATGGACAGCCCTGCAAAATAGTCAAATTTGAATTTGACTATTAGTCGAATTGAAGTTGATTTGATTTGAAAATCAAAATTGAAGATTAAAAAAAGGCCATGAAGTGGCCGTTAACGAGCAGCTGATTACTGCCTTTGAAACAGCTATAAAATGAAAGAACAGCAGAGAACACCTGCAAGTTGACATCCACAGATTGTCTGGTTTGAAATAGACAACATAAGGATGCTAAATTAGGATTTACCATTTTCACTGTCTGTTCCTTTGAATGGTGCCAGTGCCTGACAAGTTGACTGCTCCCTTCCTCCTCCCCCCCCCCCCCCCCCGTAATAACTTGTCTTTTTTTTTAATTACTAGACTGACCAGTAGCTGACTACTGCCTTTGAAACGGCTAAAAAATGAAAGGACAGCAAAGGATACCCGCAAGTTGATATTCACAGATTGTGTTGTTCGAAATGGACAACACAAGGATGCTAAATTAGGATACACCAGTTTCACTGTCTGTTCCTTTGAATGGTGGCATGGAACCTCCAATAAATTAGGCCTGACACAGTAGAGTACAAGGGGCAGCGACCGCCATGAGGTTCCTAAAAGCCTCTGTCTCTACCAGCCAATTGGGCAGCAGCTCCAGGCTCAGCAGTTTGCCTTGTGCACATTTAGGGCTTGTACATGTGGGTGAGTGGCAGTGTATTTGCGCTTCCGTTCAAAGGTCTGTTGTAGGGACATTTAAAGGCTGTGCTTGGACACCTTGCTGGAGGGTGTTGAGCATAGTGGAGGTGAAGGAGTGGGTGTAGGGCAGGAGGCGCTCGTGCCTGGGGCCTGGGCGGGGGGACTGACACAGGGGAAGGAGCAGGGGTGTGACTTGCAGTAACTGAACGGCCTTGGTTCCACTGAGTGGGGTGTTTAGCAATCATATGCTAACTTTTCCTGCATCATGTGACTCACCACTTCTCCCCACCGCTGATTTGAGTTTGAATTTGACTTTGAATTTGACTGTAGCAGTTGGGGTAACTTTCCCTGCATCATGTGACTCACCACTTCTCCCCACCGCTGATTTGAGTTTGAATTTGACTTGTAATTTGACTTTATCAGTTGGGGTAACTTTTCCTGGTTGACTTGCGAAAACGGGTAATTAGCAGTGACTTTAGATATGGCTGCACTAAGAAATAAAGAAAAAAGAAAATATACTGGGCACACTAGTTTTTCGGAGGCTGTCGGGACGGGAGATGCTCGTGCCTGGGGCCTGGGCGGGGGAACTGACATAGCCAGCATTTGACACAGGGGAAGGGCCTGTATGAGCTGTCAATCTAAGTAATAGTGGCAGCAGTTTGATATTGAAATACTGGTGAAAAATTTATTTTAATAGCAGTTCCTCCAGTGGTGGGGGTCCGTCTTGTAAAAAAAAAAAAAACTATAGTTCTGCACTGTGCATGATATATATATATATATATATATATATATATATATATAGATAGATAGATAGATAGATAGATAGAGGGAAAAAAGTATTTAGTTAGTCACAAATAGTGCAAGTTCTCCCACTTTAAAAGATGAGAGGCGTCTGTAATTTACATCATAGGTAGACCTCAACTATGAGACACAAAATGAGAAAACAAATCCCGAAAATCACATTGTCTGATTTTGTAAGAATTTATTTGCAAATTATGGTGGAAAAGTTGGTCACCTACAAACAATCAAGATTTCTGGCTTTCACAGACCTGTAACTTCTTCTTTAAGAGTCTCCTCTTTCCTCCACTCATTACCTGTAGTAATGGCACCTGTTTAAACTTGTTATCAGTATAAAAAGACACCTGTGCACACCCTCAAATAGTCAGACTCCAAACTCCACTATGGTGAAGACCAAAGAGCTGTCAAAGGACACCAGAAACAAAATTGTAGCCCTGCACCAGGCTGGGAAGACTAAATCTGCAATAGGCAACCAGCTTGGAGTGAAGAAATCAACTGTGGGAGCAATAATTAGAAAATGGAAGACATACAAGACCACTGATAATCTCCCTTGATCTGGGGCTCCACGCAAAATCTCACCCCGTGGGGTCAAAATAATCACAAGAACGGTGAGCAAAAATCCCAGAACCACGCGGGGGGACCTAGTGAATGAACTGCAGAGAGCTGGTATCAATGTAACAAAGCCTACAATCAGTAACACACTACGCCGCCAGGGACTCAGATCCTGCAGTGCCAGACGTGTCCCACTGCTTAAGCCAGTACATGTCCGGGCCCATCTGAAGTTTGCTAGAGAGCATTTGGATGATCTAGAAGAGTATTGGGAGAATGTCCTATGGTCTGAAGAAACCAAAGAGGAACTGTTTGGTAGAAACACAACTTGTCGTGTTTGGAGGGAAAAGAATACTGAGTTGCATCCATCAAAGCATGGGGCTGGAAACATCATGCTTTGGGGCTGTTTCTCTGCAAAGGGGCCAGGACGACTGATCCGGGTACATGAAAAAATGAGTGGGGCCATGTATTGTGAGATTTTGAGTGCAAACCTCCTTCCATCAGCAAGGGCATTGAAGATGAAATGTGGCTGGGTCTTTCAACATGACAATGATCCAAAGCACACTGCCAGGGCAATGAAGGAGTGGCTTCGTAAGAAGCATTTCAAGGTCCTGGAGTGGCCTAGCCAGTCTCCAGATCTCAACCCTATAAAAAACCTTTGGAGGGAGTTGAAAGTCCGTGTGGCCAAGCGACAGCCCCAAAACATCACTGCTCTAGAGATCTGCATGGAGTAATGGGCCAACATACCAACAACAGTGTGTGCCAACCTTGTGAAGACTTACAGAAAACTTTTACCTCTGTCATTGCCAAAAAAGGATATTAACAAACAAAGTATTGAGATTTTGTTACTGACCAAATACTTATTTGCCACCAAATTTGCAAATAAATTCTTACAAAATCAGACAATGTGATTTTCTGGATTTGTTTTCTCATTTTGTCTCCCATAGTTGAGGTCTACATATGGTGTCAATTACAGGCCTCTCTCATCTTTTTAAGTGGTGGAACTTGGTGACTTGGTGGCACTATTGGTGACTGACTAAATACTTTTTTTCCCCACTGTATGTATATATATATATATATATATATATATATATATATATATATATACATACATACAGCGGTGCCTTGGATTACAAGCATAATTCGTTCCAAGTCGGTGCTTGTAATCCAAATCGACTGTTTAACCAAAGCAAAACTTCTCATAAGAAATCATTGAAATGCAGACAATTGTTTCCACACCCCAAAAATAATGATTTTTAATTCTGAATAACATGTATAACAAATAAAACAAAGATTTAGAAACAACTGAATATGTGATATTATAAGTTACTGTACAGTAAAGCAATTAGCATGTGGTGTATAATGTATAGTAAGGGCATAAACCTGAAAAACAGCAGCAGTTTGTAGACACAGAATAGAGATGTAGATTCCCATAATGGTGAGGATGAGAAACACAAGGACTGACAGACACTGCAGGGAGCATGAAGGAATGAGCAGGACATATGTGGGCACAGTATAGAAACACTCTCTGTCTGGGGAGAGAGGGGTTACAGCTATCACCAGTCCTGTACCCTGATGCAAGCCCCAGCCTGAAGTATATCTGCCATAATTTGGAAGGTGAGGGAGGCTTCCTGGCTCAGAGCACAGTGCTGTAGACCCCGCTATGCAGACCCTTTCCCTCCCCCATTCCCGCTCCCACCCAGCACAGGGAGCTCTTAAACCAAAGCAATGCTCTTGAACCAAGTCACAATTTTGAAAAACTGTGAGCTCTTAAACCAAAACGCTCTTAATCCAAGTCACTCTTAAACCAAGGTACCACTATATATATACACTATATATATATATATATATATATATATATATATATATATAAATATATAAATATAGATAGATAGATAAATAAAATAACAGCTACAGTATTTAAACACTGTAATGCATTTAGCAGCAGCCATCTTACAAAGTATAGCAGAATGCACCCTATACTGTGTGCAGTCTATCTACGAGGTGAATAGCTATTGTAGTAAGGAACAATTTCTTGCTAACTCTTGCATTCATTCTAGCCCCACCAAATAGAAATATCATATGCTTTATTCCATAAGCGACCTTATTTGTAGTGCATTTGTGAGGTTATTTTTCCCACTTTTATTTAGTCAGTGTATTTACCTAAGAGACTGTATAATCTCAGAGCAGAAATAAAGCCGCTCATTACTATGTTTTAGTTACTAAAGATGGCAAGATTGATGAGCTGCCTTGTGCATGTAAATAATTGATGATGACTATGCCACTGTGAGCTAAAAATGCCGTATGAACCCACCAAATAAATGTCAGCCTGAAATCAAGTCTAAGCAGCAAAGAAATGATGCACGCTCCTCTGTTGTAAAATAAATTTGAGAGCTGGGAATGTGTTAACAGCCTTAGGAATGCAATGTCTGCAAGAAAGATGGCTGAACGGATGGAGAGCAATATTTCATTAATGAAAGGAAATTCTTGCCTATATACAAATGGCTATGCATATTTATAGAAAAGTATACAGCACATTTGTAATGCATTCATACTACAAAGAAGATAAAAACACTTGGTATATGTATGTTATATGTGTTCCAATTGTTATACCAAGGTTATCTGTAGAGATAAGCGAAGCAGACGGAAATTCGTTTTGTGAGCTTCCCAAATTTTTGGTCAAACTCATCAAGATTTGCAAATCTCATATTTCATAAAAACTGCCCAAACTATAGTAGCTACAATACTGGGACTATAACAGAAGGTCGAATTTGTTAAAGCATATTGTTGTAAAAGTATTAAAAAAAAATAGAAAACCTCAATTTAAAAAAAGTCAATTAGCCAGTCATCCAATTTCCGCCATTCCGCTCCTCTCTGTCCCCATATCACTCTGTTAGTCTTTTTTCTGCTCTGCACTAACTACCTGCTGCCATCCTGCTCTCTCCTCCACACACAGCCACTTCCGTTAACCCCTTAACGACATCGGGCGTAAATTTACGCCCTGATGCCGGTAAGGGAGTTCAGAGCCCCCCTTTTCCCAGGTTATAAATAAAAGTAAATAAATAAATAAATAAATAAACATGTTTGCTATCGCCGCGTGCGTAATCGCCCGAACTATTAATTAATCACATTCCTGATCTCGCACGGTAAATGGCGTCAGCGCAAAAAAATCCCAAAGTGCAAAATTGCGCATTTTTGGTCGCATCAAATCCAGAAAAATTGTAATAAAAATCTATCAAAAAGTCGTATATGCGCAATCAAGGTACCGATAGAAAGAACACATCATGGCGCAAAAAATGACACCGGACACAGCTCCATAGACCAAAGGATAAAAGCGCTATAAGCCTGGGAATGGAGCGGTTTTAAGTGTCGTATATTTGTTGACAATGGTTTAAATTTTTCACAGGCCATCAGATACAATATAAGTTATACATGTTACATATCGTTTTAATCGTAACGACTTGAGGAACATATATAACAAGTCAGTTTTACCCCAGGGCGAATGGCGTAAAAACACATTTCCCCCAAATAAACAAAATGCTTTTTTTTTTTCAATTTCACCACACTTTGAATTTTTTTCTGGTTTCGCAGTGTACTTTATGCAAAAATTCAGCCTGTCATTGCAAAGTACAATTAGTGACGCAAAAAATAAGGGCTCATGTGGGTCTCTAGGTGGAAAAATGCAAGTGCTATGGCCTTTTATGCACAAGGAGGAAAAACCGAAAACGCAAAAATCGAAATTTGCTCTGTCCTTAAAGGGTTAATAAACTGCCTAATATAGAAGGTGAGGGGGAGATGCTGTCATCACCTACAATTAGCCCTCCTATCCTATCCTATTCTATCCTATACTCTTCTCTATGTCCCTATATCACGCTGGTAGTCTCTCCCTACTCTGCTAAAACAGCGTGCTGCAATCCTGTTCTCTCCTCCACACACAGCCAGCTGGCCACCTCTGTGAATCTTCTTATATAGATGGGGAGGGAAAGGTGCTGACATCACCCACAATCAGCCCTCCTATCCTCTCCTCTCTGCCCCTAAACCACTCTGTTAGTCTCTCTCTGCTCTGCTCTAACTGCCTGCTGCAATCCTGCTCTCTGCTTCACACACAGCCAACTGGCCACCTCCGGTAACGGACCACCTTATATAGGGGGAGGGGGAGGTGCTGAAATCACAGAGGGGCCTGCAGCTGATTGGACAGGAGCCAGGGATTATGGTAAATCCCTTTCTCCTGCCCAGTGACACTCCAGACAGTATGTGCAGCTGCCATGCTGTTTTTTTGTGAATTTCCTTAATGAATCATTGAGAATTTGCTTTGCAGAATGTAGCGGATTGACAGCTAATCTTGATTTTCTGCGCTCATCTCTACTTATTTTTATAACCTTGAAACAATGTCCTCAAACTCTGCAATTAACATTCCTGTAAAGTAACAATAGTGTATAGTATAATTTGGGTTAAATGAGCATTTCTCTTATATACAGTCATAGACTATTGCTAGTATATGCCAAAGCTTTATGATCAGTAGGAGCCTGACCTTTGGAGGTTGCCCTCACGGTGGGCCACGTGACTATGCAGAGATCAGCTGCTGCCTCATTTACTTCAGTGTTGCAATTCCCTGAACAGCACTTTACTAGAGCACAGCTGTGCACAGCGAAGGGGACACAGTGCTAAATACTTTTAACATCACTGAAGTTCCTTTGGGTATCCTGGTTAACTCCAAAAACATAGTGATAGATTAATCTGAAGTTGGCAATGCGAGTCCAAAGACTAATGGGAATGATGAGAATACCTGCACATGGAACTATGGAATTTATATAGGTAGTATGAATAAATATACCATCCCTTGTCAAGATGCAACTACCCCTGTAATAACAAATGTTAATAATTACATAAAAAACAACACAAGCACAGGAACACAAACCACCTTTGTATGCTGCTAATGATGTAATAAATATATAATAAATAATAAAAATGCACATTATATCATCTTCTCACTTTCTGGAATTTATTTCCAATCACAACCACATTTGTCACATGGAGGAATATACATCTGTAATTGCCAATACTACAGTGTCTTAGGGACTACTACTATAGAGTCTAAGACACAGGACAGTCTGTCCCTTAAGGCTCCTGAGGTGTAAATCTGCTACTGACAAGAGTATAAAAAATAAGAACACAAAAATATAGTGTCAGTGGGTTGATTGTAGTCTGAATTTTGAAACAGCACATAATGCATAGTTATGTAAGAAGTAGGGTTGGGCGATATGGCCAAAAAATAAAATCTTGATTTAAATCTCGAATTTTTTTTTTCTTTTTCTTGCTAAATAAACAGAATAGTTTTCTCCTTGTAGATACTATTTTAATAACATTTGAGAAAACAACTGTATTGCTTGTGCCTGTGCCCCCATGTAGTATAGGAGATCTTCTTTGTGCCTCCATCTAGGTAGGGTGTAACAGTGGAGGTATAGTCGAGGGGTACAGATAGTAGTAGTACAGGTACAGATAAGGGGTTTAAGAGTAATACAGGTACAGATGAGGGGTGTAGTAGTAATACAAAAACAGATTGTGGTGACTGGAACAGACAGGGGCAGGAGGGCACATAACCCAGTATACCCCTTCTCCTTCTCTCACCCCGAGCACACACATTATCCTCCTGACCACACATGGAGGTCCCCGGTCACTTAAGGAAGAGGAGGCCACAGAGACAGCTGAGCTTGGGTGACTGGGGCAGAGGTGATAGCATCACTGCAGTTACTGGAGCTGTACAGCAGGATCGATTTTGGTAACCTCCGTGTGCAGCCAGGAGGGGAGCTCATCCAGCACCTCACTGCCCGTTCCCATACCTCACCACACCACACTGCCCAGCCCTCACTTCGTCGGACCACACTGCCGCCCCTCACCTTACCGCCCACCCCATACTTCTCTGCATCACATCACCTGCAATGATTTTTTGTGAAAATCGAATTTAAGATTTTCAAAAAAAAAATCAAATGGTTTCTCAAATTCTGGGCAAATTAATTTGATTAATCGCCCAGCCCTAGTAGGAAATCAATTTTTTGGGCACCACTTTAAGTAAATAAACACATGCAACAAGTGAACCAATTGCTCTACAGAAAAACACTGTCTCTATTTGGTAAAGTACACAACCACTCTATAAGGGGAAGCATACTAGTCAATTAATTCACTTTATTTTAGACATGCTCTCTCATGTTTATGAATACGCTTCTTTGAAAGGATTAGATGTAATGCCAGATTTTGACAACTTCTCTTGCCCCTAGCATGATACCAGTTGTTCATGTGACAGCTATTAGCCCTGATTCCCTAAGTAACAAGTACATTTGGCTGTGTTGACCCTTCATGTATTTCCTTATGTTATAGTAATATATGTATGTATGCTATTTTCATGAATATTCAGTAGAGAAAATCAGCAGCTTTCTTGGTTAGGAAAAAAAACATTTTAGTTGATTATTAAATACAACTTGTAAAATTCATATCCTTAGAATCCTAGAGCATTGTGGTGGACAAATATACATAAGTAGTATTATAGGGAAATAAAACTGATGCATTTTGGACTCTACTGGGCTTACTTATGATGAACCCAATGAGTAACAGGAATAAATATTTATATTATCCAATAAATAGACCACACCAAATAAATGTTGATCAGTGAGTGCAGCTGGTAGTTCTTGATGAGCAAGGACTTTAACAGGTAGCCCAGTTGGACTTTACCAAACATTGAATCTGATTATTCCTCCTCATGACAGCATTTTTTAAGTGCACAGTGGTGATTGATTTCTATAGATGTTCTGTGGTGAGCCCCCGAGGTGTTATGGCGGAGGTGCGGCCAGTCACTTGCTAGATGGTAGATTGTGACACCACTCCTGTGGTGGTTGGCCGAGATGTAGCAGGACCCTAGGATGTTGTGTCGTGATGTCAGTGCAGGTTGGGCACACAGTTATGGTGGCACACCTGCTTTTATTTTAAAGGGCCAGATACACCTTGTTCCCCTGTGGTCAGTGACCTGCTGGGTTGCTATGGGGTCCCTTAGGTTATAGTCACGGTGGTCTGGAGTGGAGTAGTGACCCAACCGTACTGTTGGTACTGCCACTCACAGAAAGGGGAAATGTCCCAAGGAGTGTATATTTTCTGTGTTGAGGGGAAGGCGAAGGCGGGGCAAAGAATCACAGAGTCTCTTTACCATAAATAATATCTTGTTTACTCTGAAGGTACTTAGTAGAACATACAACTTTGCATTGACAGAGTATAGTAGACTTGACAAGACACTTGATCTTAAACTATGATCAGAGTGTAGCGGATAGTACAGCCATGATGAGTGAGTTGCGTGCTAAGAGATACAAAAAATCAGAGGAGCAGAAAGGAGGATGTAGTGAGAGTCCCAACCCAAGTAGTACTGTGCTCTGCCGGGATGTTGGAGGATAAAGTAGAAATAGAAGAACACTTGAAAGAGAACACTTGTGTCCGTGCATCGACTCTTGTCGGAATTAACCACCTATGGCCCTACCAGTGTCGGGGGACCAATCCAAGAGGGTGACATAAGCCCCAGACCTTGTTACCTGGGATGAGAGAACTGCTGAGGATTTCCTGCTGACAACCGCGCTGCAAGATAGAGTTCCTAGGCTCTATGCAACTTCTCTCTCACCGGATCAGTTCCTAGCTTTCTTTGGCGTAGGTTGAGATAACCTCTCCTGTAAGAGCTTTAACACTGCATAGCATTTTTGTTTGCGTGCGTCCTTCTCCTACAAAGTCCCCTACTGTCCTGCACTGTTACTCTCCTAGTCCACAGCGTAGGTTGAGATAACCTCTCCTGTAAGAGCTTTCACATTGCATAGCGTTTTTGTTTGCGTGCGTCCTTCTCCTACAAAGTCCCCTACTGTCCTGCACTGTTACTCTCCTAGTCCACAGCGTGGGTTGAGATAACCTTTCCTGTAAGAGCTTTAACACTGCATAGCTTCCTAGCTTGCATCCTTTCCCTACAAAGTCCAATATTAAAAAGACCACACACTTCCTCTGCCCACGTGATTTCCTATCTACAGCTCTTTGTAAGGTGCACTGTGAATGGGTGAAGAGTGAATAAAGAAGAAGTAAAGAGAGAGATGATAGGACAGAAGAGGAAGACACTCTCATAGGTTCACAGATCTATGTGACACATAAGCAAACAATAACCCTTTCCATACTTCAACTGTGCAGCAACTAAGTGCATACACTTACAATAGCGACATCTAGTCGCAAAACTTTATCGCTCCTACATCACCACTTACTTATACAAAATTACAGGCTTTTGCGAGCGGTGTAACCAATAGCAACACCCATGGTGGGACACCACATGTATTTTGAGAAAAGAAACATGATATATAAAAAAAATTGTATCGAAAATTGGTTTGGTCTATTTATTGGATCTTATGTGGGAAGAAAGGCTCCCGTTCACACACACCTGGTTACTAAAGAAGGATGCAGTGAGGCATTTGTGCAGTTTATGAGCATTTTCACATGGCGTGAGACACTGGCCGTGTTAGAAAAGATCATCCCGGCCGTTACTGCAGTACCAGATGGATGATCTTAACTGCCACTGAATTCGGATGCAGGCACGCCCGCATCCGAATTCCCCACTGCACACAATGGAGCGTGCAGCTGAAGCCACACACTCCATTGTGTGAACTGACAGGGTTTTCAATGAATAGCAACCGCAGAAAATTGACATGTCAGTTTCTTGTGGCGCCGCAAGGGATTCCGGCTGGAGTGTATACTATGGGCCACATGTATCATCCGGCGAACGGATGTTTTTTTGCGGAAAGTGCCAATTTGCGTATTTTTCTTTATTCGCAAATGGCCGATTTGCGAATAAAATATTCGCAAATCGGCACTTTCCGCCGAGTACGCCAGGGGGGGCGGAAAGGGGGCGTGTAGTGGGCGGAACGGAGGGCGCGGACTCAGAGTCCGCGCGATTTACCATCCGTTCCGCCCAAATGTACGCCGAAAACCTACTCCAGTCCTCAGCTGGCGTAGGTTTTCGGCGGTACGCACCGGCGCGCACTGGATTTATGTAGAGGCAGTCCGCCTCTACATAAATCTCCGTAGCGCCGGAGCTGCGGGGGCATTTATAAGTCCGGGGTAAAAAACACTGGACTTGATAAATGCCCCCCTATGTGTATACACTCCATCCGGGATTCCTTAGCCGACGCAGTGGGAACATAGCCTATGATTGGACAAATATTTTCATATAAATGTCCCACCCCAATGTTCAATGTTATGTCAGAGGGCATACACAATATGTAAACTATAGATAATACTAATAAAAATAGATAAAAAAAATAAATATAGATAATACAAAAAAAAAATCTTTATTAGATTAGTGGTCAAGACCGTTATAGTAAATTGTATCCAACAGAAAAATCTAAAACATCTCTCTACTACCTAAGGCTCTCCACCAGTCTCCACCTCTGTTCCGTCTATGTACTTCATATGTACTGGATAGGTCACTTAAAGGGAATATATGAGCTCCTCTGTTAAAAGTTCAGAGAGGTAATGCTGAGCTGCAGTAGATCGGCTCCTCTCAAGCACTCTCCCACCTCCTCCCACTGATTGTCATGAAGAGATGGAAGTTGAGCATTCTATGTCCATTACACGTGGCAGAGGGTTGGAGGGAAGTGGCATGCTGCTACAACTCAACACCGCCTCTCTGACTTACCTGTGGAGTTGACAGATTCCCTTTTAATAAGAAGATTGGAATTGTCGAGACATGTTAGGGATGTTGACCAAATTCCAATTATATTCTTGTAAGGTTTTCTTTATTTGCATTGAGTAGAATTTATATGTGCTATATTGCATTTATAACATAATTTCTTATACCTTAAAGTGTCACTGTCATTATAACTTTCAAAATGTAAATCAACAGAAGATGTGATATAAAGCAAGTTTGCAATTTACATTTTTTTTTTAGTTATTATGGAAAACAGGAAGTCGTCTGTTTCCCAGGTCATCTGAGCACTCACAGAGAGAAAGCAGTCATGTAATTGATGGACACATTGAGCCGTGACTCTCTGTACTGGCCAGAAAAGGCCAGAAAAGGCGGCCACTTGTGCAATTTAAAATAACGTCCGTTTTTGCAACGATTTAACTGACTGCAATGCAATAAATTGCAGTCAACTAAAAAACGGTTGTCCAATGCACACAATGTATTGAATAACCGATGTTATCACCGCGAACGTCAAAATAATGATTATGACAATTATTTGAAGACGTCTTTTGCAAACAGCAGACGTTTTTTATTAGTTGTTCACACACACAGTTTTTCTTTCCTCATCTTTATTTCTCGGTTTTTACTATTAAATTCAATGGACTTTTCAATTGAGCCACACCCAAAGGCCAATTAGTAACCCAAACTAGAATAATGTACCAGCAGCCACCATTGCACAAAGCGAAGGCCAGACAAAACGTTGTGTGAACATAGCCTTTAGGAGCCTGGCTCGGATTTCTGGTGAGTTCAGCTTTGTTTTACAGCATGATAACAACAAAAAAAAAATAGTGAATATATATTGCAAACTTGCTTTATTTCACATCAACTGCTGATTAAGATTATAAAGTTTATAACAACAGTGACACTTAAATATGAGGTATTACAATAAATGATCAATGGCATGTGCAGCAGTCACATCTACAGTAGTATCTACCAGACACCACAAAAAGAGAAAAAAGTAACAGCTTCAAGGCGGATTCAAAGTGCAAAAAAAGTGCTATTTATTACCTCATGGTACATACAATACAGCAACGTTTCGACCTACATGGTCTTCTTCAAGCTGACATAACATGGTCTACATCAGAGTATATATATCACAAGTAACCAATCGTAATGGTATGCACAATTACAAGGTATCCACCCCTTACATCTTTATTAACCCTCTCTTACACCAAATCAGTGAGACAAGTATCGCATAATATATACAAAATATCGTAGTCCATTACCAGATATTGCGTCCTCTCGGCTCGGTACGAGACATTCGCGCCACCGCATCGGCGTCTTCCCGATGTCAGTGCACAAGTGCAAGATCCAACCAATCATCTAGCATTCAGCTGACACGGCGGCGGTCATGTGACCGCCGCCCTGGCAACCAGAACGCTAACTCACGGCAAAGGAGGAGGCGGGAGCAATACCACGCAAAAATGTAAAAAGGAAAGAAAAACTTTATGGATACTGAAACATATAAACAAAATACATGATAAAGTCCAGAATTAAATGAAAAATAAACTCAAAATCTTCTGACAGAAATATAACATAGTCATGACAATCCAGTTGATTCATCAGTGGGATATGTCACAGTCCAGTGTGTATAGGAGATTTCTTGGAATTTTTTAATGTTGTGAAAGTCTTTTTTTGACTAACAGGAGTGCTTTGGTCTTTTGTACAATTTTTACCAGACACCACACCCATAAAATGCTGCAAAGTATGACTTGGAGGCTGCATGCACGTGCAACTAGGTGAGCCAACCCATATAGTTGTATTGTCTGTGTATATACTGTATATATTGTGTCTTTTTCTCCATATAGCACATGTACATTACGAAACAGACAGCAATCTTTCAAAAATCTAACAAAATCTTCATGACAGAATATAGCCTTATAGAAAGCAAAGGAAGGAACATCTCCACAGTGACTGTCAATCACTACAGACTGAAAAGAAAATCCAGCAAATTCACTTGAATGGGACATGTATTTTTTTCCCCCAAAATAAATCATGACACCGGCACTAACTTTATCTAGTACTGCAAATAAATGGTCGTCCAGAGTTTAGAGTTTTCTCTTTTCTTTTATTCTAGTTGTACTTTTTCTGCAGTTTATTTTCTCCAGATTCTCCAGGGTTTGGTGATAAAACAAGGTTTATGTCACAGCATGAGAATTCATGCGCACTCAGTTTTCATATTATGTAGCCCCAATCTAATCAACTGATAAAAAGTAACTACCTGTACACCACAGCAGGCTTTTTGCAATATTTAGTGATGCTCACTTGACAGCATGTGATGTATAAGGTAATATTGCAATGCAGGTGGAAAACATTAATGCTCAAGAAACATTCCTTATTTCACAACTCATTGCACACAATTGAAATTGCAAGGTTTAAAAAAAAAAATCAAAAATATTTTTATCTAATTTCTTATAAATCATTTCTGTATATATCTGTTGTCTGACATTTAACAAGAATCATTAATAGTAATGTTACACCCCACCGGTGTACTTCGACTTACTTTCATTAATGAGAGATATGAATTGCATTATGTTCATTAGTTTTGCATGAGCAAAAATGTCTACTTGTCAGGCTCATAGAAAGGAATGTCAGAGGTAGAAAAAAAAATTCACAAAAAGCAATGAATTTAGAACTTTTTTTTTGTTAAATTATTATCTGTGTGGGATTCTTAAACAAACAGGTCTAGGTAATTTTTCTAACTTTTTTAAAGTAAGGCCTACACAGCAATTTAAGTAATGGGGTCACATTGGGATTCCCAAAAAAATTAAATATCAACCCCACTGTTTGTAAGTGGCAACATACTGTAACCCCATTCATTTGTATGTGTAATGAAGTCACGCAACCAGACATCAATGCAGTGCTTCCTGGTCACCTGCCTAAGAGATCATGAAGCATGTGAGCAGTGCTGCAAGGAATATCCAGATGGTGTTTTTGCCGAATGTCTTTTTGTTAATGCAAATGAATATATCTTAAAGGGAAACACTGGTTAAGAAAGATTTAACCCTGTTTAATCCTCACCTATAATCTAAGCTTGTTTGTAACAGGTTTCTTTTCCATGAATTGGGTCGTTTGTCTTCAGCACATCCTAACTTCCTTGTACACTCTGTCTCCACTCCTCTTTCCTCTCCCTCCCTTCTAAGACAAAGGTCACATGATTTCTGTCTCTCCTGTTGCCAGGTAAGCTACTACACCTCATCTGTAACCCTGTCCACCACTAACATCACACAGTGTCCACATGGCCAATGGCAGGGAAAAACTGCCTATTCTGATTAGTATAGGGGACAGGAGACATGTTTCATCAATCTCTCTTTTTTTCTAATCTATCTATGTGGATAAATAGATAATAGCAGCTTTGCATGCTCTCTTCATCCGGAAAGAGTCAGTGTGGGGCTGGATGAGCTGCGGGGCTTTGTGGTGTGTGGACACGGACTGGTGTCTTCAGCATTAGCCATCCTGCAATGCCCTTATCTCCCAGCAGTATGATGGAAGAGGATTGGTATCACCCGCACTGCACAGGAGCTTCTGTCACGGAGTGAGTACCCGTGACAGAAGTACCCGTCACCCCTGACTGGCGCATGTTGCCGCTGAGGCCATTGCTGGACAGCGGCTGTACGTGTGACTTATAGAGATGGTACATTTGGTAAAACTTCCCTGTACAGGGTACTGGTAATTCTCACTTTGAATTGGGTTTTCCATCTTTCCAGGCTTTGGCTAGTACCTTTATGTCTGATTAATCTGGCACACTAAAGAGGAGATTGGTGGTCCTGTGCCACCTCTAGAACTTCTATAGACTTCAAGTGGTTGTCACCTACAAGGAAATGCCAGCCTTGCCAATCTTGCAATCTCCTGTAACCATTTCTGTCATCAGTGACTGGACAAAGATTCAGTGTACAATAAAATGTTCAGGAGCAACTAGCAGAACTGTAACTGCAGCTCTAGGCTATAGCAAGTTTTATACCTCAAGATCAGCACAAGATGGACGCTGGCCAGATAATATCAAAGGGGTTGTCTTAAACTCTATCTTCAAACTGTTTAGAATAAGCTTTATCATAGCTACTGTTTATCAAATAGCAAGTAATTGGTCAACCAAAAACTAATTTGAACCCCTTAACGACCAAGGGCGTAAATGAACACCCTTGCATCATTAAGGGTGTCCATGTGGCATTACGTCGTTAAGGGTGGCCACATGGTGACCCCGCTCTGAACCGCCACAATCTTGGGTGCTATCTGCAGCCTGGGACAGAGGCAATTAGCGGGCACGGTACGATCGCCGTGCTCGCTAATTAGCCATTTAAATGCAGCTGTCAAAGTTGACAACTGCAGTTAAATTACTGTGTTTTTCAATCCCTGGTGGTGGCAATCGCGGAGGAGTGGTCCCCGCTTGTGACCTGGCCAGAGGTCTGAGCCGTAATGGCGCTGGTCCCAGCTGGGTAGTCTATTGCTCTCGGCTGCAGCAGACCTCAATGAAAGATCAATGTGGCTATACTAGAAGTCCCCCAGAGGAACTTCTAGTAGGTGTGTAAGAAAAAAAAATCCCTTCCCCTAATAAAAGTTTAAATCACCCCCCCTTTCCCCATTTTATAAAAATAAATAAATAAACATATTTGGTATTGTCGGGTGCGTAATGGCCCAAACTATTTTATCATATTCCTGATCTCACATGGTAAACGGCGCAAACGCAAATAAATTGCAAAATAAAAAAATTGCATCGCATCAAATCCATAAAAAATTTAATAAAGTGATTAAAAAGTTGTGTATATGCAACCAAGGTACCAATAGAATGTATAGATCATAGTGCAAAAGAATGAGACCTCACAAAGCCCCATAGACTGAAAAATAAAAGCGTTATAAAGAGTGATTTTAAAGAACCTAAATTTTTTTAAAAAGGTTTTAATTTTTTAAAAGTAACCAAATAAAATAAAGTTTACATATCATTGTAATTGTATTGTATATGCTCTGGCCAGGATCTCTTGCGGCGCTGCAAGGAACTGACATGTCAGTTTTTTGTGGCCGCTATTAAGTGAACAGCGGCAGCAGAAAGCTCTGTCGGTTCACACAATAAAGCGAGCAGCTCCGGACGCTTGCTTCATTGTGTGCCGTGGAGAGTTCTGATGCGGGCGCGCACGAATGCACCCACATCAGAACTCTGCGGGCCGAAAGATCCTCCGGCCGCTACTGCAGTACCGGCCAGGATAATCTTTTCAGAGACCGGCCGTTCCGTGACCAAGCCGGTCTCTTAAGCCATGTGAACATGGCCTAAAAATTCTTCCATACATAACTTGTGCCTGTTCACAATAGATAAAAGCAGTGCTAGCAATATAAGCACTTATTCAATACCATCAATGATCAAAGTAGTTGAACAAAAACTCCATTTCATTCCACATGTGCAAATGTTTTTCAATGTTTTTCCACATGACTGACTTTTTTAGACGTGGCATACATGTAGAATTCCAGAGGCGTCCTCTAAAGTCCAGCTGATTTGCAGACAGTTGAATATCTTGTGATTTAGAAGTGTTTCTGGCAAGGAGCGCGCCCCAGCGATTGGTGTGTTCTCACTCGCCGTATAGGTATCTCCAATTGCAGAACACTGTGTGACATCACAACCATTCTATGGATGACTGTAGGGTACAAGAACAGCTTTGTGTATATTGTTTATAGTTTTTGTTTTCTTCCCTTTCAACAATACCATCTTAGGCTATGTTCAGACCCGGCCGGGGTACCGAATGGCTGGTTTCAGGAAGATCATCCCAGCCAGTACTGCAGTACCGGCTGGATGATCTTTAGTGCCACTGAATTCTAATGTGGGTGCATCCGTGTGTGCCGCTAGCTATCCCAGCCGAAGTGTATACCATGTGTATACACTCCAGTCAGGATCCTTAGTGAATGTTTTTAACATATTAAGTGTATGTTCATACACTGCAGGTTTGCCATGATTTTGCTAAAGTTAAGAGGTAAAACTCTATATAAAAATATGAGTTCCATGAGTTCCAGTATGTAAAGACAAACTTTTTAGGTAAACAGCATCTGTTCACAATAACATATTACAACTGTCAGACTTCATTCAGTATCCGTCAGCATTTAGTTCACAGCCACTCAAACTGTCATAAACTTGCAGCATCTTCTATAAGGAAAACAAATTTATAGACATGCTGCTACAACTAGGTCACATATCTAATCCCGGAGGGATGACTCTAGCTAAAATAGACAGTAAGGATCTAATCTTTAAAAATCTCAAGAGTGAGTTTGCTGAATATTTGCCTCTGCCTCTGATTGGTTACTCATTTTGGCTGTTTACAGCGTCTCTGCTAAACACCTATGGTTATTTTGTCTCATTGGTGACAATTTACAATAAGGCTAAGTTCACACTGTATCTGATGAAGAGAACTTAGGCTCTGGAAACGTGTTATATTTGTGCTATCTGAAATAAACGCCTTTTGTTTCTTTCACCTAAAACTTTGGTCCCATGACTTTGTGAAGACAGCGCTGGTGTTTCCAGGCATGCTACTCCATACTAGCTTGCAGTCTTCGGCACCAGGACCATTCGGACTCCACATCGGTACCCCATTTCAGGGGTGATATGCATTAAGCCCAAGGAGCAACAAGGTGAGCCTCCTACTTACCACACCTTCCTTTTCCCTCACTGTACGGTATCACAAGAGGCGCCGCCTTTCACCTGTTCCCTTTTTTCTCTACAGTTAAGTTCACACAAGAGGGTTTTTTTTTAGAAAAGTACAGATAGATAAGAATGTTCCTGCAGCCGATACAGTGCTATCAGCTGCAGTAATGTGCCCAACGCCGCCTGGCATCTGGCAATATAACACAGTCCATTGCTATTAGAGATAAGCAAAGCGAATTTGATGAATTTTAATTTTCAGTGTGGGCATTAAATTGGGTGCTGGGTGTGCATTATAGGAAGTCACTGGGTGCTGGGTGTACATTATAGGAAGTCACTGGGTACTGGGTGTGCATTATAGGAAGTCACTGGGTGCTGGGTGTGCATTATACCAAGTCACTGGGTGCTGGGTGTGCATTATAGGAAGTCACTGGGTGCTGGGTGTGCATTATACCAAGTCACTGGGTGCTGGGTGTGCATTATACCAAGTCACTGGGTGCTGGGTGTGCATTATAGGAAGTCACTGGGTGCTGGGTGTGCATTATACCAAGTCACTGGGTGCTGGGTGTGCATTATACCAAGTCACTGGGTGCTGGGTGTGCATTATAGGAAGTCACTGGGTGCTGGATGTGCATTATAGGAAGTCACTGTGTGCTGGGTGTGCATTATACCAAGTCACTGGGTGCTGGGTGTGCATTATAGGATGTCACTGTGTGCTGGGTGTGCATTATAGGAAGTCACTGGGTACTGGGTGTGCATTATAGGAAGTCACTGGGTGCTGGGTGTGCATTATAGGAAGTCACTGGGTACTGGGTGTGCATTATAGGAAGTCACAGTGAACACAGTGTCCATCTTAACAACTCACCTTTTTACCAATGTTCACTGCTGTCCTGGGAGAAAATTGATATTTGCTCATGATTCGCTCATCTCAGTGTTATACTATGTGTGAACATAGCCTAATACTGTACATGAATGGATAGTTATATGCATTTTACATGTTAAATGCTTAGGGCAGACTATCAATGGGAGAATGGTAAGAGACTGACAACCAGAGCCTACAATGAAGGAAATGAAGAGGCCATAGCAATGTCTGTGCCTATGTAATGTACAAGCATCTCAGCAGCATTAATAAATCTTTTATTTATTCAGCATTGAATAAATCTTGAAGTATTTGCAGAAAAAAAGACATGGACATCTAGCCAGAACATTAGATGAGCAAATGGAATGTGGGATAGTACTGTATTTCACTAAGTGGCATAAATATTTTGTAGGTGTGGTTTGCCACTTTGTACAGAAGGGCATAGGTCCATATTTATAAAAGCTGTGCCAGGTGCAGACTTGGCAAAAAGTGCCCCAAGTTCAACAAGTGGACAGTCAGGGGGGCGGACCATGGCAGGAAGGGATGTGACCTCCTCCCTGCACAAAGTTTATTAAAATTTAAACCTGACGTATGTAAAAAAAAAAGTATATATATGCCACATCAAGACTGCCGCTCAGACAATCTCAGAAACCTCAATTAATTTCCCCTATATAGTTTATTTCCAGTTGCATATCTGACAAATAATCCAATTTTCCCTCCCTTATAACACAAACTACCATCCACTAGCAACATAGATAGGGCCAACTAGTGCAGAGCTCCTTTTCTTTGGCAACATTTGGACCCTTTACCTTGGCATATATGTGGGGATATATGTATGTCTTTGAAATCCCGGCCACATGGTTGCGCTCCCGGGAATATGCGCCCAGGATATTCCAGGGAATCGTTGTTGAATTCCCTGGAATATCCTGGCCTCATATTCGCGGGATCGCAACTCTGCGGCCGGGATCACAGGCATGACGAGAGAGCGCCGATGCCGTCAGACCAAAAGTCCGACGGTCCGCTCATCTCTAGTATTCACCCGGGATGATTGTTTTCCCACAGTAAGGCTTTAAATCTTGCTAACAGCTTCATCTCATTGCTTGATTCTCCCAGGCTTTTGAAGACACTCTCTTCTATGCATTTCTATGAGTGCGCTCTCACAGAGATTCACAGAAGACACTGACTTCAGTCTCTGCAGATGTGGGAGAGTATACAAGCAAGGCTCTATAATGAAACAACCTGAATGGCAAAACTTTTACTGTGCATTTACTATAGGTAGTTTTCAAGTATATTTTACAGCAACATCTATTTAATGCTTTCATAGGGCATATTATGTGTCTACCTACCTATCCATTCTAATGGACCTGACAGATGTTTTAGGAGATGGGACACCACAGGTGACATTTGGTATATCTGATGGACCTAACGTGGCCAATCATGTTTGGTAGTGACTATATTGGGTGATCTATGTTGTCTTGTATTAGAAGCTATCTTTCTTGTCACTAGACACTAATAATTATCTAGTACTTTACTATGGAAACAAAGGTTCGTACAGTATCTTGCCAGCTGGAAGTCAATCCTTGTCTTTTTCCCTAGCTGTCTGCCCTAGGTTAAAACTCATTACATTTTGAAAGCATAGAGGCAACGAGACAAGTTACCTGGGAGCTCTTGACTTGAATTGGAGAAGCTGCATTACAAAATGTCCTTAATCTGTCTCCTGAAATCACATTGGTTTATTATAAAGTAATAGCCATTTATTTCTTACCCACATCCATAGCATAATGTTTCATCCAGTGCTTCTGTATTATATTATATATACTTATATTTACTTCTATTTACTACTTCGGAGAGAGAAGTGGAGAGGGGAAGATGGGAAATGTGGGAAAATGTTAGATGAATAACTTCATGGAATTTCTCAAGTTCTTGTAAAAGTCACTTTATTATGTCATCAATGCTGGGCTTACATGTGGTTAATTTGTTAGTATAAGGTCAGTATATTGGTCAGTCATTTCAGCCAAAAGTAGGTGTGGAACCAATACAGAGAAAAAAAAAATATTGGATTGCTTGCCTGGAGCAAGATGAAGGAGATCCAGCAGTCACACAGGCACTGAAGCAATCTGTACAACTACCAGGGCGGGGTGGGGGGGGGAGGGGCTACAGTGCTGGGGCCGGGAAAAGAGCATGACATAGCAGCCCTGTGGAATGAAGAAGTCTCCTACTTAGAGCTGTTTCAATTTCTGTCATGCTGGACGCTGGGCTTCCTCTTCAGGGTCCTAACACCAAGCTCTCCCGGGGTTTTATTCCCAGGTACTTCTTGACCAGCCCTGTGATCTGTGCACTGCTCCCACTGCAGACCATTAGAGGTTAACAAACAGCAGGGAACTGTTATGTCTTATCTCCTTCTGCACTGCCAACCTCCAGATCCTTTCTGCTGTTAACCCTTTCTGCTGCTCTGTGAGGAGGTCGACAGTGCAGGAGCCATAAGACAGGAGCAGATTACTGGAAATGCATTTTCTGGTAATAGTTGATGTAAAAAGAAAACCAAGTAGGGAACTACGCCTTTAAGCATAGATAAAATGTCTACAATATAAACAATCAATAGACATACTGTAAAATGTACATTATTCAATGCAAAGCAGCCCCATAGGAATCTGCATCCTTTCTTTATTAAAATATGACGTGTGAACATAGCCTTAGGCACTACATTGTTTTTCAGTAAAAAACGTACGCTGATTGCAATGGAAATCACACATCATATTTCAGTAAAGAACGAACGCAGATTCCTATAGAATCAGCATCCATTCTTTACTGCAGGGGCTGCATTGCATTGAAGTAAATGCAATGCCGTCCACTGAATGCACACATCGTTATTCTAATGCCCGTATAAAGGAGGTTAAAATAATGTACCTGCCTTTTATTTCCAGAAATAACAGCTGTTCACACAATGTAAATTGTGTCGACGGCCGCACTTTTTATTGAAGTGAATAGGTAATTAATTTGTGAGCACATCTGACGTGCCCAAAAGTCAATTGTGAAAAAAGAAAGTTCCTGCAGCCAATATAGAGGTATCAGCTGCAGGAACGTCCTGAATGCAGCCCTGAATACCGTCCTGAATGCGGACAGCAGTTTAACAACGTCCTATGCAACGGACGCTGTTAAACGTTGTGTGAACATAGTCTAATACAGATATAATTTTACACCCTTATTTAAATTTCCCTATTACATTGATTAGGACTTTGATTAATAGTTTCAAACCATGCATGTGATAAAACAGAAGGACAACTATTTATAAATTAATTCATCTGAAGCCCCTCCCCCCAAGGTACAGGGAATTCATAGCTACAGTACATGCCATGTAATAATCTATACATCTGGGCCAATGTGTTTCTGTAAAATGAATGAACCACTAAGGTAATCTGCTGTGGTGTGCACTGATTCCAGGGAGAAATTATGCACTCTAGTCTCCTATGACACCTATATGTGATTAATGTTAACGTCTATGGTTAATTCTGTTGAGAAAAGGGCATCTTTCTTGGACCACTAAATCTGTGAATAATTTAAAGGACTAGAAAACATAATATATTTGTAAAGAAATGGAATTTTTTTTCTATGAAAAAATATTCACTCAAATTGTAAAGCAGTTTAAGGATTATTGGGGTCAAGGAAATAAAGTATTTCTTAGGGGAATAATAAAAAATCATTCTAAAAATTGTGAAGATTCTCATTTTATAATGTCTAAGTATGTACTTAAAATATATTACAGTAGATATACTCATCCCTCTTTATTTTCTCACATGAAAGACTGCAGGTCAGCCAAGCGATGCGTAGTAACATGAATAGGAACTAAAACCAGGACCCCCAGCAATGTTAAAAATAGAGATACTGTGAATGAAGATTGTTTTCTAAGCTTCATCCTCAGAGATTTTTTCCATTAAATCCTTTGTTTTATTAATATGTAAATGAGGTGGTTTGGTGCACAGGTGTTGGTACTTTAGCCCTCAAATCACTGATCAGCCCAGTCTGCTCACCCCTCTTTATGAATATTCATCTGGTGCCCACATATGCCCAGAATAATTTTGACTAGCCCATATTTACACTACTCATAGTTTTCCACTCACAATTGTGCTTTAAGGATTCTTGTCATAAGTCAATGTTTAAGTTATGCTGTGGTATATATTAAGGACCTAATGTGTAAATGTTTGTGTATGTGTGGGATCGGTAGGTAGGATTAAGTATAAAAATATTAACGTGGCAAAGGGGTTCCTGTGGTGTAGGTAGTGCATTAAAAAATTATATCTGCTGTAATATATTTATGCCACACATACGAGGGGCTGCTGATAAGTCTTTGGCTTTGTGTTCTTTTTTTGTTTCGATGGTAACGAATGTCACATCACATGCCTTATGTGTCTAATATATGTTTTCACAAATTTGTGTATGTAGCTTATGGCAACTTTGATCTAGGCACGCAGGAAAACAAAATGGCACAGTTTATGGTAATATTCACAGCAAATGAGAGCAGAGGAGTGATACAATTCTTGTTTCTGCAAGGAAAGTCTGCGAAGGATATTCATGGTGACATGTCACAGACATTGGGGGATCAATGCTCTTCATATTCTACACGTAAGAGATGGGTTGCCAAATTTAAAACGGGACACTTCAGCACCAATGATAAGGGACGTCCTGGACAACAGAGTGGTTGTTGTTCCGAAGATCGTCGATGCTGTGCACAACCTCATATTAGAGAATCAGCAAATTTTAGCTAAAGGAATAGCAGACATCATGGGGATTTCTCATGAACGTATTTGTGTCATCATCCATGAACATTTGAACTTGAAGAAGCTATTTGCAAAGTGAGTCTCCAAATGTCTGACAACAGTTCAGAAAAGCATGCGAGTGACAACTTCCTGGTCCATTTGTCAGCGTTTTTGGATTTATAAGAACTTCCTGGATCGCCTGGTCACTATGGATGAGACCTCAATTTATTTGTATGACCCTGAAACCAAGGAGCAGTCAAAAGAGTGGAGACACAGTCATTCTCCTGGTCCAAAGAAGTTCAGAGTGCAAAAATTAGTCACTAAGGTAATGGCTTCTGGGATTAGGAGGGTATGCTGCTAGTGGACTACCTTCAAAATGATTCCACCATCAATGCAAGGTATTACATTGAACTTTTGGACCAACTGAAGACAGCTCTGAAGGCCAAAAGGTGCGGCAAGCTGTCTAAAGAAATCTTTGAAGAGACCATGACAAAACTGGGGACCATGGAAAAACTGGTGGAACTAGGCTTCCAGCTGGTTTTTTCAAGGCTTACAGAACTTGGAATACCCATGTAAGAAGTGTGTTGACATCAGTGGGAAGTATGTGGAAAAAATGTTAAGTTTCATCTTCCTATCTCATTTCTTTCTGGGTAAAGCCAAAGACTTGTCAGCAGCCCCTCGTAGATGTAATCAGCAGCAGAATATACATTTGTGACATCTCTGATTATAGGCATTCACCTTCCTTTTTCTTCCATTTTGGACCAGACCACCATGACTACATCTTTTAGTTATGTCTTGCCACTATGTCTTGCAGATAACACTATGAATAAATAACATATCATCATACCCCTTACAAATTGTCCCGAAGATAAACAATTAGTAGTGCACTTTTCAGGCATCCAGTCATGAAATACAGTAATACCATGGTATTCAAACAGAAGTTTACCTGGAAGTAACATTCAGAATTCAAACTTTGCTCAGTATCTGAACGATTTTGCGAGCGGGGATGGTGGGTTGTACCTGGTGAGTTTAGCACTGGTGAGGCTTCACATACAGTACAGTACTGTATGAGACTGTACATTATTTCCTATAGGAAAACACTGCTCGGTTCTCAGACTGCCTTCTAAACCAATTAAACTGCCTTCCTGAACCGAGGTACCACTGTATATTTAAGGTGCTCTCATGTAAAAGAGACTCACCTGTCCCAATTCCCACATTGCCATTCAGACTACTCTGACCAGGCCTGGACCTAGATGTCCTCATTATAGATTAGTGAACTCCAAGCATGTATTTTCAGCATTTGATTTCCAGTGGTTGCAGAAGTTATGGTGCTTTTAGACGGAGCGATAATTCGCCGGATCGCACGATTATCGATTTTGAATGAACGATGTGTTTTTTATAACGATCAGCGTTTAGATGGAACGATACATCATACGGAAAAATCGTTTTGCGATCGTTTTGCGATCGCTTAAGCCTATCTCACACATAGGATAAACCGGTGAACGACTGTTTAGATGGAACGATCTGCGAATTTTTTGCGAACGACAATTTAAGAACATGTTGAAAGATCAAAATGAACGATTTCTCGCTCGTCGCTTGATCGTTCGCAGCGTTTACACGTACGATTATTGTACAAATCCGATCATTATCGCGCAAATTCGAACGATAATCGTTCCATCTAAAAGCACCATTAGATGCAGCCCTCGTGATTATATGGCTGTATCCATGTTTTCCAACGCCTGCCGCCACCAGTTATCAATTGCCGCAAATGCGTGCTCAAGGTTCGCTCATGTCTACTCCTGATGACATATACACTTGCTGATCGGTGTCTGAATATTCAGTTGTATCTATGTCCTAAGGGCTAACTGTTAAAGTAATAACCAGTTCAAGAGAACCATCATGATCCTACCACAGGGTAGGAATAATGGACATCTACCAGCTCGCACCCTTATCTTGACTATTTCTTATAATGTGCAAGTCTAGACAAAAACAATGGGAGTAATTATAGTGCATTGTAAACCAGGCAGCTCCAACCTTTTAGTTGGTAAATTTTCCTCTGGTCAGTAAGTGGTGGCCGATACATCCCAAAGGCCCTTCCATGGCCATGTTTAAATGTCACATAATAATCGGGGAAACAGTTACAGATTTAGCATTGAAGCCCAGGTGCTTTAGGTTACACCTCTCTCCTATACTATATATCAAGCTGTAAATAGCCCTAATAATCCTCAATGCTAGAGGGACACCTTTCAGCCTTCAGTAAATACTGTAAAAACGTTATTCCATTGCCATCATCATAAATCTTACAAGCTAATTATAATGTACCTGGCTTTGACTAATAGGCTTTGTACTGAATTCCCTGCTGTGATAACTAACCACGGTGTTTTAGAATGTAACATTTCTTACAACTTTAGAAATGTTGTGCTCCCAATTAGATATTGTCAAAACTTGGAAATAAGCTTAAGAGAGCAAATGAAGGGAAAACATTCAGATGTTCATCAGAGGTCATACCTGTGATGGAGGTGAAACGTATTTACTGCTCCAGTGAACCAAGTCAAATTTACTGAAGTTGACAGAGCGAATGGGCGCTGAAAAATTTATGTTTGAACAAACTTTTTTTTTTTTTCTTTAGCAGTTCATTTCATTTTGCATTGGCTATAAACCTCGGTAGGAGAGAATGAAAAAAGTGCCAGCCGTAGACATTTCCAGCTAATTGAAGGTACTCAACTGTGTTTAAGAAATTTAAAGGCAATAGGCTACTTTACCGTCCTGAAATATTCAAGAAAGAGCTTAAAATGAATTCTGCTGGAAACATCTTATTTCTTTGAAACAAATGTCTTGTTATTTAAAATGTTTTCTCTCTCAATTATAGTTTGTCTGGCACAATATTCTAGTAAGTATTTATTCACATACATATACCTGACAGGTGCAGGTCCTAGGTCTGGGAGCTTTACGTATCAAGATAATAGGGGTTACCAATTCCACAATTCCCATAGAAGTCACTGAAGACAGCAGCATACAGGCAAAGTAAAAAGAAGAAGAAGAAAAAAAAGCATTACCTTGTGATCTGTACCTTTAAGGTATTTATAGTAATAAATACATTTACTGTTTTACACTTTATGTAAAAAATTTTTTTAGATATTTAGCATAGTACCTGGATAATGTACTATATTGTTGGCTAAAAGATTTGCTTTCTCTGACACATCTGCTTCTAAAGATGCTGTGTTGAGCAAGTTTCCTTTGATCACTTATAGGCTATGTTTACAGAATTTAATTTTACAGAAAAGAACTGATGCTGATTGCAATGAAATCAGCGTCCGTTCTTTACTGCAGGGGCAGCATTACATGAAAGTCAATGCAACACCGCCCACTGTGTTCCCATATTGTTATGTTAACGCCCGTTCTTTAGAACAGGCGTTAAAATAAGGTGCCTGCCAATTATTTCCGGGTGCTGTCCACCGAATAGCGTCCGAAAATAATAGCTGTTCACACAATGTAAAGTCGGCCGGCAGGCGCACTTTGCATTAAAGTGAATAGTTAATAAATTTATAGGCACACCTGACGGTGCCCGCAAATCAATAGTAAAAAAAGAACGTTCCTGCAGCTGATACAGAGGTATAGGTTACAGGATATTTTGGCCCTGGGGGAAAAATACAAAAACAAGTGCAAATCTTTTCTTTATAGTTTTTCTGTGTGTTTATTCCACTCCTGGTTTTGGCTAAAGATACCAATCAAATAAAAGAACTAGAGTATGGGGACATTTATTAAGACTGGTGTACTTGTACACTGATCTTAAAGGAGAAGTTCGGCCATTTTGATCTTTTGGCAGCTGGCAGGGGCAGGGGGGAAGTTAGTTAGAATGCTAACTAAGCTCTCCACGTTCACGCGCCATGGCGCTACTCCAGCTCTGGGATCCCCACCAGAAGGTATTTGCCTTCCTGCCCCAGTCACTGATTGGCCGAGCGGGTAGTCAATCAACCGAGTCGTGATGTTGGCCAGGAGAAGATCACAGAGCCGAGTGGGGGTCCCAAAGTGGGGATCCATTGCTGGAGAAGCAATCTTAAGTGAGTTAACCGGACTTCTCCTTTAAGTAAAGACCCACTCCCAATTACCCCTCTTTATTTATTAAGAGGCGCACGCTTCTTAGTAAAGAGAGCTTGCACAGAAATCTACATCTGTTTCAGAGTAAACACAATTACCTATGTGTTTACAAAGGCATTAACTCTTTGTCCTCCAGGGGGAATACTGCACATTAACATTATTGCCAGGGTCAGTGTTTTTGCTGTTTGTGGGTCCGTAGTTCTGTGCCTAATGTGATTTGTTCATGTTTATTATGCATTTTGGTGCTGAATAACCCCATTATTGGGATTTTATTATTTTTTGTGATCATTAAAAAGTTTTAATTTCCCTATAAATGCCTTTTTTCTGTTCTGGGTGGGCTTGGTTCACACTACGTTTTTGCAAAAAACGGATAAAAGATGGATGACATAAACGGATGCATTTGTGTGAATCCATTTTGATCCATCTTTCCAATGACTTCCATAAATAAAAAAAAAAGGATCAAAATGCATCTAGCTGACCTTACTTTTGTGTATGTTAAAAAAAACAGATGCGTTTTAATCCCTTTTTTTATAATGGAAGTCAATCGAGAAACGGATCAAAACGGATTCACACAAATGCATCCATTTTTTTCTATCCTTTTTTGCAAAAAGTTTTTTTAAACCCAGCCTAATTCTTAGTTTTTTTTTGCGTTGGGTATTTGTGCATTTTTTTTATGTGTAACAAAAAAATGGTGAGATACTGTGGCTGGCACTACCAGATTGGATTCATGGAAAAAACTGCAGGGAATGGAATGTGTGCTAATACATGGTGGTGCTCACCCCTTATAAAAAAGCCAGATAGGCGCAATCCCAAAATTCATAGAAAAAGTAATTAGGAGGGCACTCACCATTAAAATATATTTCATTTCTTTAAAACCGTCCATGCAGTCAGGTACGAGGACGCCAGCTCCGGCGTGATTGTGAGAGGCGTGACAGCTGTTTCACACGTGATTCGTGCTTCTACAGACGCTGACTAGGTTCACAATACCTTCGGTATATAACCTGCTTGGGCATGCACACACTAGACATCGATACTTAAAAAATAGTGAGGTTAAAAACATCATGTCACAATCATACATATTATACATTAATCATTATTTGTGATAAATTAATCGCACTAAGTTATAGGAACATATTCAATTCAATTCTCTCATTTAATCCGGCTGGACCCTGAGCGTTAGTAGCTAGGATTAATTTTGCTTCCTCCTGTAATAGCAGTTTATTGTTGTCCATTCCTGCTTTAGGTCGTATACGCTTTAAGCCAAAATATTGAAGACAGTTCGCTTCACCTCTATGTTTTTCATTTACATGATGGATCAGTCGTGGGACTCCTTTCCCTGTCCGTAATGATCTTATATGTTCACTGAACCTTTTATTCAGGGGACGGATGGTTTATCCAATATAAAAGGCTCTGCAACAACAGACGATGGCATAAACTACATACGGCGTTTTACAGCATATCATATCTTTGACCTGAAATTCTACGCCACCTAATTTTATATTTTTATTTGGAAGGAAAAATTTGCACCAGTTACCTGAACCGCATTTATAGTTTCCTTGTGGAGCAGTCTTGTCTAGCCAAGTGGTTCCGTGTTTTTTCTCCTTGAACTCGCTATTCATTAACTTGTCCTTTAGATTACTGCATCGTCTGAACGAGACCACCGGTCTTTCCTTTAAGCATTCTGCTAGGACAGGATCAGCTGTTTATTGCGTTTTTTTCTAAATGCCTTTTTATACGCTATATCCAGATCCTTTGCTGGGTATTCTCTTATTAAAAGTCTTTTGGTGAGTAGATTTGCTTGTTCATTGAAGCTTTCATCTGAGTCATTGATTCTTCTAAATCTGAGAAATTGTCCATAGGGGACTGCTTTTTTTACATGATGCGGGTGGAAACTGTCGAAGTGTAGGAAGGCATTTGAAGCAGTCGGTTTCCAATAACTAGTGGTTCTCATAACGTTGTGTTCAAGAGTGACTTTTACATCCAGGAATTCGATGATTTTTTCATCTATTTTAGACGTAAAGTACATATTCATGTCATTAGAGTTCAAATAAGTTACAAATTCAAAAAATGTTTCTTTAGTGTTATTCCAGACGATGAATATATCATCGACAAACCGAAAATATTTCAAGATGCAGTGCATAAACAGATTAGTTGCAGTGTAAATCATTTTGCTTTCTAAGACTGCTAAATACAGATTGGCGAACGTGCACGCGATGGGCGTACCCATCGCTGTGCCTTCGCACTGTTGGAACCACTGATTATTAAATAGGAAGGCATTGTTTTGCAAGATAAAAAGTATAGATTCACAGACAATATCAGTGAACTCGGGACATTGGTCAGTTTGCTCCAGTAATTCTCTCATTGCTCTCACCCCCAAATCCTGAGGTATTTTCATGTACAGGCTTTCTACATCGATTGTGCAGAGAAAAGCATTTGCCGGACATTCTACACCATCAATAGCTGTCAAAAATTCATTTGTGTCTTTTATGATTGAGGGAGCTGATTTGAGGAGTGGACGTAGCAGCCAATCCATATATTTAGATAAAGGCTCTGTGATGGAATTGACGCTTGATACAATCGGGCGACCAGGAGGCGGTGTAAGGCCCTTATGTATCTTGGGTATATGATACCATACCGGATTTCTGGGATATTTAGGGATCAGTTTTTCTGCTCGTTTCCTGGATATTATCCCTTTTTCCACATATTTCCGTAATAGGCTTTGTAGTTTAGATTTTATTTTGTTAGTTGGATTCTCCTTCAATATCTGGTATGTCCGTTTATCATACAGTTGTCTTAGTGCTTCCTTTTTGTATTCTGCTTTATTTTGTATCACAATATTTCCCCCCCTTGTCTGCTTTTTTGATAATAATATCATCTCTCTCCTTCAGCCATTTCAGGGCTGCAAGTTCTCCAGATGTCGCATTCGGGGGTAGTTTAGGATAGATAAGCGATTTTATGGCCTCCTGTATTTTTCTTCTGAACAAATCGATGTTGCTGCCACTAGGGATAGGGGGTGCGTAAGAGGATTTGACTCCTCCCATGAATTCCGAGTGAGTGATTATTTCGGGGGCGTTTTGTCCTTCTATGCCTTGTAGTTCCATTAATAATGAAAGACCATCCACATCCTCAGTAGTACGTGCACCTGCTAACCAAAATCCAAGCTCACCGATACTGGCTGGAAAATTACCTTCAGGTTCTTCTGTTTTTACTTCTTGTGAGTTTAATGTTGCAAATTGTTTTTTTAGTTGTAGTTTTCTAGTAGCCTTGTATAGGTCAATTTCAAATTGTATCTCATCAAAATCCTCCACCAAGCAAAAATTTAAACCTTTATTCAGGAGTGACATAACATTTTCATCTAGTGGTATATCCGTGTAATTAATCACCAGTTTGGGATCATTTACTTCTTGATGCCCGTCTAATCCCGCCATTTCCGATTTCCTTTTTATGGCTTCTACTGTTCTTTTTGGAACCGCGCCCCTGTCTGGTCTTTTTTCTAAAGGGGCGCATTTTTCTTGTCCATCTTCGTGCCTTCCTGTTTCCTTTCTTTCCTTACACGGTCCCGCGGTTTCTTGATATTTTTTAGATGTTTTTTGTTTACTTTTTTTTGTTATACCTATCTTGTTCCTCTCCTGAGAAAGATTCTGATTCTGTTGTCCAGAAATCCGAGGACTTTTTCTTAGTGGTCTCTGCATTTTGTTGTTTCTTCGGGAAAAAGGGACGTCTGACATTAAATCTTTTTCTGTAAGGTTGTTTCTTAATGAAAGCTTTGTTGTTGTCATAGTCTAATTTATCTCTTATAAATTTATCTTTCTTTTGTTCCTTTATTTCTTCCTGTAATTTAGTTAGCTTGAGTTCGAGTTTTTTTAAGAATTCGGCGTAGTGCTGCTCCGTACTTCTTTTCCTTAATTCAATCTTTGCTTTGCATAGTTCTTCCGTTATACTCTCATACTCCACTTCATTTTGATGTGGAACCAATTCCAGCAGGTTCATTGCATGTTTCTGATGTAAGGCTATCCACTCTTGTTCAAAGTCCTGATTGCCAAAAAATTTAGAGATTTCTTTGAATTGCCTTAGACCTCTTGGGGCTCGTTCACATTGTTGGTAGGAGCGTAATGAATTAATTGTCCAGAACGTACGTAGCTCCTTGTCTGCCAAACCTTGTATCTTGAATTCCAGGCTTTTAGTGCTTAATACTTGTGTGGAATCTTTTTCATTACATTGTATAAAAAAGGAGTTGGCATTCTCTCGACCTGCATTGAAAGCACATTCCAACTGCTTTTCCTCAGTGGGGTTTATATCCATAGATTCCATGATGAATCCTTACGATCCTTTGTGGAAGTTGGATCCCAAATCTTTTACTGTTGTGCTCACACCCAAATAAGGAAAACTTTACGTGTAACAAAAAAATGGTGAGATACTGTGGCTGGCACTACCAGATTGGATTCATGGAAATAACTGCAGGGAATGGAATGTGTGCTAATACATGGTGGTGCTCACCCCTTATAGAAAAGCCAGATAGGCGCAATCCCAAAATTCATAGAAAAAGTAATTAGGAGGGCACTCACCATTAAAATATAGCCTTTATTTCATTTCTTTAAAAACCGTCTATGCAGTCAGGTACGAGGACGCCAGCTCCGGCGTGATTGTGAGGGGCGTGACAGCTGTTTCACACGTGATTCGTGCTTCTACAGACGCTGACTAGGTTCACAATACCTTCGGTATATAACCTGCTTGGGCATGCGCACACTAGACATCGATACTTAAAAAATAGTGAGGTAAAAAACATCATGTCACAATCATACATATTATACATTAATCATTATTTGTGATAAATTAATCGCACTAAGTTATAGGAACATATTCAATTCAATTCTCTCATTTAATCCGGCTGGACCCTGAGCGTTAGTAGCTAGGATTAATTTTGCTTCCTCCTGTAATAGCAGTTTATTGTTGTTCATTCCTGCTTTAGGTCGTATACGCTTTAAGCCAAAATATTGAAGACAGTTCGCTTCACCTCTGTTTTTCAAAACATAGAGGTGAAGCGAACTGTCTTCAATATTTTGGCTTAAAGCGTATACGACCTAAAGCAGGAATGAACAACAATAAACTGCTATTACAGGAGGAAGCAAAATTAATCCTAGCTACTAACGCTCAGGGTCCAGCCGGATTAAATGAGAGAATTGAATTGAATATGTTCCTATAACTTAGTGCGATTAATTTATCACAAATAATGATTAATGTATAATATGTATGATTGTGACATGATGTTTTTAACCTCACTATTTTTTAAGTATCGATGTCTAGTGTGTGCATGCCCAAGCAGGTTATATACCGAAGGTATTGTGAACCTAGTCAGCGTCTGTAGAAGCACGAATCACGTGTGAAACAGCTGTCACGCCTCTCACAATCACGCCGGAGCTGGCGTCCTCGTACCTGACTGCATGGACGGTTTTAAAGAAATGAAATATATTTTAATGATGAGTGCCCTCCTAATTACTTTTTCTATGCATTTTTTTTATTGTTTGTTTGTTGGGGAGGGGGCTTAACCAAGGGCAACAGGTTATAGTCTTTAGAAGTTATTCCCCTAACACATAAACAACAAACTCATAGAGACCAATTGAATAGAAAAAGTGTTCATTGACCCAACTTTTACCTTGCCAAAATTTATCTAGCATTAAAACCAAGTAAACTACCTACTCAGCATTCTACGTGCACTTATAAATTAAACATCAGAGATTTTATCAAACTGTAATTCATATCTCTTTTCCCTTTGAGACATTAAGCAACGACCACACTGAGAATATATAATTTTCCTGGTATACGGCTGTAATTTGTTTTTCAATTTAAATATAATTGTCCTTTAACAAAAAATTGACTGATCACAGAAGTGACAGGGTCTTGTTAACCACTGCTTTGTCTAGGTAGAATAGCTGGAATTGTGCATTTTATAAATATGTATGCATGAAATATACCGCATTAGGTTACTAATGAAGCACTTTCACGCCAGATTGACTGACTCTGTAGAGAAAAGCTTGCCAGCAGAACATGGGGGGAATGTTACTAGAAGATCACCTATGCTATTATCTTTCCATTACATCATTATTTACTCAGGGGTTTTATGCAGTTTTTTTTTCTGTTTATAAACCTTCTTCCTAATAAAACTTTGGCAACAAAACTCTCCTTTCATTTACTCACACAAGGTCAATTTTATGAAGCAATGTCAAATCAAATCATTGTAATAAATGGGGCACATATAGCTTTTTCACAGTCCATAAATTATGCAATACACAAAAAGCAAACATAAGGCGCACACACACATACAATTCAGCAAAATAAAAATCTAAACAATCTCCTAGAGGACCTGAAAAGTTGCGTTAATGATATTCATTACCATGAAAAACCTTAACCTTTTTTTTACTGGTATCAAAGGGACAAATTATAAATAATAAATGGCTGTTACATTATCAAGCAAATATCATGGTTTTGCCATTTTTTCTTTAGTAGACAATTTATAGTGTTACATGTAACAGCACTGATTTCATCCTTTTCATTGCAACGGCAGAATCACTATTCCCTCTACAGCTCAGGTGTCAAACCAGCGGTCAAAGATTTGGCTGTGCAGGCATAATGGGAATTATAGTCCTGCAAAGACTGTAGAGCTGCATTGTTGACACCCATGCTCTGCAGAATCCATATTGAAAATGCAAATTAAAAGTCTGGCCTGAGGGTATTTTCAGAACAACAAAGGTGTTACAGGGGTCATACCATTACCACACTGTGGCAAAAACTGGATTTAAATAAATTCATTTTGCAGTAATACTGTGGCTTTAGGTTGTGGCATAACCATATGTAAATATGGTGGTAAAACCACAGCAAAAAAGAAAAAAAAATCATGTACTTATCTGGCTAATGATATGGCTATCTGACACACCATGTTAATGTAAGGGTCTCCTGATTTCTGAGGTCTCCTGTTTCTCTTATGGCTTTACCAAGCATTGCTCCCACCTGGCCAGAATCCTGCTCCACACTGATGAGGGGCAATACCCCGAAACAGCTGTCTGTGGATGGCTACCTGGCCTTGGTTTTTCCCTTGTCATTACATTGACTTATATGGCCACCTAATATGGTGGTTTTGGTGGTCTCCTTCCAGGAGCCACCCCTAGGCTGGGCCATTCCCAGCAGAATATCTGGCTAGTCTTGTGTTTTGAGACTCTTAAATGAGGCCCCACTGGCTCTTTTTTGTACAAAGCAAAATAGGTATAATCAGATGTGTACCACATACATATATGTAAAAGAGTAAAAAAGTACAAATGTGCTGTTTCTTGAAAAGTTAATGTACCAATTTTCCATCACTGTACCAATTTTCTTCCCCATGGGTCTATTCACTCCCTGGTTTCCTCCAGCGTCAGGGGCAGGGAGAAAATAATAAGCAAGCATTGCTTACCTCTCCCCATGCCTGTGATGTGCAGTGTGACCGGACTCCGGACCCCGGACCCCAGACCCCCTCTGGCACTAAGGGAGCTTCTGCCTGCTCAAATAGATATTCCAGAAACTCAGATTGATATCCCCAATATCATTTGTGCAACTGGAGATCTATTGCTTTCTTGACCTCCATCCTGCTGACTGCCCCAACTTGGAAGGGAATTGAGGCAACCTGTTAAGGCACAGGTTGGAAGCAGGGCCTTAGACCCATCCAGGACAATATCTGGTTAACTCAGTTTAAAGAGGGAGCAAAAAGTTGCTGCTTGTTAACTTGCTGTATGTGAACAATGAAATAGGCCAAAATTAACTTGGGATACTTTCATTCTTCCCAGCTTCTAATACCGATATTAGCAGTACACACACACACTACTGCTTGTGTCTGAAAGTTTGTTTCTTAATCTTTGGACGCCACCCAGGGGCGTAGCTAGGGGTTCAGCCTAGGGGGGGGGCGAGTGAGGCTGAGTGGGCCCCCAACCAACGTTACCCATAGGGAACCCATAGGGCCTCCAAAAGACGTTACCCAGATGACAAGGATTTTTTTGAATAATAAAGGGTATATTCTTCTACATTTTTATAGTGAATAAGGATAAAGAGCAGTGTAAAAGGCTTCTACATCTGGAATATAGAGCCACAAAAAAAGTAAAAGTGCTTAAGATTAGAAAAATATAGCTGCCTTCTTCCACAGACAGCACCACTCTTGTCCTCAGTTTGATTCTCCTGGTGGCTGCAACCTGTGGGTGACAACCATCAGCCCTGAAGTTACAGCAATACATCTGTCTACAGCGGCAGGTATCGGAGGATTGTACTACTGTACTACAACTCCCAGCATACCCTGAGGGCTACAGACTGTCAACCTGGAGCCCCCCTTCCTAGACCAAGTGCATGCTACTGGTATATATATATGGTATTACCAATAATACCAGTATACAAGGGGGAAATATTATCGCCACAACCACTACCATCACCACCATATTGTTACTGACTAAATCCTCTATACTAAATCCAATAAAACACAGTACCAGATTACAAGTAACAAATAACACCACTACTTACTGACTAACACCACCACATACTGACTAATACCACCAGATACTGACTAATACCAGCACATACTGACTAACCCCACTGCTGCTACTGAATAATCCACTGTACACAGACCAATATCACCTCTTCCAGTCATTTAGCGGTAGCCCTAGCTCTACACAGGTTCTATACACCATATACATTACAGTGCAGATATATTTAGTGACTCACAGGGGACGTCTTCTCTGAACGGAGTTCTTCCCTTTTCATCTTCTTCTCCATCTGTCCTGGGCCATTATGAGGACTTCTCCGAGCCATTAATCCACAGAATCTGCCAGACAGACATATTAGGCTCCACACTCTGTCATCATCCTCATCTCTCTACACACTGCACATCTGTATTGGCCGCTTTACACCCTTGTTTAGTGGGTAGGCTGACTCTTATAGATGGCTCCCCCCTGTATTGCCCCCTTATAGATGCCCCCCCACTGTATTACCCCCTTAAAGATGGCTCCCCTGTATCCCCCCCTTATAGATGGCTCCCCTCCCCTGTATTCCCCCTTATAGATGGCTCCCCCTGTATCCCCCCCAGATAGATGGCTCCCCTCCCCTGTATTCCCCCTTATAGATGGCTCCCCCTGTATTCCCCCTGTATTCCCCCCTTATAGATGGCTCCCCTCTCCTGTATTCCCCCTATAGGTGCCCCCCCCCCCGGTATCCCCCCCTTATAGATGGCTTCCCTCCCCTGTATTCCCCCTTATAGATGGCTTCCCTCACCTGTATTCCCCCCTTATAGATGGCTCCCCCCTGTATTGCCCCCTTATAGATGTCCCCCCCCTGTATTACCCCCTTATAGATGGCTTCCCCTGTATCCCCCCCCCCTTATAGATGGCTCCCCTCCCCTGTATTCCCCCTTATAGATGGCTCCCCCTGTATCCCCCCCAGATAGATGGCTCACCTCCCCTGTATTCCCCCTTATAGATGGCTCCCCTCCCCTGTATTCCCCCTTATAGATGGCTCCCCCTGTATCCCCCCTGTATTCCCCCCTTATAGATGTCTCCCCTCTCCTGTATTCCCCCTTATAGATGGTTCCCCCCCTTTAACCCCCCCTTATAGATGGCTTCCCTCCCCTGTATTCCCCCCTTATAGATGGCTCCCCTCCCCTGCATTCCCCCCTTATAGATGGCTTCCCTCCTCTTTATTCCCCCCTTGTAGATGGCTCCCCCCCTGTATCCCCCCTTATAGATGGCTCCCCTCCCCTGTATTCCCCCCTTATAGATGGCTCCCCCCTGTATCCCCCCTAATAGATGGCTCCCCTCCCCTGTATTCCCCCTTATAGATGGCTCCCCCTGTATCCCCCCTGTATTCCCCCCCTTATAGATGGCTCCCCCCCTGTATCCCCCCTTATAGATGGCTTCCCTCCCCCGTATTCCCCCCTTATAGATGGCTCCCCTCCCCTGTATTCCCCCTTATAGATGGCTCCCCTCTCTTGTATTCCCCCTTATAGATGGCTCCCCCCTGTATCCCCCCTTATAGATGGCTTCCCTCCCCTGTATCCCTCCCTTATAGATGGCTCCCCTCCCCTGTATTCCCCCCTTATAGATGGCTTCCCTCCCCTGTATTCCCCCTTATAGATGGCTCCCCCCCTGTATCCCCCCCTTATAGATGGCTCACCCCCTATATCCCCCCCTAATAGATGGCTCCCCTCGCCGGTATTCCCCCTTATAGATGCCCCCTCTGTATTCTCCCCCTTATAGATGGCTCCCCCTCTTATAGATGGCTTCCCTCCCCTGTATTCCCCCCTTATAGATGGCTCCCCTCCCCTGTATTCCCCCTTATAGATGGCTCCCCCCCTGTATCCCCCCCCTATAGATGGCTCCCCTCCCCTGTATCCCCCCCTTATAGATGGCTCCCCTCCCCTGTATTCCCCCCCTTACAGATGGCTCCCCCCCTGTATTCCCCCCCTTATAGATGGCTCCCCTCCCCTGAATTCCCCCTTATAGATGGATCCCCCCCCTGTATCCCCCCCTTATAGATGGCTCCCCTCCCCTGTATTCCCCCCTTATAGTTTGCCCCCTGCACAGCAGATTAAAAAAAACAAACACACAACTCACCTAACAAGCGCTCCCCCATCGCTGCTGTCCCCTCTTCTTCTGCCCCCGGCTGATGCGTCGCTCCCTGGGGGATTCCCGGGCAGCGCACACATCCGGAAGCTGAGTGTGCGCCTGGGCCGGGACTTCCGGTACAGGAAGTCCCAGCGACGCGCACTAAGGTTCCTGATACGTGGGCTCCCTGGGAATCCCCCAGGGAGCGACGCATCAGACGGGGGTAAGATTGCCTCTTGCGGTCGCAAGAGGGGCTTACAGGAGGGGGTGGGCGCGGCAGTTCGGGGGGCGTGCGCCGATGCGGAGCGCAGCCTCTTGTGGCTGGAGGCACAACGCTGCCTTCGGCCACAAGAATGATTGACACAGCCAGAAGCCAATGGCTCCTGATGCTGTGTCAATCACATCCTGGCCCAGTCGGAACTGTATGCGCTCATTAGGAGTGCGAGCGCATACAGTTCCGGCCACTACTGAAGTGTTAATGCTGTCTGCAAAAGCAATAGCTCAGTGGGCCCCTGTCTGAGTGGGCCCGGGAGCGACCGCCCTCCTTGCCCCCACCAAATTTCGCTACTGACGCCACCTCTCGGAAATCATTATGCCCTCAAAAGTCACATGACTGTTCTTAGGCCATGGTAGCCTCATCACTCAACAGTAACCTCCAGTCTCATGGCTACTATGTCCGAGAAAGTGAACTCAGACTGCAGCTAAAATAAACGATTTGAACCCTTACATAACAAGTAAAGTGCAGGAGAGTACAAATACAGAGCAGGGAGATAAAATATATAAATAAAAATGTCATAAATGTTTTCTCCTATGGACTTTGCACTGGCGATATTTAACCCTCCTATGACCACCACCTTTCCAGTTGAAAAGTGCATATAGAAAAATAGAAGCAGTATAATAAATCATGAACAACAAATATAAACATGTTCACATCAAATAGTTTGTTGGGCACTGTTACAAAAATAACAAAAAACTTTGATATATCGTAGAGATAAATCAAAGTTTTTCCACCCTAATTTATTAGGAGTATAAGCTGGGAGAAGTTCACGCCTGGCAAGTTCTCTCTCAGCTATATGTGAACTGAACAGACTTGTAGTTTAAGTGTATGGAACTGTCCAGGTCCCAAAGAGACAGTGGGAAAAGAAGCTCAAGAACATTCACACAAACATAGTTTGATCGCAGTGGTAAGGAAACCCAAAGTAGTTATGGGACCTGCTGCTCCCTTACAACATATAAGCATTACATCTAAAGTGGAGGCATTTGAAACATTTTTCTCTTTTTTTTTCCAGAGCAGTCTGCAATAGAGATCGATGAGCAATATTTTTACATTTTACAGGATAATATAATTTAATTTTTAGTTAATTCAGAAAAAAATCAGCTTCTTATTTTCAGCTTATGTATACCATGTTGTAGCACTCTTCATTCTGCTTCTTATTTCCAGCTTATGTATGCCATACTGTAGCATGTGTCATTCAGCTTCTTATTTCCAGCTTATGTATGCCATACTGTAGCATGTGTCATTCAGCTTCTTATTTCCAGCTTATGTATACCATGTTGTAGCACTCTTCATTTAGCTTCTTATTTCCAGCTTATATATGCAATGCTGTAGCACTCTTCATTCAGCTTCTTATTTCCAGCTTATGTATGCCATACTGTAGCATGTGTCATTCAGCTTCTTATTTGATGCTTATATATGCAATGCTGTAGCATGTGTCATTCAGCTTCTAATTTCCAGCTTATGTATGCCATGCTGTAGCATGTATCATTCAGCTTCTTATTTGATGCTTATATATGCAATGCTGTAGCATGTGTCATTCAGCTTCTAATTTCCAGCTTATGTATGCCATGCTGTAGCATGCGTCATTCAGCTTCTTATTTCCAGCTTATGTATGCCATGCTATAGCATGCGTCATTCAGCTTCTTGCCTATATAACAATATTTCAGTTTAAGAATTGTAGGCACAGGTACTGTTGGATAAACCTTCGAAAATATAATCAGTTATTTTAACTGCTCTGTGCTTTGCCACCTGACAAGATATTGTTTCCTAAGGTCACTGTGCACTATATCATTGGTAAACTTCCCGGTAACATTGTTATTATTATTTTCAAGCCTCCTAACAATTTATCTTTTCACAATGAGACCACTAGGTCCTTGAGTTTGCCTGGTGCCATTTTAATGTAACGTCTGACCTTTTGAAAGGCTTGTTACTTAGAAATTGTTGTCTTCTACCATTCTGAATAGGCTTTATTCCTTGTAAATTGTAGTTTCCATACCATTTTAAATTAGGAAGAAAAACACAGACAATAGGCATTAAGTCACAAGAAATGTTCTTCTTGTACAGAGCTCTAGTCTGTACAGAGTTCTAGTGAACCCACATCTGGAATACTGTGTCCAGTTCTGAAGACCTCATCTACATAATGATATTAATTCAATAAAACAGGTCAAAGATGGGATCCAAAAATGGTGGACAGTCTGAAGCATAAAATTAGAAAAAACTCAAAGGGTTGGTGTCATGAAGCAAAGATGGTATAATACAATGTGTACCACATACATACATACATACATATATATACATAAGAGGACAAATGTGCTGTTTTTAGGAAAGTCACTGAACCACTTTTCTTCCCCATGGATCAATTCACTTCCTGATCTACTCTCTGAACTGTGACCCTGATGTTGCCCTGCAACAGTGCAGACACTTTTCCACAATCCCCCTTGCTTGCACGTGAAGTAGAAACAAATTGCCAGTAATAATGGGACAGATCAGGTGACTGTGATTGAACTGAGCATGAATGACCAGACCTAGTGGATGCATAGTGGCAACAGGTTATCAAACAAAGTAAGCACATGCGGGATAAATAAGTCTATATTTGTCAAGCAATGTATTTAAAGAAAACCTTGTACATTAGAGTTATGTTTCATTTAATATAATGCATCAGTATAGACTAGTTTTCCTTATGACACAAGTCCGACTCTTTAAAAAAATATATGATTAGCATCGGGGGGAGAAAATAACAAGCAAGCATTGTTTACCTCTCCCCGTGCCCGCGATGCATGACCGGACCCAGGACCACTGCCAGAATTTTCCACATCCCAGGTGATGGAAAGCCCGCTCAGCCAATCAGTGACTGGAGTGGTGCCCTGCCCCAGTCACTGACTGTCTGAGCGGCCAGTCCATCAGCCGAGTTATAACTTGGCTCTGCTGGAGTCCCCAGAGCCCAGCGGGGGTCATGGAGCAGCAATCCACTGCTGGAAAGGTACGGGGAGAAGTTAGTTGATATAGTTTTTAGTTGGTATAGTTTTTATGTCCCCCATTGCCCCTGCTGTTTAAAAATTTTTCCTGTGGCCGGACTTCTCCTTTAAGGATTTAAATCTGTATAGTCTGGAGGAAAGTGCACTCATTTTAGAGAGTTAGAGAACAATGGCTATAATTGAGTAAGGGATTAAGACTATGTTTAAATAAAGGTAAACTAGGGCCTTGTTTTAAATGTAATAATACTCTCTGTTGAAATCAATGGAAAATTGATTATGACCATCCAAATAATGAACATGCTCATTATTTCCAATCTGCTTTAGAAAATTAGTTTTATCTGTTCACACATTAGTTTTATTCTACCTTTATACTGCTAAAAAAGAAAAAAACAGCATGTGTGAATCCACCACGCTGAATACATTACTTATATCTATACTTGCTTAAAAAAATCAAGGGACACAGCCTGGAATACCTAGAATCTTTCTTATCATTCCGTCTTGGCTATAACCGTAGATGAATTACCTATTTTACTACCATATTGGAACTTTACGCATTTCTACGAATAACGAACAACAGGCTCTAAAATATGAAGTCATTGGCTGCGCTAATGTAAGAGTATCCACTGTGAAAGTTATTAAATCGATGCTGCTATGTGACTTCAAAAACGAGAGCTTAACTGCAATGATACGCTCAGTGAGTTTAAATTAAACTTACAAAGCCTAATTATGTGGTAGTTAGCTCAGTCCGGTTGCAAACATCAAATGAGTAAGTAATATGATTTTTTTTTCCAATGGAACTAACTGTCCTCCTGAGGGGAAACGGTTTAGATGAAATGTTGTAAAACATATTTTGTTATTGCTACATACTGTTTTTGTTAGAAAACACGGGTAATAGTTCTGCATAAACATTTACAATGTGTGGAACACAAACTGATTTTGCTTTTCTCAGTTTTTTTTTAAAGCTGTTGCGATATGCGTCTCACGGATGATAGTAAAAAAAACTTGCGTGCATCCTCAGTGCCGATGCAGTGATGCAAGAACGGCTGAGAGCTTTGCTAATCCCTCTGAATTTCTGAGTCATTCCTCTTGTGTGAATTTTTATTAGATTCTATTCAGTCATTTCTGCTTCAACATCAACAAATGCTGAATACTGAAACAGTCACTAAGACTCCTAAGGGTTGTTACCCAGCTTCCCACTGACTTTGAATGACATATATATGTTTTTTATGCTCTGCTAATACCAGACCAGTGCATAACCATATGAGCCTAATAATGACATCAAACTGAGTTTTCAGAATACAATGCTCATGAACATTATGTTGCAGTAACATGTAAAATGACCATACCCATACATACATTCATTTACATTCGCACTTAGATTCTTTTTTTAGCATTAAAATGGGTCCTCTTCAATGTTTTTTCAGGCACTACAATGTGTCTATACATTTGACTACCAAATGATGCAACTCATTCCTTTTCACTATGTGGATTCATTGTAGTATATTATTGAGGGACTTAACCTCTTAATGACAATGGACAAAGATGTATGCCATGAAAGTCATGGCCTAAATGACACGTAGCATACATTTAAATCAGGGGCGCTATGAAGCGAGCTCAGGAGCTGAGCTCGCTTCATAGAGAGTGAGCCGGGTCCTCACTTTTAAAGAGCAGCTGACCGCCATTAAGCAATTCAATGCCACGAATGCTGCGCTCACATCACCGTCCGATTAGAACCCCACAGTGTAATGGAGGGGTTAAAATTGTTTTTACTGACTGATGGAGGTCTCTTACCTTCCTCCCAGCAGTCAGATGGGCAATCAATGCATTGAGTCTGCCATAGGCAGACTCTATGCAATGATAACAGATAACACTGATCAATGCTATGCTACGGCATAGCAATGATCAGTGGATGTAATATAATGAATGCATGTCATAGTCCCATAGGGGGACTTAAAAAGTGTTAAAAATAAAAATATAAAATAGGTCTTAAAAATATGCCAAAGCCCCTCCCCCCATAAAAGTTTAAATCCCCCCTTTCCCAATTTATAAATAATAATAATGAAAGAAATAAACATTATATACGGTAGCATGCGTAATTGTCTGATCTATTAAAATAACACAATGTTGTACCCACATAGTGAACGCCATAAACAAAACAAAAAAAGGTTAAAAAAAAACACCAGGATTTTTTATTACATTTTATATTTTTTTTTTTAATTAATAAAACGTGATCAATATGTTCAATATTTACAATTATGATGCTAATAAAAGCTAGAGATCATGGTCCAAAAAAATAAGACACCTATACAGTCCTGTAGGTAAAAAAAAATGCATTATAAGGCTATGTTCACACTACATATGAGACCGGCCTTTCCTTGACCCCGGCTGGGTCACGGAATGGCCGGTCTCTGGCCGGATCATCTTTTAGCCGCAGAGCTCTGATGCGGGCACATCGGCGCGCGCCCACATCAGAGCTTGCCATAGCACACAGTGAAGCAAGCGGCCGGAGCCGCTCGCTTCACTGTGTGAACTGACAGGTCTTTCTGCGGCCAGAAATCACTGAATTCTGGCCGCAGAAAACTGACCTGTCAGTTATTTGCGGCGCCGCACAGATCCCGGCCGGAGCGTGTACGATGTGTGTACGCTCCGGCCGGGATCCCATTGAAAGTAAGGTTATGTTCCACCCCACAAAACTACGGCCGTAGTTCTGCGGCGAGCACTACGGCCGTAGTTTTACATAGTGTGAACGTAGCCTAAGACTCATAAAAATAAAAATAATATTTTGGGGGTTCTGTCATACATTTTATGGTAGATTGAAAGGCACCATCACAAAGTACACCTATTCCTGAAAAGAAACAAGCCTTCATATGGCCCTGTAGATGGAAAAATAAAAGAGTTATAGCTCTAAGAAGGTGAGGAGGAAAAAATGAAATCACTAAATTAAAAAAAATTGAGGTCCTTAAGATCATTTTAGGTTCTGTCTTTAGGCTATGTTTATACAGCTTAGAGCCCAGCCGTTTTGTGACCTAGCCGGGTCACGAAGCAGCCGGTCTCTGAAAAGATCATCCTGGCCGATACTGCAGTACCGGCCGGATAATCTTTGCAGCCGCAGAGTTCTGATGCGGGCGCATGCGTTCGCACCCACATCAGAACTCCACACAGCACACTATGGAGCGGGCGGCCGGAACCGCTCGCTTCATAGTGTGCACTGACATGGTTTTCTGCGGCCACTATTCAATGAATAACAGCCGCAGAAAACTGACATGTCAGTTGTTTGCGGCGCTGCGAGAGATCCCGGCCCGAGCATAAACTATGTGTATACGTTCCGGCCAGGATCCCATAGGCAGCAAAGGCATGTATATTTTCGTATGCCCTGAAGTGGGATTCTTTTTACACAGATTGGATACAGGGCTTAAATAGCCCTTATGTTAAAAATGGTAATTTAAATGTTTGAACGTATACATTATAGTACAATGTGTCAAATTCAAAGGCAGTTTAGGGGATTTTTGCGCCAAAATGTTTCATGATCTATTAACAGAATAAATTTTAAAAACATGAATCTGTATAGCCAAACCAATTCCAACAAAAGGCTGGTTCTATTCCATTTACATGTGCAGACTGCTAACAATAATATAAATGGAAGATCACTACAATGTGTCACATTAAGTTCTGCAAGCTGATCATTGTAGTATCATACAGAGAAAAGAATGAAAAAAAAAACTTTTCCTTTGCAAAGAGGGTTCCTCTTTGTTAATTAAGGGTATATTCACACTGAGCAAATTAGGCGGAATTCCGCGGCGGCTTGAAGGAGTGAGCAGCGGAGGAGCGTGTGCTCTTTCATAGATGGGCAATGACACACTGAAACAGGCGGGATTCCGCCTAATTTACTCAGTGTGAACATACCCTAATGGAACTAGACCCTATAGTGGAGGGATTACTTACTCTCAGAGCTACTATGTCCAAGTTTGGGCTAAATTCATAACTAAAAAGTAACCTACTTTCAGGGTATACAGCGGCACACTGTAAGAATGATATGCATACAGTGATATGTCTGAACCACATCTGTTGATTTCAACAAACCAAAAGTAATCTACTGGTATATTCAAAGGGGTCCCGTCTGATACAACTATAGAAAACAACAAGGGACATGGATTGCAGGGGCATTCCACAGACAATGGCTGTTTCGAACATGTGAGCTTCCTCTGGCCTAATGGTGGATGAAATTGTAACTTATTCGAGCAGCCCACAACATCCATAGCGAACAACAGATGGCATGGAATGCAGGGGCATTCCACAGACATCGCCTGTTTTGGGCATGCAAGCTTCCTCTGGCCTAATGGTGGACGAAAAAAAAAATTACAGTACACCAATTGTACTATGTGTTATGTGCACACATACATATGGTAATAGGAACAAGGAGCAAGAGCTGAGCATGTAAGTCCAAAATTAATTTAATCTTTAAGCCCAAGAGGGCAGAGCATGTCAATTCGTAAAATCCAACAAGATCCAACAATTCCTGATACCTTGCCGGTCCGTGTGGAACGAGGAGACAGCCCGGGGACCACCTGGAATTCCGAAATACAGCCTATTACCTAGCCTGAATCCTGGAATTCCAGGCAGTCCACGGGATGTCTCCTCCTTCCGTACTGACCGGGAAGGCATCAGGAATCAAATGCGGAAGGTCCGGCTAGGTTCAATTTCGATCGAAACTAGCTTCTTCCACTCTTCGATCAAGCCTAATGTTCACCTGTCCTCTTGTATCCGTGCAAATAGTCAACTATGTGTCCAACAGACAATGTTAGATAAACAATGTGTCCATTTAACTACCATGCTCATCTATGTTTTGTGGCTTATATCTTCAGCTAATATTTCTCAGAATAGTGCTTAAGGAACCCCACAGGAAATGTTCTGAGCGGCTCCCATAGAGAAAACACTAACTGTGAAAACTGGGCTAATTTTTGATTTATTGAAACTAATTAAATTATATGTGCGCTATTCAGAAAATCATCAAGACCTGACCTGTTGGAGTTCCTTGAGGACTGGATTGGGAAACACTGTCTTAGGTAATCAACAACCCTTTCTTGTGATTGCTACATCGCGAACTGCATATCCTGTTTGTCAAATACATCTTGTCATAAGAAAATATAGTCATTTTTATCTTCTATGTAATAAGTTATTTGTATGCAAAACGCTACCCATCATCTGTCTAGAAATGTGCTTTACAGTTATTAGTATAATCATCTTTTTGTTGCCTTTAAGACAAGCATTGTCTAAACAATTGGTTATTACCACTTACTTCTGCTTTAGTGGCTCATCATCAGACTATTGATGTATAACAAGTTGTATATGACAGTTTTCATTTCTTGTTTTATCATCTAATTAAAATCTTCTGTATTTGAAAGCAATCCAGACAAATCCAAGCCCCTGAAATGATGGCTGTTTTTATGCCACACTAAATCTCTGAACTAAATGACAGAATGACACTTTCTTTAGTTTTTGCTTTGATTGCTTTCAGACTATATGAAGGAGGTCTTTATTCTAGCCGTGTGTGCAGCTTGACATTGTGTTTGATATGCCATTCTATGTATACTTTTTAATTTCTAAGGACAAAGACAGTTAAGAAGTTTTCCCTCATTTAGGTCAATGTTAAACTGACTTTACATTCGAATCATTTAAAAATAGGCTCCTATGTGTTGCTGTTGCTTTTATATACTATGGGACAACATGGTTTTCTTTCAATCCTCTTTAAAAACTTACACCTAATGTACAGTGGTCACACATGCTCAGTAGCTCAGTCAGACTATGTACAGCACAGTGGTCACACATTCTCAGTAGCTCAGTCAGACTATGTACAGTGGTCACACATGCTCAGTCGCTCAGTTAGACTATGTACAGTGGTCACACATGCTCAGTCGCTCAGTTAGACTATGTACAGTGGTCACACATGCTCAGTAGCTCATACTAGCTTGATCCTCTTGCACATAAGGTGGTATAGTTAATCAAGCATTTGTGTGTCTTGATATGGAGAGAAAGATAAAAATCCAAAATACCACAAGCACATGGATACAAAAAAGCTATGCATTTCAGGCCCCTTTCACTGGCCCTCACTCATAATACAATAGCCAAGGTCTTGTATGAGAATAAAAAGGGGGAAAGGATTCTTTGTTCCACCCACTACAGGTATGACATTTTTACTAATTCTTTAAGGGTAAGTTTGCACGTACTGTATTGCAGCAGGAACTGGAAGTTCCTCCGCTTTGATACTGGTTACCATTAAAGTTTATGACACTCCAGTCTCACAGCACATTTAGTGCTGCTCTTATAGTAAGAAACAATAAAGCAGTCATGCTTACTTATCTACGCTCCCCCAATGCCCTCTGGCGCCATCTTTGGGTCACCCAATCAGTGACAGCCTGCTCAGTCAATCAGCGGAGACGTCCTGCCGCACCCAGTTATTGCCTAAGTGGGCTGTCACTGAGTGTAGGAACCAGAAACACAGCCAGAGGGCACCGCGGGAGCACGGACAGGTAAGAATGGCTTCCTCATTGTGTTTTACTATAACAGCAGCATAATATCTTAACTTTTACACCACTATGACACTCTAATCTCTGATTGGAATGAAAATCCGCTGAGAGAATAGAGTGCCATGAAATTAATGGTAATCAGTATAGCAGCGGATTTCGGTGCAAAACTCAAAGCATGAAATCCGCATCAATATGGTATATGTGAACGTATCCTAAAAGTAAATCAGCCAATGCTGTCTTATTCACTGTACACCACTTATAACACATGATTATTTATATATATATATATATATATATATATATACCTGTCTAACATTGTGTAAGTCAACCTCAATAACCACAACAGCTTTGGCACATTAAGGCATGGACTCCACAACTCTACCTCTTAAGGTCATATAGTATCTGGCACCAAGTTGTTGGCTGAAGAACCTTTAAAGTGTTCCTGTCGTTATAACTTTCAAAATCTAAATCATCAGTTGATGTGATATGTAGCAAGTTTGCAATTTACATTCATTATTTATTTTTTAGTTATCATGGAAAACACAAAACTGACTTTTTTTTTTTTCACAAAAAAAAAAAACATGAAAAAGAAAGTCCATTGTTTCCCAGGCCATCTGAGTGGTCACAAAGAGAAGGCAGTCATGTGACTGATGGACACCTTGAGCCGTGACTCTCTGTACAGGCCGGAATTCTTAAGTCTTTTTTTTTTCTTTCAACCAGCAATAGTCAGAAAATCTGCCTACTGGACCAGGATTTCTGGTAAGTCCAACTTTGGTTTACAGCATGGTAACAACAACAAAAAGATAATGAATGTATATTGCAAACTTGCTTTATTTCACATCTACTGTTGATTTAGAGTTTTAAAGTTATAATGACAGTAAAACTTTAAATCTTGTAAGTCGTGAGGTAGTTCTCCATGAATTAAACTTATTTTTCCTGTACACCACACAATTTGGAGGCACTTTTTCTCATGTTTTATAAGCCACTTCTAAGATTTTTTTGCACATTATCCTGCTAAAACAGGCCTTTTTTTGTTAGCCAAGGCTTCACTATCCAGAGCATCACCCTGCATCTACTGGCTTACCTTCTTTCCTAGGTAAGAGACACGTAAGCATCTGACTGTCCACATGATGTAGCAAATGTGATTTATCAGACCAGGTCACCAGTATCCATTGCACCATAGTCCACTTCTGATGCTCAAATGCCCATTGTAACTTCCCTTAACAGTGCACAAGGGTGAGCATGGACACACTGACTGATTTGTTCCTACTTTGCACCATCTCCTGTGGCCCATCTGTAAGCAGCTGCCACAGCATGAGGCCTAACTTGTCTAAATGTGGGAAGGGATTATAGGGATTTTTCATCTAAAATAGACTGGTGGGGTGAATAAGTGAATGGGTGACTGTGTAGTGCGGACGTGGAACATCTGATTGGTGCAGGTGGCCAGTGTTGGCACTCCAATCATTGACTCATAAGTTATCCTGTGAAAAACTAATCACTCAATTTTGGCTGAAAACCTTCTTTAATAATAAAGAGGACCTGTCACTACTCCTGGCCTTTCTGTTTTTGTGAATACATGCAATGCCCATGACATAACAATTCTGGATCACCTATACTTATAGCTCTGTGATGTGCCGTTCCTCTGTTATTCTTACTAAAAATGTATGAGACTCAATAACCAACTGGGTGTTACCAGTTTGGAGTGTGTCTAACTTACTTCCAATCAGAGCTTACGGGAGCCAGACTGTGTAAGGACCCACCCCCAATTGTTAATACCTAGTTGGTTATTCAGTCATACATTTCTAGTAAGAAATGGCACAACACAGAGCTATAAGAAAAGATGTTTCACAATTGTTTGTTCATGTGGAACACAAGTGTTTATCAAAGTAGACAAGTCAGGAGTGGTAACAGATTCTATTTAACCTTTAAAGAACATTTAATACTCTATGAAACAAAACAAAGGAGGTAAAATCGAGGCATTTTATTCTATATCTATTAGCCTCAAATTGTGTAAAGGTGACCTTGTGCCCTAAAGTTGGGTTCACAGTTCTTTATGAGACATCTAATCAATTTAATATGAATTGTGTTTGTTGAAATTGCATTTGATATCTAACAAGGAAGTTCTTTGTTATGCTGTTAATGGGTTAATATATTTGTTCACCAGTCGATTTACTGTTTAAAAAAAATACTTAGTGTATCAGGAGACTATGAATTACATTCCCTTTGTATCACAGAACACGGTTGTCTTTCATTCCTCCTCCATCCTTTCACAAAATATCTACTGACAGATTATGTTACTTTATGATGTGTTACAGCAATCACATTGAGACAACAAAATCCTGTGTGATTTATTCAGGGGTGCTATGGAACACTAATGCAATACAATAAATCTCTATTGGAAGCCATGCAGTTTTGTAATTATTAAAGTCTGAAATAAATCTTAAACTACTTACTGACCACATTCATTTTTAACTGTTTGTCCAGGCTATCAAGTTGATTTACAGATGTGTATTGATTGATGTTCAAAAAGGCGATTATAAAATAGGTAAACAATTTAAGGGTAAATGGTTTAGATTTCCAGTATGTGGAAATGTTTTACTATCAGAAATGATGAAGTTGCTTTAAAGAGACTCTGTCAACATTAAAATCACCCTAAATTAACTCTTAAAGCTATGGTCGCACAGTTTTTGGGGGGGTTAAAAAATACCTCCATGCCATGAATAAATGTTACCTTTAATAATGACTCGATAGTAACATCATAATAATATACTCTATATACAAACCTATTATATCCAATGCAGCGACAACAAAGTACATGTACTACATAGGCACTCTGCAAACTATGTGATTACAGTACAGTTACCTCCAGTGACTCACAGGTGACATCTTTTTGGAGGCGTACTCTGTCCTCTTCTTCTTTATGAGCTTCAAACTATAATAAAGGCTTCTTCCAGCCATAACTTGACTCTAAAGAATCTGCCAGACAAATATCTCATCCTTCTCACCTTTATCCCACCCACAGCACACAAAACAGTAATAATGTCCCCCACTGAAGGACTTTTACCTGCAATACTTAGATTGCATATATTGCTCACTGCTATGCCATAGGCATAGCATTGATCAGTGTTATAGGCGTTCTGCTTATTGAGCCTGCCTGTGGCAGGCTCAATGAGCAGAAAGCCGATCAGACAACAAAGAGGGTAAGAGACCTCTGGCGGTCCGATACAGCAATCGGGATCCCTGCAGTCACACTGCCCCCCTCAATTACACTTAATTGACATGCTGCAACCTGTCATTAACAGTGAGGGCCGGGCTGCTCACTGCAGTCGTCCCCCACCTCCTATGAAGCGCACTCCTCTCCGGGGTGTGCTTCATAGCACAGAGCATACTGGTACGCCCAGGGTTGTCTGGGGACAGGCACCCATGGCGTATCGGTACGTCCTTGGTCGCCTAGGGGTCAAAGGTTTTTTTCTGATGTATTTTCTAGTTCTAGATAATGGCTGAAATTATATCCCAAAATGTTGGAAAATGTCTTCATTTGCTGTTCAATTTAACAGGTTCCATGTATGAGCTCATATGTCTAGCTTTAGAATCTAAGTATTGTGTGCATTTGATGTACTGTACAGTAATGTCACATTGTCATTTTAATGCATTGTCAGCAGCAAGAATTCACATTTTGCTATAGAGATATGAAATCTTTATTTCTGCCGAGTTGTGTGGCAACACAATACTACATATTATACATCTTGTTTATCTAACACATTGCATGTGCAACATTTATTTTAAGAATATATTGTTGTCCCTTCAGGTTTTGTTATCTGCAGGCTAGCAGCCACTCGCTATTCTCATTCGCTTGATAAATAGGTACTGATGTAGTTTTGATGGAGAACTCTTATAGCAGATCAAAAGTGACTTGAAACCAGCCACTTGACCTGACAGAAACAACAGTGATCTGAGATGTTCCTGATACCCTCTAGCATAGAGGTTACCAGTTATTAAAATAGTAGTTTTGTTGTTCCATTGAAAGACATCACCAAGATTTTAATAGTAGTGTACAGAGGTCATGAACAATAGTTTATAGCCCATGTTCTCCCCCATTCGAGGATCTATTGTACTGGAATCAAATGCATAGCATAAGAAGCCGCATTCAATGGGCTCTTATCATGAACAATGTCGCTCTATTATACTTATAAGTGGCCATGAGTAAGATTACAAGCCAGGTCATAGTATAAAAAAAATAATAATAATAAGGGCTATTGAATTTGTAATAAAACTTAAAAGCGACTCTTTATATGTTGTACTGATATAATGAAACTAAAGCAAGATGACCTACAGGTAAAGCCATTATTAGACATTAAAACATCTTCCCCACCGATATTGGCAGTTCTTTACAGCTAGGAATATAATAATGTACATGTTATGTCAATATCTGTATTCTCACACTGATGCATGTAAACATGCATGCAGTTCCTAAGCACAGTCAGTAGCCTCATAACAAAAAATATTATTATTTCAATCACACACACACTACCTACCTGTCATCAAATCCAATTTTTAACATGTCATCAGGCATGTCAAAAGTTATTGACAGTGGCGGATTATAATGTGGGCTGTTTGGGCGGCCGCCTGGGGCCCGGGGCTCCGGGGGGCCCATGCCACGCCGCCCACATTATAATGCCGCCCGGGAGGCCCCCTTCCCCTCGCCACTGCACTCTTGTGACCACAAGCATTGTTTCGCTTGCGGTCACAAGAGTCTCCGGCTGCCTCCGGCTGATGCGTGGCTGCCGGGGGTGTCCCGTCCTCTCCCCGGCAGCGCGCGCATCACACAGCTCCCTGTACGCCTAGTGCCCTGACTTCCGGTACTGGGAGCACACGTTAGAGACGCTCTGTGTACCGGAAGTCAGGGCCCAGGCGGCACTAGGAGCTGTGTGATGCGCGTGCTGCCAGGGAGAGGACGGGACACCCCCGGCAGCCACGCATCAGCCGGAGACTGCGGAAGGAGAGAGGATCGACAAGGGAACGCAGGGTAGGTGAGTTGTATTTTGTTATTTTTGTGTTATTTACTGACTGGGAGGCATCTATAAAGGGGAGAAGAGGGGGAGACCATCTATAAAGGGGGGAAAGAGGGACCATCTATAAAGGGGGGCAGAGGGGGACTATCAATAAGGGAGGGGGGAGAGGGGGACCATCTATAAGGAAGGGGGGAGAGGGGGACCATCTATAAGGGAGGGGGGAGAGGGGGACCATCTATAAGGGGGGGCAGAAGGGGACCATCTATAGAGGGGGAAAGAGGGACCATCTATAAGGGAGGGGGAAGAGGGAAGATGGGGACCATCTATAAGGGAGGGGGAAGAGGGAAGAGGGGGACAATCTATAAGGGAGGGGGGAGAGGGGGACCATCTATAAGGGAGGGGGGAGAGGAGGACCATCTATAGAGGGGGACCATCTATAAGGGGGGGGAGAGGGGGAACATCTATAAGTGAGGGGGGAGAGGGGGACCATCTATAAGGGAGGGCAGAGGGGGACCATCTATAGAGGGGGAAAGAGGGACTATCTATAAGGGGGGAAGAGAGAAGAGGGAAACCATCTATAAGGGGGGAAGAGAGAAGAGGGTGACCATCTATAAGGGAGGGGGGAGAGGGGGACCATCTATAAGGGAGGGGGGGGAGGGGGACCATCTATAAGGGAGGGGGGAGAGGGGGACCATCTATAAGGGAGGGGGAGAGGGGGACCATCTATAAGGGAAGGGGGAGAAGGGGACCATCTATAAGGGAGGGGGAGAGGGGGGCCATCTATAAGGGAGGGGGGAGAGGGGGACCATCTATAAGGGAGAGGGAGAGGGGGACCATCTATAAGGGAAGGGGGAGAGGGGGACCATCTATAAGGGGGAGGAGAGGGGGACCATCTATAAGTGAGGGGGAGAGGGGGACCATCTATAAGGGAGGGAGAGCAGGACCATCTATAAGTGAGGGGGGAGAGGGGAACCATCTATAAGGGAGGGCAGAGGGGGACCATCTATAGAGGGGGAAAGAGGGACCATCTATGAGGGGTGAAAAGGGAAGAGGGGGACCATATATAAGGGAGGGGGAGAGGGGGACAATCTATAAGGGAGGGGGGAGAGGGGGACCATGTATAAGGGAGGGGGGAGAGGGGGACCCTCTATAAGGGAGGGGGGAGAGGGGGACCATCTCTAAGGGAGGGGGGAGAGGGGGACCATCTATAAGGGAAGGGGGAAAGGGGGACTATCTATAAGGGAGGGGGGAGAGGGGACCATCTATAAGGGAGGGGGAAAGGGTGACCATCTATAGAGTGGGAGAGGGGGACCATCTATAAGGGGGAAGAGGGGGACCATCTATAAGGGGGGGAAGGGGGACCATCTATAATGGGGGAAAGAGGGGGACCATCTATAGAGGGGGAAAGAGGGGCACCATCTATAGAGGGGGAAAGGGGGACAATCTATAAGGGGGGAAAGAGGGGGACCATCTATAAGAGGGAAAAGAGGGGGACCATCTATAAGGGGGAAAGAGGGGGACCATCTATAAGGGGGGAAAGAGGGGGACCATCTATAAGGGGAAAAGAGGGGGACCATCTATAGAGGGGGAAAGAGGGGGACCATCTATAAGGGGGAAAGAGGGGACCATCTATAAGGGGGGAAGAGGGGGACCATCTATAAGGGGGGAAGAGGGGGACCATCTATAAGAGGGAAAAGAGGGGGACCATCTATAAGGGGGAAAGAGGGGGACCATCTATAAGGGGGGAAAGAGGGGGACCATCTATAAGGGGGAAAGAGGGGGACCATCTATAGAGGGGGAAAGAGGGGGACCATATATAAGGGGGGAAGAGGGGGACCATCTATAGAGGGGGAAAGAGGGGGACCATCTCCTATAGGATTAGCAGCCTCCTCTCCTGACATCCTCTGTGCTGCTCGGACCTCCCCTATAGATCAACCCCCTCCTCTCCTGACATCCTCTGTGCTGCTGTGACCTCTCCTATAAGATCAGCACCCTCCTCTTCTGACATCCTTTGTGCTGCTGGGACCTCCCCTATAAGATCAGCACCCTCCTCTCCTGACATCCTCTGGGCTGCTGTGACCTCCCCTATAGATCAGCACCCTCCTCTCCTGACATCCTCTGTGCTGCTGTGACCTCCCCTATAGACCAGCACCCTCCTCTCCTGACATCCTCTGTGCTGCTGTGACCTTGGGGGGGGCAACATCAGGGGACCAGGTGAGGTGGCAATATGTTTATTGGAGGCAACAGCGGGGGAACAAGTGGCAATATGTTTATTGGGGGCAGTGGAGGTGGGGTGGGCAATGCTTACTGGGGGTAGCAGCAAGGAACCGAACATTATGTTTATTGGGGCGAGCAGGGAGGGGAGGCAGGCAGCGTTTATTGGGGACAGCGTGGAGGGGGGGGGCAGTAGCGGATTATAATGTGGGCGAATTGACTGGGGGGGGGCCCAGGTTGGGTGGACAGCCCGGGGCCCAGGGTACATTTAATCTGCCACTGGTTATTGATCACAATGCTGAGACCCGCTGTGATCGGGAGATATAGGTGAGGAGAGAGCACAGCAGCAGTGATATCCTCTCAGTAGCCATATCTCCATAAAGGCTTATTTCAACCACGTAGTCTTTAAGACTACATGGTGGGAATTAGTGCCCAGCCGGAAGGGAGTGGCTTGTGCGGCTGCCGCATGCTCTGCTCTCCCGGGCTATATTTCCTGATCACAGCAAGATCAATAACCTTTGACATATCTGATGACATGTCAAAATTTACTTTTGATTACAGATACTCTTTTCCATTTATAAATTATTTACCAGCTTTGGACATCATCTGCACCTGACCCCTTCTTATGAATGTGCTGCTTCTATAGAATTACATGTGTCCCTGAGCCTAGGTTTCTGTAATATGAAACGTTATAGTTCTACCTCTGCCTGATGTCAGTGAATGCAGACATATGTAGCTGTCCTTGTGTCACAGCTCTGTATATTGTAAATTTTATGAATGTTCTTAGAGTCTGGATGGAATTAGAATGTTTTCATTCATAGTCAGCATGCAGAGATCTAAACCTACACTACACTTCCGGTAAACAGATGGCTGTTATACCATAGCTACTCCATGCGCGTGTAAGCTCTGCTACACCATGCGTGTGTCAGCTCTGCTATATCATCGGCTAGTATGCAACACATACTGTGGTGATGTGATGCTAAGGCTGGCTTCACACTGCGTTTTTGCAATCCGTTTTTTCATCCGTTTTTTGCAAAAAAAAATGGATGCATTTGTGTGCATCCGTTTTGATCCATTTTTCCATTGACTTCCATTGTAAAAAAAAAAAAAAGGGATCAAGATGGAACAGTTTTTTTTTACGGACACAAAAATGTAGCTGACACTACTTTTGTGTCCGTAGAAAAAAAAAACAGATCTGTTTTGATCCATTTTTTTCACAATGGAAATCAATGGAAAAACGGATCAAAACAGATGCACACAAATGCATCCGTTTTTCATCCATTTTTTTGCAAAAAACGGATGAAAAAAACCGACTGCAAAAACGCAATGTGAACCTAGCCTAAATCAGATTCCTGCTTACTTTACAATAGTAATGGACAGCAGTGGGCAGGTAAGAAAGCTAAGGGGGCAAGTACGCAAATGGACTAAACAGGGAGATGCATGATTTTGACATGTAGTTTTCTGAAAGGCGCCATCTTTGATATGGATCAGCTTTTAGAAAAACTTGTAACTCAGGAATGGTAGCAGCTGGAAAGACAGGAGAAGGCTCCAAATACTTAGGGGGGGGGGCATGGTGAGTAAGTTCAGATAGCATTTCATTTTTTAGCTCTTAGGTGGATGACCCCTTTAAGTTCATAAAACCCCCTTTAATAAAGTGCACTAGGAACTTTAACCACTAGTTCAGGATATTCTTTGAGGTCAGAGAGGAGGGCTTGTTGCAAAGGATGTCTTTTGTAGTGCCTGTATACCTTCTCTCCTGTCCTCCCCATACACATGAACATTCAGCTTGGCCAGTTTTCTCTGTGAGGAAGGGTAAGTCACAGTCATACAGCTCTGGTGGCAGCTTATATCTCCAAAAACAAAGCGGTCAGGAAGTAAAATTCTATCATGCCCGATCCCTATCCGCACCAACATCATCGGTCAGGGGAGGCTCAGGAGGCCCCTCATACACTTATACTGATATCCAAACCTGCCACTAGCAGTTGGTTTGGCCACCCTTAGTAAAAGAAAGGTTTACAGGGACCTTGACTCTGAAGGACGTATTCTATCCTGCTTCCTCGCCAAATAACAGTTTGACTACAGGTGGAAACAGCTGGGGCAATTTTGATCTGCTTATCTCAGAGGGCCCTTCTAACAGGACACTATTTCCCAAAGTCAACAACTTCTTAAATTCTTCAATAGTCTTTTACTGAAGCTACAGATGCAGGGAATGTGGGATAGTGTATGTGCATGGGTTCAGGACTGGTTAGAGACAGAAACAACGAAAAAATGGCCTATGTCAGCAATGGGCTATTACAAACATCTGTGTCAGGCCCAATTTGTTCTGATCTCTTAACAACCTTGTGGAAAGGATTGACAGGAAAGTGTCAGTTTTTGCTGATGATGCAAAACTTTGTAGGATACTTAAAACCAAGCTTGATTGGAAAATATTACAGAAAGACCTTGATATGCTGGCAGAATGAACAAGAACATGGCAGATGAATTTGATAAATGTAAAGTAATGCACCAAGACTGCAGTAATCATATTACTTCATACACATTAAATGGTACAAAAACCAGAATCAAGAGAGGGACTAGGGTATTCTAGTTACACATAAGCTACGCGGCAGTGCTCAATGTCAAACAGCAACTGCAACACAGATAGGAAAGTAAGTCAGATAGTAAAATGTCAGTATAATATTATTCCTCTAGAAATCCCCTGTAAAACTACATCTGAAATATAGGATTCCGTTTTGAGCCCCACATATTGGATAGGGTATAAAGGTGAGAATTAGTTCTTTCCTATATAAAAGGCTAGAAAAGTCAGATCTGATCAGCTTTGAAAAAAGGATGTCTCATTTCCATATGCATTATATGTAAACTCAATACATAGACACATGAGTTATTCTTTTTAATTATGTTTAAAAGGACCAGGAGACATTCATTACATGTGGAGGAATGGTGAATTATCCTTTAATATGGGAAAGGGTTCTTTACAGTTAGAGCAGTGAAATTATGAACTGTTCTATGTCAGCATTTTTTTTTATTTTTTAAGAAAAGGGTTATTAGTAGAGATGAGCGAACCTCGAGCATGCTCGAGTCCATCCGAATCTGATCGTTCGGCTTTTGATTAGCGGTGGCTGCTGAAGTTGGATAAAGCCCTAAGGCTATGTGGAAAACTTTAGCAGCCACCGCTAATCAAATGCCGAACGGTCGGGTTCGGATGGACTCAAGCATGCTCGAGGTTCGCTCATCTCTAGTTATTAGCTTACCTAATAACTAATGGCATTATGGGTTTTACTTAAAGGGATTATTTAGGAGTAGAAAATCATAGATGCTTTCTTCTACTTTTCTCTTGGGGTTGTGTTGGTATTGCAGCTTTATTAAATTAATGTGAATGGAGCAAAGCTGTAATACCACAAAACCTAAGAGCCGGTGAGGGTCTGTATTTGAAATAAAGCAACCATGTTTTTTTTAATCAAGGATAAGTCCCTAAATCTAGCAATGAATAATGTATTATTGTTTGAGAAAAGCTGAACTTCAGTGACTTGAGGTCATTGTTTTTCACCCAAGGTTCAAAGAGTTTCTATCATTGTGGTTTTTATGTAAAAAAAAAACAAAACAAAAAAACCTTCATGGTTTTGTTAGATAAACTCATAAAGAGGGTGTAATGCTCAGAATATTTATTATTATTTAAACTTATTGTAACCAGATTTTGGTAACCTAAAGGGGTAGTCTTGGCAAAGGGTAAACTCCTGGTCCTGTGATGTTATGGCTCCGCTCAGAAATGCCTACTCAACCAATCTGTGACTGAGGTGGGACACCTCTACAGTCATTGATTTCCTGAGCAGGTAGTTTCTATGGGGCCATAATGACACAGGAACCAGAAGATAGAGGAGATCAGTGGGTGACTGTGAAGAGTGACACTGCAGCTACAGGGGCACCAGGACTGGTCAGTTATGCCTGGTTTTCTAAGTTTTCCTGGTTTGCCCCTTTAAGTGAATAACAAACATGTAAGGAATCACATAGGCTATGAAATGGAGGGAATAGAGATGAGCGAGCATGCTCGTCCAAGCTTGGTACTTGTTTGAGTATTAGGGTACTCAATGGTGCTCTCGCAATACTCGAGACAATGGCATCTTCCTCTTCCTGCAGGTTTGGCGCTTTTTCTGAGCCAATCATGATGCAGGAGAGGCTTTGGGAGCTCCTAGCATCACGTGGGAACCCGACATGTCGATAGCAGCGATTGGCTGGCCAGATCAGATGACCTGGGCATATGAGAATCAGGTCCCACAATGCTCGCTTCAGACGCAGGCTGGAAGAGATTAGGGAGAGAGCTGCTGTCTGTCAGGGAGAGTGTTAAGCAGGGAATTAGTGTGCGGTTACACAGGAATCATCCACAAAGAACCCAACAGTCCTTCTAAAGGGCTTAAAATTTTTAAAACATTTTTTATTTTTTTTTGCTACTCTTGGCTGCTGGCTTGGACTTGTAGTGCAGATGTCAGTAGTCAATTTGTCCTGTTGCTGACATTCTCTTGAATGGCTGGGATCTGTAGTTCAGCTGTACCTATCCTTACCGTGCAGTGTCCTGTGCAACGGGTGCCTTAAAAAAAAAAAACAGCACCAGTTACACACATACTCTTGCCCATCTTGGTCTGGGTAACCAAAATTGTATGGAGGGCCACCACCCGGCTGTTGCCCAAAATTTGGCGTAGTGGTGCGGTTAGACAGCCCCTGAGGCGTCCATGCATGCTGCCCCTGCTGTTTCCTGTCCATTTCCGTGTTGTTTTCATCATTTTCTGAGGTTTCCAGGTTTTCACGCAACCTTCCCTGTGCAGAGCTTTGGTCCCCTGCAAAAATGCTCGAGTTTCCCATTGACTTCAATGGGGTTCGTTACTCAAAATGAGCATCCAAGTATTGGGAAATATTTGTCTCAAGTATCAAGCACCCGAGCATTTTAGTACTCGCTCATCTCTGGAAGGGAAGTTGTTTCAATTGACAGTGGCCTTTTTTTTATAATTTAGACAGTGTTTTCATTTATGAAATCCTAAAACATTACACGAATAAAGCGAGGACAAAAAAAAATGGAAATATTGTTTGTTCCATTATCGTAATATGTCCAAAATTCCAGCTTTTAAATGATTACTGTGCTTGAAAGGATGACCAAGGCATGTTTTAACTACCGGTGTGCACATTAATCTGATTATCTCACTCCAAATCTGTTATCAACATACTGCAGCCTCTTGAAAATGTCATTGGGGAAATTTATTTTTTAGAATGCTAGATTCAACAAAATAATCCCACTGATAAAAAATATTACATTTCATCTAAAAATGCAATCAAGGATTAAATGAAAGGTTCAAAACTAATATTTAAAAAGAACACCTGATAAAACCGAATCCAAAGGAATAATTAATTAGTGGAGGAAATGACAACATCAGAAGCATTTTACGTAAAATACCATTACAACCATTACGACCATTTACAACATTAATTAACAATAGCGCATAAAATGTTCAACCCTTTCCCAGATTATCGTAATCTGCTCAAATCTTTAAAAATCGAAATGAGATTAAATCTCACAAAAATTCCAGAGTAACTACTGTACCATGACCTTCACTTTATATTTCTAGTGTCTTTGCACCAAGTTGTCACTCAATAGTCTGCCGGTTACAGGATCATATTTGTGGGGAAAAAAAAGTAATCTACATACTGATCTTAAATTAGCTTGTCACCGTGTATAGTTAATTATCTGCATTTAAACTTGAAAGATTTTCTTTAACACCTCAAGAGAATCCGTCCTGCACTTGAAAAGGCTGAATAATTATTTTCATGTCAGTAAAAGAAAGACATTACAAGCAATGTTGATGCATGACACTCCGACACCCTGGAGAATGGCGGCGATAGTGTTGCTGGAAGTTATAATTTTTTAGGAAACTGTACAACGGTGACATCCTGTGGATAAGAACTGTGCTGGAATTTTTTATTTTTTATTTTTTTTTTATTTCATTTTTATTCTATTTTGTTTTTCTTCGACTTGTAGAGTTCAGAAGACAAACTCATTAAGTAATCATTGTTTGTGTTTTACAATGAATGCAGTACTTCCAGCAATATATACTTATCTGTGCAAACACTGCGAGCCTTAATTGCAGCTAGTGGAGGACGTGCATCTTAATGTCTCGCTACAAAACTGATGGAGTACACAATTTAAATAAGAATGTGCATAAGCATTGTGTAGAGTCCCCATTTAAATGCGGAACGGCCTTGTTCACGTAACGTATTACTCACTCATTGTGATGGCTTTACTTTTGGTAACTCAAAATTATATTTAAATAAGTCTGTATTAGACTTGTAATAAATGGGAGAAAAATTCAGTTTGGAGCCTTTTTCCTTAATATAATATTTTATTTTAATGGCTCTGACAATAATACCTTAGAAAAGCGGCATCAAAATGCATCTCTACACAATTGTCACTTTGGTAGTTTTTCTGCAAGTATATTGTATGTATATGTTGCTTCTAAAGCCAGTCATAAACATTACACCCTTGCCAGCAGCTCTTTTCTTGCTGTTAAAGGGGAACGCCACATAAAGAAAATTTATTTTCTATTAAAAGTACAATAAAAATTTATTACCATATCTGTGTGGTTCTGCCACACTGGTAGCTGATAGAAATCCAGGAAGTGAAGAAAAAGGCCATTGTGCCAATTCACATTGTCTCCTGCTCCCTCTGCTCTCCCACCTTAGGAGACAAATATTCCATGCCTCTGTCTCACATTGTGTGTGTTTGCTGAGCACAGGCTGATGATGCAGACAGGGGGCAGGGCGTGATCTCCCAGGAGGCTTGGCTGGATCGCCCAATCCCCTGAGTGATTCACCATCTCTGACTGTCCAGAAGCAGGTGCTGCAAGGACTGTAGACTGTGATGAACAGCTGAGGGAAAGCATTGCATTCTGGAACCAGTACTGCATTCTGGAAACTGCTCAACCAGGAAGTACAGAAACACAATACAGAACAAAACCCCCAAAACAAATGGATTTTTGGTAGTTTCAAAACTGGGATAGATAGGTAAGTAATGCGTTATGCTTCTGCAGAAGTTTCATTTTTTTAACCTCTACCTTGAGTTCCCCTATAAAGGGAATCTTTCAGCTGCAAGTCCTGTTCCTAACTGCTGACACTGTTAGAGCAAGGAGTTGTTAGGTCAAGGAGACATATGTTACCTTTCAGATATCTGTCTGTGCTTCCAGGATATAGAAAATGTTTTTATTATGTTGTAAAAAGAATCAAAGAGGCTTTTCTGAGCTCCTGAAGTGCAGCAAGCTGTAGCACCTCCTCCCTCCCATACCTGACCCTGCTTAGGACTCAGCTCCCAGGTGTCAATCAAGCATAGAGGGAGATAGCGGAGACATTACAGTTTGGAGCTTGGAAAAGCCTCCTTGACTCTTTGTACTAAACAGTTAAAATATTTTTCTGTAAACACAGTCATTTAGCAGGGAAAGGTGGCTGTCTATTGATAATGATTGTCGCATATAATGAACGGAGGCAGTTCTCCTTTCTTCAACCTCTTGGTTCTAGGTTGCAATCAGTCCTCCCTGTGCCTCCTGAGATGGTGTTACAGCCGTACCTGGCAAGGCTCTAGCAACACCCTCCTTGTTGGCTGGAGTGCCGCCCCGGACTTACAAGGACCCTTCCAAGCAGCCACCTGCTGCAGGAGTATGCCCCATCACACTGGTTACCAGGTGCTGCGTCACCAACCAGGAGCTTAGTATGGCAGCAGCTTTGTTGCATCTAAGTTATGTTGACTGGCAGGTGTTCCAGTTAGTAGGTTCTCCCACATATACCCTGATGGAGAATCCAGGGGCTGCTACAATTACATCTTGGACATAATTCCTATAAATTGTATCATTACACTTGCAAGCATCTCCGTTTCTTTTCCGATATTGCTACCTGACTTAACCTGACATTGTCTCTGTTACCTGACTACTCTCTGGGATTCTGTTTTTGTACCTTGCTGCTTATTTGCTTTAACCACGGCCTGTTGACTACCCCTTATAAGTAAGTTTGTCTTGTCCGTATTTCATGTTTTCCCTTTACTGTAAGTAGGGACTGTCACTGTGGTTGTCCACAGTCGTTTAAGAATGTCGAAGCAAGTAGGCAGGGTCAACTGATGACAGCAGATTAGGGTTTACTGTCTGTCATTTTCCCGCCCCATCTCAGGATGCCCTATCTACAATCATGTCAGATGATTTATCTTAGGGTGCCCATACTCTCCAATATGATTTTGGTGATGAAAAAGGTTGTGCATGATGGATCCTTTTGTTCTGGGAGAGATAATCTGCCACCAGAGATGTCTGGCTGAAGCTTGCACCTCTTCAAAGAGAACGCATGAATGCTCAGCTGTGCCAAACATCCATGTGCATAGGGAGGCTAGGAGATATAACAGTTATTCAAGGTGTGGTGCTGCCTTTAGGGTCCCTAGCACAGATTCAGTGGACTGAAACTTGTTAAGAATTTAACACATTTATGATGCATGGTAAATAGAAAAAAATCCAATAAAACTATATACTAGTTTTTTTTCCCATTCTAATTTTATACATTGTTTGATACAGTAGCTGGTGCCATTAAATTATATTAACTGTCCAACAAAAAACAAGCCCCCCAAATGTGTGTGTGGGGGGGGGGGGGTCTCTTGAAAGGTGAGGATGGAAAAAAAATCCAAAAGTCATTGTGTTGGAAAGGGGTTAAATAGAAGAGAAACGGTTTTCTTTACAACACAAATAGCCTGTGATATTTCCAGTACTTCTTATTCATAGCTTCAGAGAAATACTTTTTCCTAAACAGAAAACAGATCATAAGAATAGTCCTAATTTTACAAACAAGATCATTATTAAAGCAAATCATTTCCTTTATACTGTATTAATCTTTTATGTAGCACTGCATCTGACAGTAATAAGAACACCTTTCCTTGCGGACTCGCACGTTCTGAGGTAAAATATAAGACTCTCAAGTCTTTCAAAAAACACACTGTTCCCTATGGTTCCAATTAGAAGAAAATTGTATCTCGGAATGGCAAGCTGCCATAATTTGTGAGTTAGCAACACTTTGGCGACCAACACCATTTGTTTTTTTGTTATCGTGAATTTCTCTATAGTTATTGCACAGAGCAATGTAATATTTATTTGCACATAACTGGAAAAACATCTGATTTTTGACAAGCAAATAATATATAATTAAAATACAAACTGGGGGGGGGGGGAACCTGTGAAAATTCTCTCTGCTATTGTGTTCTGCTTTCAAAGGATTATTTTACATCAACTACAAGTAAATTTGTCACTTCAACAAAACCATAAAATATGTTTACGGGAATGTATTGCACATTTATTTAAACTAATTAGAACTATACATTGAACTATAATTCTTTTTTCCAGTCTTTTTTTAATTATATATTGTTATATTGTATGTTTCTAACATGAGTGTGGGTGTACCCCTCCCGTCCGAGTATCCAAAGCAGCATAAAAAAAAAATTACATTTACAAGAGTTAAAAAAACTTCTTACACTTTGTGAACAACATTCAAGACACATTCAGGTAAAATAAATGCTAACTTCAGACTGGGAAAAGAACAAATTAATGAACTTTCAATTTGGAGATAAAAGTTTCAGTTTGTTACACTAGCATAACACCACCAACAATTGGTATGTCTTTAAACATGAACATCACATGGACATCACTTTGGTGAGCTATAGAGGGTCCATGCAAACTACATGTGGCTCATGAGTCCCTGGTTGTGGACCACCTTTTGGATTGTTCTGTGACATGTGCAGAACAGAAGTGGGAACAATTTTAGGAGGTGAACAGCTACCTACCTACTGTGGTGGATCCTGTGGTATCTGCCATCAGCATTATAACAGCATTAAAATTAGTTACAGATACCTTAGGGGAGATTTTGCAAGCTGTCAGTGCTCCGTGTTAGGCTGTGTTCCCACAACGTTTTCTCTTGTCCATTTAAAATTTTTAAGTCTGTTATTTTGAGGATTAGCCACCCGTCAGTGCAATAACAGCTGCTGGTACATTATTCAAGTTCAGGTGGACTAACTTTGGCTGTGTCTTTAATTAAAAGGTCCATTGAATTTAATAGTAAAAACGGTGAAAGAACGGTGAAAAAAGAAAAACTGTGTGTGAACAACTAAAAAACAACGTCCACTGTTTGCAAAAGACGTCCGAAAATAATTGACATGATCATTTTTTCGACGTCCGCACAGATAATGTCCATCATTTTATACATTGTGTGCGTTGAACGTGCTTCATTCCATTGACTTCAATGTATTGCATTGCAGTCAGTTAAATCACGGCAATAACGGACGTCTTTTTAAATAAAAAAATCAAACGTCTTTTCTCTTTTTTTGACATTGTTTGAACATAGCCTTATACAGATGTAACAGTTAACAGTCAGATTTGGCAACTCTGCTCAGCACCTTTTATCAAGTCTACACAAATGCAGATGCAGAGGAGTTATGGGTATATTTGCACAGGTTGGAGTTTCGGCAGTTAATTCATTATTTACTGCAATTCACTGATGCAATGATGAAAATGATGTGGAAAAGGATGTGTGTACAAAGCCTAAGGGTCTTATTAGACAAAGCAGTTTTCGTGTTCTCCAAGAAAAAGATTTTTTTGTGTTTAAAGAGAAACGATCGCTAAACAAGCGCTTTTGAGAACGATCTGAAATCGCTCACCTACAACACATGAAACAATAATCTTTGTTAATGACAGTTATTGCAGTCGTCATTTTAATGAAGTATATGTCCACCGATCCCAGCGAACGGCTGAACGACATGCTCATATACCGAAAGATTTGCCAACAATTAACTACGATTTTTAGGTCAGCTCAAAAAATGCGATCAACAACACGCAAACACGCTTCTCATTTGTTGTTTGATCATTGCTTGCATACACACGAAAAGATTATCACTTTAATTCAAATGATATACACAATAATCTTTCCCCGTAATAGGGCCCTAACAGTCAGATTTCATGAATTGACATATCATGTTAACACGATGGCTCTTATTGTTAACTCTGCTATGTCTGGATGATAACTGAGCTTCAATCAGTTACTATGGGCAGTAAAGACATTCTTACTATAAGGCTAGGTTCATGCACAGTAAAATAAAAGCTAAATACAGCTGTAATTGTTTTAAAAATATTTAATTTTTCACAACAATTATGTCAAGAGCTAAAGAGACAGGAGATGGTACAACACAGTGGGCCCTGAAGCTTGACCCAACCACTGTCCCTGCCTACTTGCCACGGACGGCTCTAAATGGCCACGGACAACCATGGAGTCAGTTCCTACACTAAGTGAAACACAAAACGTAGACAAACAGACAAACACAATAGAGAGCAGTCAACAAGCCATGTCAGCTCAGCAACAATGGGCAGTAAAGTACAAAATCAGTAAGAGAACAGATAATCGGAGGTCAGACAGGAGGTCAGAGAATGGGTAGAACAATAGCAAAGGCTACAGGACAGGGAACGCTGGGAAAGGAGCAGGGGAGCTGGGACTAGTTTACACTAATAGCCAGCAAGGAGAGCTGGTCACACCTATACTTTATACTGGATCAGGAGCCCAGACCAGCTACTATTGGTCCGTTCTGCTGAAGAGTGTGATGCAGTTCAGCTGCACAGGCTGGGCGGCCGTGAGCAGTGACACAAAACCACAGCGTCCCTGGTTACTAGGGACGCCGTTGGGTCTTCGCGACGTCACTCGGCTCTGGCAGGCAAGGCGGCGCTGCATCCCAGTGCCATTTGCTGGAGCAGATCCCGAGGAGGATGCTTCTGGAGCCATGGCAGGTGAGTTCCTGACAAATTACATCAAGTCTTATAACTTATATGAGAATCTATGCAAAGAATAACTATCACACTTCAGTAGTAGAACAAAACAGCCACTGCTCCTAGACACACACTCAGCGTGCGCACCTGCACGGAGTGTATCACGGTCTCGTCTGCCACTGCAGCAGCCGTTAAGCCCCAGCCATAACTATTCCCTGTATTGTACCTTGCCTCCTTGAGAAATCCAGTCACCTGGAGGAAACGCGTCGGAGGGTAAGGGACCAGCATTATTGCGTTTAGGGCATACTAGGGTGTTGATTCACCAAGGGGTAGACCAGGGTAGGGGTCGCCCTTCTTAGGGCGAGTGCCCCGCTCCCCCCTGTGCGAGTAGGGGTAGTATATACATATCACTCGGTAGGGCAGACTAGGGTTACAAGGTCCCTACCCTATATGTATCCTTCTACCCTGGTGTTAGTAGGAAACCCACAACCATAGCTGATACAGAATATTTAGACAACTGTCTATGGTTCTGGGTGTATACCACTAATAACAGTGACTGCAGTTTAATCTTTGTTTCATGTTGTGTATTGGTCTGTTTAAGTGGGGTATATTTTTATTGGTATTTAAATAAACGTTAGGTTTTATATATTGTTTGTGCACCCCCTGCTGTGAATTCTGTAGAACAAAACAGGTAAAATACAGCTGTGATTTTTAATGAAAATAAAAATGTGTGAACAGCCACATTTAGCAAAAGCAGGTTGTAAATATTGAACATGTTCATCAATTACAACCATTCTATATGACATGTGCACTGCTAATCAATTTTCCAATGTCTTTTAAATCTTTTATTTTTCTTTTAAATACTTACAAAGATATTGCCAGAGCCAACAATAAAATCAACTTCTTAAAGAAATGTTTCCAACAACATCCTATAATCAAACCCTGAACTAGACAAAAGGCACCTGGGCACCTAGGTATAAGAATCGGTGATTTTTGCCAAACTTTAAAGGACAACTTCGGCCAAAACAATTTTTTAAGATCTTATTACTTATGGAAAGTTAGGCAAATTTCAAATGTACATTAATTATGAGAAATGCACATATAGGGCTATTTCCCCTAATTTAGTAGATCAGGGAAACTTCAGATTCTCTAAAAAAAGTGATGTCACGAACTGGGGGTGTAATTACAATGGAGTGTCCAGCAGGGGCGCACTATATATAGAAGTCAATGAATACCATTGACTTCTATATATAGTGCGCCCCCCACTGGACACTCCATTGGAATTACAATGGATGTGTATGTAAATGTAATATAAAGTGTTTTTGATTGAATACATTTATGGAATACTTTGGGGAGCAAGTGTCCTTGCTCCCCAAAGTATTCCATAAATGTAATCAATCAGTACATCACAGTAAGCCCGCCGAACCACGGCCGCCCGCCCGCCCTCCGCTGCCGCCGCTCTGGACTACACTTAACTACTACTCTCATCACCTGGCTCATAGCATGAGCAGGTGATGGGAGGTAGTAGCTGGGTTATATGGCTGAGGTTGCCGTCGCCGCTGATGCTGCCGCGCAGGGGAGCTGCTCATCACTGTGCAGCAGCTATCATCCCCCTCCACTCCCCCCTCCTGTGCCCAGTTTATTTTTAGGCCTGAGAATCTCCCCGTTTTTTCTACTAACTCTAAAATTTTTGGGACTGCGATATAAGGATCCTTAAAAAAAAACGTTGTCGGTGTAGAGGGACACCCTGTCCCTTCCCCCCCTGCCCCACCCCAAAGCCTTCAATCTCAATATCCACTCTAACTAAGTGCGCCAGTGGCTCAATACTGAGGGCGAAGAGGAGAGGGGAGAGGGGGCACCCCTGTCTAGTGCCACGAGACAAAGAAAAAAAAACTGAAACCATATCATTAACCACCACTGCCGCCCTGGGACTTTTGAACAGTAAATTAACCCACAAAATAAAACGAGGTCCGAACTCAAATCTATCCTACACTCCATCCTACACTCTATCCCACTCCATCCGACAGGATGGAGTGGGATCCAGGGTTCCCTACTGTGTGGATATTTTCAAATAGCCTTCTGGTGTTGAATTTAGCCATATGGCCCGGAATAAATCCACATTGGTCCCCATGAACTAAGTCACCCACCACACTCAGCAACCTACTTGCCAGGACTTTTGCATATATTTTTGCTTCTACATTCATCAGGGAAATAGGCCTATATGCTTCTATAATTCATCCTTGCCTGGTTTCAGTATTAAGGTGATGAGTGCTTCCTCTATGGATCCCGGTAATGACCCGTCTCTCATAGAGACCTTCATTACCTCCAAAAGAATGGGGAGTAAACATTCACAATGTTTTCTATACAACTCGTATGGGAGTCCATCTAACCCAGGGGCCGAGCTCTTCTGGGACTGATCTAGAGCCCTAGAAATCTCATCTAGTGTCACATCTGCATCTATTGTATCCCTCTGACTGTCTGTCAACCTAGGGAGGTCCAGGGTATCCAAGAAGTTTGCCAGTTCATTTGATGGTTGCTTATATTCAGACGTATAGACTCCCTCATAGTAGTCCTTAAACTGGCTCAAGATATCACTCTTTTGGTTTACTATTATTCCTTGTAGAGTTTTAATTGCCTGTACATCACGCCTCTCTCTCTAAACTTTAACCCCTTAGCGACCCATGACGTACCTGGTACGTCATGGTGCCGCGGGGAGAGTTCAGAGAGGGGTCCCGACGGGACCCCGCTCTGAACGGCGCTGCTCCCGCCTGATATCTGAAGCCGGGGAGCACCTCTATTAAGCGCCTCTAATTAAGCGCTTCAATGCAGCTGTCAAACCTGAGAGGTGCATTGAAGTGCTTTAGACCTCAGGTCCCTGGTGTCTAGTGGGACGGATCTCCCCCCCGCAATGCGATCACGGGGGGTGATCCGTTCTTCTGCCCGTGCCGTGCCTCGGCGTCGCAGTGATGCTGATCCCGGCTCGGCAATACATTGCACTGGCCTGCAGCAGGCCAGTGCAATGTATCACAATCTAATGGATCTTTGCTGTGTACTGTATATACACAGCATTGATCTCTATGAGAGATCAGTGCTGTGTATATACAAGTCCCCCAGGGGGACTTCTAGTTACAGTAAAGAAAAAAACAAGTAAAAAAGTGTTTTTATTAATAAAAAATCCTCCCCTGATAAAAGTCAAAATCTTCTCCTTTTCCCATTTTATAAATAAATAAACAAATAAATAAACACATTTAGTATCACCGCCCACGTAATCGCCCGAACTATTAAATTATCACATTCCTGATCTCACACGGTAAACAGCGTAAGCGCAAAAAAATTCCAAAGTGCACAATTGCGCATTTTTGGTTGCATCAAATCAAGAAAAAATGTAATAAAAAGTGATCAAAAAGTCGCATATGTGCAAACAAGATACCGATTAAAAGTAAAGATCATGGCGCAAAAAATGACACTTTACACAGCCCCATAGACCAAAGCATAAAGGCGCTATTAGCATGGGAATAAAGCGATTTTAAGGAACATATATTTGTTAACAATGGTTCGAATTTTTTAAAAGCCATCAGATAAAATAAAAGTTATACATGTTACATATCGTTGTAATTGTAACGACTTGAGGAACATGGATAACAAGTCAGTTTTACCCTAGGGCGAATGGTGTCAATGCAAAACTCCCCGAAATCCAAAAAAATTCTGTTTTGTTTTTTTTTTTCAATTTGACAGCGCAAATTATTTTTTTTCGGTTTCGCAGCATATTTTATGGAAAAATAATGCCCGTCATTGCAAAGTACAATTGGTTTTGCAAAAAATAAGGGCTCATATGGGTCTCTCGGTAAAAAAAAGGAAATGCTATGGTCTTTTAAACATAAAGGGGAAAAAGCAAAAGTGCAAAAACGAAAATTGGCTTTGACCTTAAGGGGTTAACTATAGCCATCGTGTCCTATAATTGTCTGGAATTCCAGCATTCTTTTTTTAATAGTTCTAAAAACACATCATACATCTGATAGTACACCTTTCCAGGGGTACTAACAAGCAGATTCTATCTGGAAGTGGTTGATTCTGATGAGATGACTCAACATTTTTACTTTAAAATAAAAATATTTTTACAAAGCATCCATTTTGATTTTTATTCTGGGACACGGTTGTGTTTTTCTTACCATTCTATTATTATTATTAATACCAGAAAACAGGAAATACCTGACTGCACATTACATGTTTTTTTGCAGTTATTAAAAGCAAAGTCTATTCAAGATTCCATCATTGTTAAGTTATGAGTGGGAGTATTTCCTAGAGATGCATATATATGAAGAAATTAGGATGTTAGCGGAGCTGTGATTTAATCTCAGTACATGAGCAAACAATAAGAATTATTTTGATCTAATCTGATATGACCTTATTTATATCTGAGTATAGGTTAATGTACATTTTTTACACTATGTAAACAGGTAATAGGTTAGTTTGAAAGTGAGCTATATTACAGCTTGAGCTTTATTAAAGCTTCGGCAACACAGAGTAGATATTCATTTGCAGTAATAAGAACACAGAAAGATGGTCTTCACACAGCAACACAACACACGTCTTCACAAGGTATCACCATTTTAACAACACACATACTAAGACATTCTATCAACTCTCAGTAGCTCAGCAGTACTCTTTAACCCTTTCCCGCACGAGGACGTAACAGTACGTCCTCGCGCGGGTGGGGGCGTTCAGACCGGGGGCCGCGCAGCAAACGAATGCCGATCTCATCGATCTACAGTATGCTGCATATCTATGCAGCATAGATCTGAATGAGAGATCAGTGCACTTATACTAGAAGTCCCCCATGGGGGCTTCTAGTATAAGTGTAAAAGTTAAAAATAAAGTGTCATTATTAATAAAAAAAAGCCCCCTCCCCTAATAAAAGTCAGAATCACCCCCGGTTTCCCATTTTATAAATAAAAATAAATAAATAAACATGTTTGGTATCGCCGCGTGTGTAATCGGCCAAAATATTAATTTATCACATTCCTGATCTCGCACGGTAAACGTCGTGAGCGCAAAAAAATTGCAAAGTGCAAAATTGCGCATTTTTGGTTGCATCAAATCCAGAAAATTTGTAATAAAAAGCGATCAAAAAGTCGCATATGCGCAGTCAAGGTACCGATAGAAAGAACACATCATGGCGCAAAAAATGACACCTGACACAGCCCCATAGACCAAAGGATAAAAGCGCTATAAGCATGGGAATAGAGCAATTTTAAGGAACATATATTTGTTAACAATGGTTTGAATTTTTTACAGGCCATCTGATACAATGAAAGTTATACATGTTACATATCATTGTAATTACACTGTATTACAATGAGGTATATCTAACACATTATCCTGAAAAGTTTATATAGATGTGCTCGACTTTTCATTTCAAATATCAAGAAAAATATGAAAGATTTAATTTAAATTTAAGCTAGGACATTGTGAAGAACATTTTTAATGCACCTCCATATTTTAAAAAGCACTGTTTATTATAACATCTGCTAAACATTCAGCCATTTTATGGATAGATGGGCCACTTAGCATCACATAACGATATATATATATATATATGAAGCCGGACTAGTTATATGGTTCAAGCAAATTATTATTATTATAAAAACATTATTGCATTGAAGCATTAAAAGTAGTTTAGTACTTCCATAAATTTGCTTTTAACTATCTGAAAAAAGCCTCAGCTAACACCACTGCTGATTCGCCAGTAAACACTGGTAATTTCAGAATATTGTAAACAGATAGTACAATGTTTAACCTTCAACATTCAGCAAAGATACTCTATTCGCTCCAAAACGAAAGTTTTTTAATGGCTTTGAGTTAATTTTTTTAATTACGTCTACATAAAAATTTGACAACATAAAAGCACTGGTTTTACTACAATGGAAATGAGAACAGTCCATTAGACTGGGGATTTTATGCTCATTTATTTAAAAAGCAATATAAACTAGTTGAAGGAGAAAAATATCTAGGAAATAAATACATTTTACACATAAAAATATAAGAGCAGACACAACATTCTTAACCAAAATCTCAAAACGACCAAGTTCTATATGGGACAGTTTATGAGGACATCCACCTTTATCAGGAAAGCTGGGGTAGAGATAGTTTGATGTAAATAAAATGGAACACTTTTAAATATTTCATTGATTTTAAAATTCTTATTGTGAGATCACGTGTATATATATATATATATATATATATATATATATATATATATATATATATAAATATATACATTAAACAAAACATAGATAGATAGATAGATAGATAGATAGATAGATAGATAGATAGATAGATACACAGTGATGGCTCTGCAAAATTTTTGCCCTGGGCAAATCTTACACACAACAAATCGCCAAAAACAATACCTTAAAATAGGTAGAGGCTGCAAAAATGAGAATCAACAATTGCATTAACTCTGGCTTTGATTGAAATACTTCATGGTCAATAGGCTGTAAATGTCAAATACATTGCAAATCGAACCTAATGCAGATGGATAAGGTCAACAACAAGGCTACAGAATTGAGTGGAAATGTCTTTATCGGGAAGAATCTCTACCCAGAGTTATATATGTACTGTGGCTATTTACAATGATTCTATCATTGGAAAGTGTTCCTTATTAGAAATGAGAAACATTATTAGAATACACTATAGTATAGAATTGGTATAGGCCATCACCTAGTTGTCTCAAATAGGCAACCATAGGGGTACTTTACCGCCTATTATATATAATCTACATGTTCATTCAGTTTTTGTTTGTAAAATAAGTTTCTTTAAAAAGAATCTGTCATCACTTTCATGCTGCCTGAACTATGAGTCATCTGGGTGGTACCTGGTGGCTTCTTTCCTTCTCATCAGCCTTGATTGACAGATATCCACTGTTTGGGTAACAAAGTAATATAGTAATATAGCTAATAATGTTGAAAGAAGACTTGAGTCTATCCGGTTCAATCTAGAGAAATCCTACTGTGTTGATTCAGAGGAAGGCAAAAACCCTTATGAGGCAGATGACAATGGCCCCCCCATCACAGGAAGAAAATTCCTTCCCGACTCAAATAGTAATCAGAATAATCCCTGGATCAACGTATCACCAGAAATCTAATGCCCACAACTTGTAATATTATATTTTTCAAGAAAAGCATCAATTAGCCATGACAACATCATGTGGCAGAGAGTTCCACAGTCTTACTGTTCGTACAGTAAAGAATGTGCATCAATGCTGATGGTGAAATCTTTTTTCCTTTAGATGTAGAGGACGCCCCCTTGTCATGGTTACAGATAGGGATGAGTGAACCGAACCGTAACGAACCAGATTCCTTACGAACTTTGAAAAAAGTTTGTAACGAATCTAGTTAAAATAACAATAACAAATAAAATCACAGAATATACCAGGATACAAGGGATTATTACTCCTATAATCTCTTGTATCCTGATTTTCTGTGAATATCAAGATGTGTGACGTCACCCCTGTTAGGGTGAGACCTTAAATTAGTCTCCTCAGAGACACCTGGGTGCTGCCTAATCAAAAATGTAATGTGACAACTGTCTGTGAGTATCAACCATGACACATTTTTTCTGATATAGAGCAGTAGGCTTAACCACTGGCTATTAGCGGGCACGGTCCGATCGCCGTGCCCGCTAATTAGATAATCGGATGCAGCTGTCAAAGATTACAGCTACATCCGATTACCTGATGCAGCCATTCCATGGTGTCTAGTGGCAGAGATCACCCCCCGGGACGTTGTCCCGGAGGAGCGATCACCGTGTCTTCACCCAGCCGGAGTCTGCACCGTAATGGTGCTAATCCCGGCTCGGCATTTGGTTGCTTCCGGCTTACATCGATCTATGCTGTTTTACTATGCAGCATAGATCGCAATGAGAGATCAGTGTACTTATACTAGAAGTCCCCCATGCAAAATTGCGCATTTTTGGTCGCATCAAATCCAGAAGTATTGTAATAAAAAGCGATCAAAAAGTCACATATGCGCAATTAAGGTACCGATAGAAAGAACACATTATGGCGCAAAAAAATTACACCTCACACTGCCCCATAGACCAAAGGAAAAAAAGCGCTATAAGCCTTGGAATGGGGCGATTTTATGGAACATATATTTGTTAACAATGGTTTGAATTTTTTACAAGCCATCACATAATATAAAAGTTATACATGTTACATATCTTTGTAATCGTAACGACTTGAGGAACATATGTAACAAGTCAGTTTTACCCCAGGGCGAATGGCATAAAAAAATACCCTCCAAATAAAAGAAATGCATTTTGTTTTTTTGTTTTTCAATTTCACCACACATTGAATTTTTTTCTGGTTTGGCAGAACTTTATGAAAAAATTCAGCCTGTCATTGCAAAGTACAATTAGTGATGCCAAAAATAAGGGCTCATGTGGGTTTCTAGGTGAAAAATTCAAGTGCTATGGCCTTTTAAGCACAAGGAGGAAAAAACAAAAAAGCAAAGATTTAAATTGGCCCAGTCCTCTAAGGGTTAAAGGAATTTTAGTGGCTAAGAATTGTATCTTAAAGAAATGGATTTCAGCAACTCCAACGGATATTGAAGATTGGAAGAAAGAAATTAAGAGAATAATGACTATGGAGTATTTTAGGGCACAAAAAAGCAATGAGTGAAAAGTTCCGCAAAGTATAGGCAAAATGGCCACAAAGCCAAGACCTGATGTCTTAGGGAAGAGCTGAGTATAGAGATAAGGGAGAGAGGGAAGGTGGAGAGGGAGAATCCTTATATTTATTATGTATTATTTGTTCTTTTTGGTTTTGTTTTGTTGTTGCTTTTTTTTGTTTGTTTGTTTGTTTGTTTTTGTTTTTTTCTTTGTGAGGAGGGTTGGACAGGGAGGAGAAGGGGTAGGGGGGAAGGTAGTAGAGTGGAGATTAGAGATTACCTGGGGTGAGTGCTAAAGATACTGTGTAGCACTCAAAAAGGAGATAGTAAATTAATATAAATATTAAAATCTATGTGATTGTAAACGTGGGATGCACTCCCCGAGAACCAAAGGTATTACATAATAAGGAAGAAAAGGGGATGATAGTATGGAGAGGGCGGGGGTGACTCTGGGAACTGGGGCAGGCTCCCGGCGTTAGCCAGAGCCCTCCAAACCAAACCCTAGTAAGGAGAGATATGAAAATAGAACATAGTTATAATCATAAAAGAAAAATCTAGAGGTAAATGGGTAAAGAACTAAATGTATATTTAGGGATTATAGATAAGTAAGAGAAACAAAGACATTTTCTTTTTACAAATGATGGGAAACTAATCATTTTAAGATTTGTGGAGCTTTGTTTTTATATATAAGATCATGTAAAGCTGCAATTATTCAGCCGTTATAGCAAGGTTCATTTTAGGTTCGGTTCGTACGAATCCGAACTTCACAAAAGTTTGCCGTATCGAACCGAACCAAACTTTTCAAAAGTTCGCTCATCCCTAGTAACAGACCTAGGAGTAAAAAGACCACTACAAAGATCTCTGTACTGTCCATTCATATATTTGTACATTGTGATCAGATTGTCTAAAAGACGTCTTTTTTCTAGTGTTAATAACCCCAAGCTTTTTAACCTGTCTTGGTACTGTAACCCACCCATTCCCTTAATGACCTTTGTCACCCTCCTTTGCACCCACTCTAGTTCAGTGCCATACCAGTGCCCAAAACTGTACACAATAAAGAGACTGATCTATCAAGGGTAAAGAGTCTGATCTATCAATCAAGACCAACGGGGAAGGCAGAGGCTGCTGGGATCCCCCTGATGACTTGTGCTTCAGGCAGCACTACAATGAAGACAGTTATCCTACAAGGGTGTTTTTTTTTTTGTTTGTTTTTTTTTTGCAAGCTTTTGTCAAAATGTAACAGTTTACATGGTCAAATCATATGAATAATTCTTCTAAAGTAGATTAAAATCCATGATATGGAAAAACAGACCAGGAGAAATCCTCTCTAAAGAGCTCTGTGATCTCCTGTTATGGTAACTATTACCAAAGTTAGTGTTATACTGATGAACAGATGAAGTACAGGGTTAGCACATGCAAGTACTAAATGCATTATAGGAACTGAGCTCATAGTAACATAGTAACATAGTAAATAAGGTTGAAAGAAGACAAGAGTCCATCAGGTTCAACCTAGGGAAACCCTACTGTGTTGATCCAGGGAAGTCAAAAACCCCTATGAGGCAGACAACAATTGCCCCACCACAGGGAGAAAACTCCCCCTCGACTCCAATGGCAACCAGAATAATCCCCGAATCAACGTATCACCGGAAATCTAATGCCCATAACTTGTAATATTATATTGTTCAAGAAAAGCATTCAGGCCTCCCTTAAACTTATTTAATGAATCGGCCATGACAACATCATGTGGCAGAGAGTTCCACAGTCTTACCGCTCGTACAGTAAAGACCCTGCGTCGATGCTGATGATGAAATCTTCTTTCCTCTAGACGTAGAGGATGCCCCCTTGTCATGGTTACAGACCTAGGAGTAAAAAGATAACTACAAAGATCTCTGTACTGTCCATTCATATATTTGTACATTGTGATCAGATCGCCCCCAAGACGTCTTTTTTCTAGCGTAACTAACCCCAAGCTTGATAACCCGACCTTGTACTGTAACCCACCCATTCCCTTAATGACCTTTGTTGCCCTCTTCTGCACCCGCTCCAGTTCAGCTGTGTCCTTCTTATATACTGGTGCCCAGTATTCCATATGTGGTCTGACTAGTGATTTATAAAGAGGCAATAGTGTACTAGAGAGGACAGGGTGGGCACCACCAGGTAAAGAAATAAATAAAGCTGGGTGCAGCTGACTACCCTAGGCACAAGACAATATGAAACAAAAGAAGGACAGAAGGAAACTAGGGTAACTAAATCAAGCACACACCAAAATAAAGTAGAAAAAGAATGAACTTTATTAAGTACCAGCTGAACAAACAATATAAAAACATCTAAAAATCCCCGAAAGAGGGGAGACAAACTGCAGAACCTATGAATAAAGGTGAAACTGCACTGCTACAGTATTGTGGGCCAAGAAGGGCCCCCCAGGCATGGGACTCAAAAAAGGGGAAAGAAGAATATATATAACTGTGCAATCACAAACAATGTTCAGAAAGATAATAGGAATAATAATCAGGAGATCACAAAAATCATGGAAGTCATACCCTTAAAATATATCACGTCCCCATGTAGCAGAAAGGAATACCCCACGCATATCGCCGCTACATTGCGGCTTCGTCAGGAGTCAGGTACCCCACTAGTAACTAAAACCCAATCTGAATATGTTCCATCAATGACCACCCTCTGTTTTCTATCACACAACCAGTTACTTACCCATTTGCATACGTTTTCCCAGCATCCTCATTTTGTAGACCAACCTTTCATGCGGCCCAGTATCAAATGCCTTTGAAAAGTCCAGATACACAACATCCACAGCCTCCCCCAGGTCCAATCTATAACTTACCTCTTCATAGAAGCCGATCAAATTAGTCTGACAGGACCGTTCCCTCATAAATCCATGCTGGTGTTACGTCATAAGATTATTTTCATTGAGATACACCAGTATAGCATCTCTTACAAACCCCTCAAATACTTTACCTACTATAGATGTTAGACTTACAGGCCTGTAGTTTCCAGGATCACTCTTTGACCCCTTCTTGAATATTGGTACCACATTAGCTATGCGCCAGTCCTTTCATTGAGAGTGAATGGATCGGCTGCTATCAGGGCTGATGCCCGCCATTAATACCTTGAATGCTGCAGCTGTACTCCTGTCACTGTCCAATCAGTACTCCTGCAGTGTGACTGTGGGGGTCCCAATCATTTTTCCTGAGTGCCTGAGGTCTCATACTTACCTCTGTACAGTCTATTCCTTGATATTCACATAGCGTCTTCCTCATGCATAGCATTGACCAGTGTATGCAATCTAATGATTGCATGTAATAGTCTTCTAGAGGGACCTAAAAAGTGAGAAAAAAAATATAAAAAAAAAGTTTTAAAAAATATGACAAAGCTCCCCCCCCATAAAAGTTCACACCCTTTATCATTTAACAAATAAAGCATGTAAAAATATATAAACAAACATATTATATATCATAGCATGTGCAATTGTCTGTTCTAGTAAAATATTTATATTATATATATATATTATCATTCCTGCATGGTGAATGGCATAAATGAAAGGGGGAGGGGCATGCAAGGATTGAAAATGTTTTGTTACATTATCTATCAGGAAAAAAATGTAAAAAAAACTATAACAATTCCCATCTACACAAATATCATACTAATAAAAACTAGGCATCGTTGTGTAAATATGACACCTGTAGGTAAAAAAATAAAAGCACTATGGCTCTTAGAAGACGAAATGAAAAAAATTAAAAATGGCTAAAGTAGGCTGTGTCATTAAGGAGTTAAAGTATCATTAGATTATTCCTACCTCCACATTCAGATTGTCTTCCATATATGCACATTTTCTAACTTTTTATCAATATGAACATTTTATTATTTTGATAAAGTACTTTATATGTATTGCAGACCACTTAATTAATATATCAAATTGCATTTTAACTATGTCTCTGTATATAGTGTATACAAGATGTTAGAGAGCCAGGCAAATTAATGAATTAGCTTTCAAACTGTAAAAGAACTGTGGCATCGCTTTTGAAGCAACAGCGGCTGGATGAACGTAGATTCAACTATTTTTGTTTAAACTAAACAAATTAAACAGCCTATTGTGCTGAAACCTTGGGAACTTTAAAGGAACACTGCAGTCATTTTTGTTTAACACAATGTCAGTAGATTAGACTTTGTCACATTTCATTATGTATAATTTGTTAGTAAGTTTTCATTGCCTATGTCTTTAATCCTAGGTAGGAACACATGGGAAATAGTTTGTAATCAGTTTTTTGCATGCACTGATCTAATAGTAAATTGTACGATATTGTGCTCGAAATTAGATTCTAAAAAAAAAGGTAACAATGCTGACTGGTCTGAATATCTAATAAAGAGGTTTTTTGCTAAAAAGAAAAGAAACCCCCAGGTAAGTCATTAAATTGCCCTTTACTGTTAAATTATTAAAAGTTCTACTTTACCTCAGTTGGGAATATTGGACGCCATTGATGTACAGTATGCACTTACGCTTCCCCAGGGCTTTAACTGAGTGACTATTGCTTATTTACTTGTTTCATTAATTTTTCGGTATGAAATGTTTAACTTCTTTAATTGATTAGAAAATTGCTTTCTGGATTTCTTTTTGCTTGTTAATGCTACCTTGTGTGCTGCTTTTGTTTTTAATGCTTCTGTAAATATAATGCTGACGTACACACAGCCCGAGGGCCCATGACCGATAGGGGACCCCTCCAAACTGACTGTATAGCACTGATTCTGACAGACAACATGAGAAATTCACTCCTGTGTCTGTCAATGTCATTCTCTCTTGTGAAAGCGAGGCCACGGACCCCCTTTCCCTGACGCACTTACTAGAGGCTGCACTGCACTTCTCAAATCCCTGCACTGAGAGGTCTATGGACCCACACACCGATTACATCATCATAATCATTGTGCATGCGTTGCTATGGGCGGTCCGGGGGAAGGAGTTAGGGTGGTTTCAGATGTGGCTGGGAAGGTCGGAGGGGTTGCAAGGTCGGAGGGGTCAATGGGGGGGTCCAGTTCACAGCTCTGCCCAGGGGCCCATAATTCTGTTAAGACGAGCTTGGTGTTTACATGTTGTTTGACCTATTTTCTATGTATGACGGTATGCCAGCCTGTTCATAGTAAATTTGAATATTGGTTTGGCTGACACCAGTACTCTCTACAACATACTACTTTCTTTGTAATATGGTCAGCTCTGGATGAGGGAGTGATGATGAGCCATGGGGTAAGAGCATCCTCATTACCTGTGGGATGCTGAGCCTTGTAGTGCACCGCAGCCTTTTACACAGATTTGTCAGGATAATTGGTGGGCTTGAGGGCTTCCACAGGGACAGACCACTCTCTACCATTTTCCTTTTTTCTCTCAGGGGCTGCTAGGTTTAGGGGAAAAGCTGCAGCAACGCCTTGATGGTGGTGGTCAAAGGTGGTCTTTGCCCTGGGGCCAACCCCTGATACTGCATGTGTTAGGGTAGTGGCAGGGATGTTGTGTTGTATGACTGATGTGGTTAATCCAGACAACTGGAGATAAGAAGAGAGGTGGTGCACTATAACTCTTTACTAAAAGAAAGTAAACACACTTTGAAACCACTTTTGCAATTCAGTAGCTTACATATCTTGATTCTGGCAGCTATGAAGGGTTGCTGTGCATGTGTGGAGAGGTCTATGGTTGCCTACAACCAAGTGCATCACTATAAGTGGGGCACTATGATTCTGTAATCTGGGTTTTCCCAATGGGGGCTGTGTTATCCCCCTTTTTAGCTAGGTAGCTTTCTGAAAGGTATCTAGGCTGGACCAGAAACCTAGAAGGGTCCAAGGGTCTTTGTACAACCTACCCCTTAAACCCAAACAGAGGCGATGCAGCCGCTGACTTGCTGAGTGGGGCTGAGACCCGGGACCCTGCTCAGACCAGGAACCACCCAGGGGACAAGGAACCGAAGAAGGTGACCGCAGACCCCAGCACTGAAGCCGGGGAGGTATGTGCATGTTGTTACATTCAACCACCTCCTCCAGGGCTCTTTTGAAAAAAATGTCCAACTCTGGAAGTCTCCTTTAATACACAAGTGCCATCCTAAGCCTAGCCGCATAAACTGCGCTGTGAGACACTGCAAGGGTCTGTTCACTTAGTCAGATTTTTAAATGCAGTTTTTGAAACCAAAGCCAACAACAGATTATCCATGGAGAACAGGTCATATAGGAAAGAAGGAATTTTTATTTTAGCAATCCAGCCCTAACTAGGTCTTAGGCTATAAAGAGCCTAAGACCTATTTAGTTTCTAGACTAACACAACATAAATCCAGCTCTAGTTGCTACTCTCACCTACAATCACTGAGGGGTAGAAAAATGGTTCACAAATATTTCTCACACCTGTGGGTGTCATTTAACCTGGCATGATATAAGGACAAACCAGTATTAGAAAAGTGGAGTAAAATATAGTTTTATGAGGTCATTCATTAGATGATCTGATGAAGATACTTTTGACTTTTGAAATGCATTGTCTCAATAAAACAATATTACCTGTCATCAACCTCTTCTCCCCCTCCCTCACCTCTTCTCGAGCACATTCCTCATCAATTACCCTCTCCTCTCCTACCTATACCTCCACGTCTCCCACTTTGACCTAGCGTGCTCTACCTAACCAGCTAGAGCTTTCTGTGTTGCCCTCATCCTGCATGGATGGGTCTCCATGCTTGCTTTAGAATATAAGGTCTCAAAAGTCTCTAAGGGGCATGCATGATTGGTGGTGCCTCTCCGGTGACTGTTTCTTTGATGTTTGGATGGTTCTTTCTTGGCAGGGTCCGCTGTGATGATAAGAACATGTGTTTTTTGTTTTTCTTTTTGTCTATGGGGGCTTGCTGCTTCTCTTCTCTTTACTCCCTTTGCTTTCCTGTCCCTACCTTGTTTTTCCTCCCTCATTGCTTTTTTCCCTCCTCCCCCTCCCCCTACCTCCTCCCCCAGTTTTCCCTCTTCCCCCTTTCTTCTCCACTAATTTGTTTGTGGGTCAATATTTACTGTACGGGCTTTAGATGCCATATCTACCTAAACATGTGTGAATTGTCATCTGATGCTTATACTTTGTACGGCGCTTACATATGTTTGTCATTGTCTATATACACTACTTGATGTGCCCCTATAGTGTTTATGCAAGTAACTTAATTATTTTTAAAAACTTTAGTAAAACAATTAATTAGAAAAAGAAGTCATTACCTGGATTTCTGCACAGAGACAGTCAGTAGAATTCCAAGTTTTTGCCATGTAATGTTGTCCAAAAGCTGCATGTGACATCCTGTTTACATAGATAGGGATTGTAATAGGCTATATAGAAAAGCAATAAAATATGGATGGATGGATGGATAGATAGATAGGCCTATTCGCAACTCCTTCTAGATTATCATATTGGAATCCATTATAAGAATCTATGTTGTAATATAATGCTAGGACATATCTTTGATTTAATTTACTTTACAGACAGTTCTCATTTCTACTTTCCTCTTGCTTGAATATAAATACATTTCTTTGTACAGAAAAGATGGAACAACTGGACTTTCAGATTGTGACCTTTCATTGCAATGATCAAATGGAACAAGATATTATAATGTTCACCTCATTAATAATTTACAAAAGATAGCTGCGGTTAAGATGATATATTCATATTCATTTAAAAAAAAAAAAAAAAAAAGATTTTTTTAATGTTGCTGAAGGCTTATTAAGGTGTCTGTCCTTGGAGTCAAGGAAGGATAGAAGTATGGTTAACTAGATAAATGAGCTAAAATTGCGTAGCCTTTTTTAATTGACGAAAAAGACAATAATGATCATTAGACTGAGTGGGCAGTGTGTGGGCACAAAGATACATCACTAAGATCTGATGGGTACCTCATACCTGCTGTGTTAGCACTCCAAATGACATAATGATTGGAATAGAATAGAACGACAGGTATTATACTATCTTTATTAGTATATGTATTTGTTTAAAGAGACATTTCGTTTAGATAGTGTTGAGCGTGCATTGGGATGCTTTTTAACCCTTAGAAGACCAGGCCAATTCTGCGCTTTCGTTTTTTCCTAGTTGTGCTCAGTAGTGGATTATAATAGGTCAATTTCGGGCAGAAGCCCGGGGCCCTGAGCTCCTGGGGGGGGGGGGGCCATGGCCACCCAAAAATATATAATTTCAGTGATGTATTGTCTCATGGATACAGTTTGGCCAAGATTTGCAAAAAAAACGCTGCTTTTTTACCGGACTTTTGCACAAAACAGGGCATAATGACATTATCTATCCTGTACTATGAACACCACGCTAGTGCTGCCATAATTACAGTGGGGAGGGGGGCCCAGACTTGGTGAACAGCCCGGGGCCTATGGTAAAATTAATTCGCCCCTGCTTGTGCTTAAAAGGCCATAGCACTTACATTTTTTTCAACTAGAGACCCACATGAGCCCTTATTTTTTTCACCACGATAGCACTATACAGTGGTACCTTGGTTTAAAAGTAACTTGGATTAAGAGCGTTTTGGTTTAGGATCTAACAGTTTTTCAAAATTGTGACTTGGTTTAAGAGCACTGCTTTGGTTTAAGAGTTCCCTGTACTGGGTGGGAGGGGGAGTGGGGGGAGGGGCATGGTCTGCATAGTGTGGTCTACAGCCCTGTACTCTGACCTAGGAAGTCTCCCTCACCTTCCATTTCATAGCAGATCCACTTCAGACTGGGGCTTACATCAGGGGACAGGACTGTAACCCATAGCTGTAACCCCTCTCTCCCAGGACAGAGAGTGCTGCATGTATATGCCCACATCTGTCCTGCTCATTCCTTCATGCTCCCTGCAGTCTCTGTCAGCCCTTGTGTTTCCCACTCTCCCCATTATGGGGATCTGCAGTTCCATCCTGTATCTACAAACTGCTGCTGTTTTTCAGGTTTATGCACTTATGCACATGTTATGAACCACATGCTGATTGCTATACTGTACAGTAACTTATAATAAATATCACACATTCAGCTGTTTCTAAATGGTTGTTTCATCTGTTTTACATGTTATTCAGAATAATAAAAAAAAAACATTATTTTTGGGGTGTGGAAACAATTGTCTGCATTTCAGTGATTTCTTATGGGAAAATTTGCTTTGGTTTCAGAGTGGATTTGGATTACAGGCACGGTCCCAGAAGGAATTATGCTCGTAATCCAAGGCACCACTGTATATCCTTTCCTCAGTAAAAAAATGTTAGCAACATTTTTTACTAAGGAAAGGATATATAATGCTATCCTGAAACGCGTTGCATTGTTAAAACATAATCTATTTGTATCCTGATATATATTCCACTATCCAGAAACAGTTAACCTTTCATACAGCATCGCAGCGATCGTGCCAGATCAAGGCCTCACGTTGAAACCTTATCAGACGGTGAAAGGAGGAGAACCCTGTAAAGTGCTGATCAGCCTACATGGATGTCGCATGCTGGAGAGAACGCTACCTGACAGCACGTGATCCTGCAACGCATGCACAGCCAACATCTGCAGCCGCTCCAGCATTTACTACAGAGTCCACAACTACCTACCTTCTGGAGGACTACAGTAGCGGTGAGCGGTGGTCATCCTCCATATGATAACCACACTATACTATGAGGACATGTATCATCTGTAATTGGTCCAAATAATAGAGACACCACCTGTTTTATTCTTAACAGATATAAGTACATATATATATATACAGTGGTACCTTGGTTTAAGAGTAACTTGGTTTAAGAGCGTTTTGTTTTAAGAGCTCACAATTTTTCATAATTGTGACTTGGTTTAAGAGCATTGCTTTGGTTTAAGAGCTCCCTGTACTGGGTGGGAGCGTGAGCGGGGGAGGGACATGGTCTGCATAGCGGGGTCTACAGCACTGTACCCTGACCTAGGAAGTCTCCCTCACATTGCAAATCATGGTAGATCCACTTCAGGCTGGGGCTTGCATCCGGGGACAGGACTGTGGGGGTAATCTCTTCATAGCTGTAACCCCTCTCTCCCCGGACAGAGAGTGCTGCATGTATGTGACCACCTATGTCCTGCTCATTCCTTCATGCTCCCTGCAGTCTCTGTCAGTCCTTGTGTTTCCCATCCTCTCCATTACTGTACAGTAATTTATAATATCACATATTCTGCTGTTTCTGAATGTTTGTTTTATTTGTCTTACATGTTATTCAGAATAATAAAATATTATTTTTAGGGTGTGGAACCAATTGCCTGCATTTCTATGATTTGCTTTGGTTTAAGAGTGGATTTGGATTACAAGTACGGTGCTGGGACTAATTATGCTCGTAATCCAAGGCACCACTGTATATACTAAAAGCGGCAATTTCAATTAACATCTGAAATCAGAAACTCAGAGACTGTATACACAGCTACACAGCATACAAGGTCCCTGCATTGCTGAAAAGATATAGATAGTCTTATGTTCTTTATGTTTTTAATATTTTATATGCATTTTTGTATTCTTTATACTATTTACATAATTGACACAATTTTTTTTCCATTTTGGGGGGGGGGGGGAGGGGGTGTTGTGTTTACGCTGTTTGCCCTAGGGTAAAACTGACTTGTTTTACATGTTACTCATGTTAGTACAATTACAAACTTGTAATTATATGTAACTTGTGTAACTTTTATTTTATTTGATGGCCTTTAAAAAAAATAAAACCTTTTTTAAAAATACATGTTCCTTAAAATTGCTCTATGACCATGCTTATAACGCTTTTATTTTTTGGGCTATGTGAGGTGTCATTTTTTTGCGCCATGACCTGTACTTTCTATCAGTACCTTCTTTGCATATATGCGACTTTTTGATCACTTTTTATTATTACAATTTTTCGGGATTTGATGCAACCAAAAATGTGAAATTTTGCAATTTGGAAATTTTTTGTGCTTACGTCATTTACCGTGCGAGATCAGGAATGTGATTTAATAGTTCGGGTGATTACGCAACACTGTAATACAAAATATGTTTATTTATATATTTATTTTTATTTATAAAATGGGAAAAGGGGGGTGATTCAGACTTTTATTAGGGGATGGGATTTTTTTATTAAGAAAAAAAAAAAGGGGGGACTTCTAGGGGGGACTTCTAGTATTACTACATTGATCTCTCACTGAGATCTATGCAGTATAGATATAATGCATATATCAATGAGATCTGTGTTCTACTGCTCTCGGCTGCTGCAGCCGAGAACAATAGCCTAGCCGGGATCAGTGCCATTATGCAGGGACTGCCTTTTCGCGATCGCATTGAAGGGGGCGATCCTGCCACTAGTCACTCTCTGCGGCTGGACAATGCAGTGATTGGTTAAGCCGGCTGTAACTGAGTAAGGGACCAGAGTCAGCGGGCATCAGAAGGAGCGTGGACAGGTACAGTACGTATGCTTGCTTTTTTGTTTTTTACTACAGCTGCTGCAGAATCTTATGTTTTACAAGTTGCCATGCAAGACACATTAGAACTCAGGCAGCATGCCGGCAATTGCCTACATACCTCAAAAGGTTCTAATATGTCTTGTATTTTTGTATATTCTGTCCCCTAAAGGGATGTGTAAACGAAACATACAAAAATTAGAATGAAAAAAGCAATACAATACTGCAAGACATATTAGAACTCTAGCGGAAAGCTGGCAAAGCTTACAAGCATTCAGCTAAAAGCACTCAGCTACAGTAAACCAGTAAGTTGATGGCTGCTCTTCATATTCTGTGTTTGTTCTGCATGTAATGGAGGAGGAGAAGTGAAACAGAAGACATTTGCTAAGGTGCTTCAGCACTAGCATTACTAACTGGAAAGGGCCCTGTCAGGACAGGAGAGGCAGGGACAAGACACGACAGTATGCCCTGAAGCTGAACCCACCAACTGTCCCTACCTACTTGCTTCAATCGGCTCTAGGTGGCCGTGGAAAACGACGAAGACGTTCCCTGCGCTGGATACATGCACACAGAGCAAGACAGACAAACAAACAAAATATGGGATTGTCAAACAAGCAAGGTCAGAACCAAACGGGCAGCATAGTACAAAATCAGGTAACAATCAGATAGTCAAAAAGTCAAGCCAGAGGTCAGGTAACAAAGTATAACAAGCATAGGGAGTTAGGATGGGGATCGCATTAATAGACAGGATGAGCTGGGACCAGGGTATGAAACCTAAATAGCCAGCGCTGAGAGACTGCCTCAGCTTTTTTTTTAATTCTGACCAAGAGCTTGGTCCATATCCTTATTGGACCGGCACTCTGATCCTCCAGGCTCCAGACAGGCAGAGAAACCAGTCAATCAAACAGACTACTCAGCTGTGTAAATCAAGTCTAGCAGCTTCTCAGCTTAACTCCTGCATTGCCAGGAAGCCAAGAAGCAAGCGGGCAAAAAAGCAAAAAAGGCCCAGTTCACACCAGGTTACTGCACAATCCTGACAGGCCCAGAGAGTTAGGAAAAAAAATTGGCTTTTTTTAAAAGACATGGAGAAGGAAGGAAAAGATGCAAAATTTCTAGCTATAATATTCACTTACATACAGAATATATGCAGGAGTAAATTTGACATTTTTAGTATGGAAAGGTATGCTTTACTATCTCTAGTCTGTTTTACAAGGCTTGATGAAATATCCAAGTTTGCTTTATGCCGTCGGCATTGAATTCTTCTGTTGCTTTGGGCCACATTGATATGTTTCTATTAATGCTCTGCCCGCAGCTTTCCTATATTAAATTTCCATACCTCTCATGAGCTATTAGAAATAAATCAGCCAACATTTTCTCTTTTAAACTGTAAAAAGGAACTCAACAGTACCAAAAATATCTACAGAATTAAAAGGAACCCTTTCATTATTTTCCTGCTGCTTGAACCACAAGTCATCAGGGTGGATCCCAGTGGCTTCTTCCTGTACATGTCAGCCCTTTCTCAATCAGCTCAGGGGGCTAGGCAGAGGGACTGGTGCCTCCCATTTACCTGATAGGAGGGGCAATGAGTGAATTCTCTAGGAACGCATGGTCTACAGTCATATAGAAATGGAGCAGAACAGAACTTCTGGGTGGGGGATAGGTGAGTAAACTGATTGGGAAAGTGCTCACATAAAAATAAATAGAAATCTATTAATAAAGGGCTCAATAAATTACTCAGCTTTTTTTTTCCGTTTCCCAGAATACCCCTTTAATATTGACTTCTTTGCTATTAGCTATACTGGTTCTATACAGTAAACATGTTAATATAATCATCTGCTGATAATGTTTCTATAGGAAGTATTTACTCATAAAATAATTACCATATTACTAATACATTTAAATATGGTAATTGAAGTGTTCACTTCCCAGAATTTCAAAGCCGGCTTCTTTAATTAGCTGTCGGCAACTTTGAAAATCCTGTTTTGAAATAAATCAGAGAACATAATCTTCTCTATGGCTCCGGTTAGAAACTAATTAATGTAGGGTACATTATAATACAGTGTTTCATTTGATCACGGGATTGAAAGTGAAGCATTTGAAATGCTGGTGCTTATGACCTTTCCTTTGCTAAATATTATCAATACAACAGTCGGTAGAAATAAAAGTTCCTGACATCGAACTAATAAGATAAATTGTAAAAGCAAAAAATGGAGCCCAAAGTAAGCTACTGACATCACATTAAATAAAAGCTTTTTCCGATGCTCCTTTAATGTTTTATATTCCTAAATATAATAGCCTGTTCTATTCATCATGTTGATAGACATTAAAGAGAAATTTGTTTTTTGTTGTTATAAATATGATGCTCATTTCCGTATTTTCGAAGGTAGCACTGGGTTTATTTTTTAGCATAAAAAAATACTAATTACGGTTAACTCATAAGATATAAAATGCATCAATTGCCTTTAATGCATACATTTACTACATTGAAGTGGTATTCTCAGCTGCCAATCTTACCCCTTTTAATGTATCCAGCCTGCTTTTACTTCCTGCTTCAGGTGGAGGCATCTTCTCAGTAATTGGCTGTTCTGGTCAGCAGTGCTTTGCTCCTTTGCTCTGCACTCTGCTGAGCTGTGTTGGGCTCTGCTATGCCAGGTCTTAATATCTGATAGCCTAAGGGTGCCTTCACACGTACTGTATCTTCAGCTGATTTCACGCTGTGAGTTCACAGTGAAATCCGCTGTGGATATGTTCCCTGTCATTCTCAATAAAAAGACATACTCACATACTCAAAGTAACATAACTACCGGCCCCTTTAACCCGCCGCCACCCGGAGCATTCACTACCTGCTCCACTTTCTGGCTGCACCTGAGGCTCCAGGCTCCTGTCGGTCACGCTCAGCCAATCAGTGACTGCAGTGGGGCCGTGCACTGGTTGGCTGAGAGGGACCAATGGGAGCCAGGAGCCTTAGATGCAGCCGGAGCATGGAGAAGCTAATGTATGCTCCGGGTGGCGGCTGGTGGCAGTTAAATACTCGCAGTGGGATGCATTGACAATTACAGGGAACATATCCACAGCAGAACCCTGCTGTGATATCCGCTGTGGATATGATGTGTGAACCCACCCTTACAGGGCTGTGAGCTGCTGGTGTGAAGATTGATTACTGCATATAAAGTGGCCAGACAGGGAAGCCTTTCCCCTTGATTTTGACCATCCCTCCATCCAGAGCAGTGAAGTGACGTCACCAGCCCAGAGTGGTGGCCGAGAACCTAGACAATGAGCTGTAAACAGTCACATCACAGTGCCTATAAGGGAGACCAAGATAAAAGGGTAAATAGAACCAATTACAAAGGTTCTTAACTTTTAATGACCTATGGTTTTAGGCATAGTTATTGTGATGAGAATACCCCTTTAAAGAAATTCACTGGATTTTACATTACATATTTTCCAGTCTAGAATTAACATTCTCACAAGAATACAGCCCTCTATTGGGCGCTAAGAGGATTTTTAGGCAATTTCAATTCTTTTTAAGTGCCTAAAACATGACCTGTTGGTGAGGCCGGAGGACTGGAATTGAGAAGCACTGCATTAGACAAAAACAACTGGTTTAGCTATTGTGTTAGCTTTACTTATTTGATTTTCTCCATTCAGTCACAGCAATAATTTTTGGGAAAGCTGACAACAATAAGTGTAATAGGTTATCATTTTTTAAATTTGCTTCTTTGAAACCAGGGCTGTGGAGTCCAACTCCGTCTACGACTCCTGAATTTTATCAGGACCGACTCCAATTCTGACTCCAACTCCTGAATTTTATCAGGACCAACTCTAACTCTGACTCCGACTCCTGCTCCTTCATAAATGGCCAGTCATATACTAGGGGAGTTATTTATCACACTGGCTCAGCAGTTTCTTCCTAATGTCCTACATGATCCTGGGGCGACTTCTGAGGGAATAAAGGAATACTGTACATAAAGCAGATTCTGCTGTGTGTGTGTGTGTGTGCAGGGGATGCAGCCAGTCTCCAGCCTCCATGTCCTGAACTACTCACAACTAGACTAGATGGAGCAGGTGATCTTTTCCTGCTAACAGTCTTCTATGTTTCTAACTAAATATTCACCATACTTAAAGAAACACTGCTAACAATGCCAGATACCTATGATATAGAGGTCAGCCATAGTGATATACAGGGGGTCACACATAGTGATATAGAGAGGGGTCACACATAGTGATATAGAAGGTCACTGTGGGGGCACGCAATAGCACACACACACACACACACACACACACACATACACACATACACACAGCCTGCTGCAGCCATAGCATACACACACCCACACAGCCTGCTGCAGCTATAGCACACATACACAAAGCCTGCTGCAGCCATAGTGCACACGCACACACACACACAGCTTGCTGCAGCCATAGCACACACACACAGCCTGCTGCAGCCATAGCGCACACACACCCACAGCCTGCTGCAGGTATAGCATACACACACAGCATACTGCAGCCATAGCATCCGATGGGCCGAGAGGAAGTGCGGTGAGAGCACGAAGCGATCATAGCCTATTGTTACTTGTTTGTAACCACAAGCATGTGAAATAAACACAGATTTGCAGTATTGGATGAGTGCCGCATCATCTTTGCTCTCAATGTACATTAAAAAATAAATAAATGTATATTTTACATATTGTAGCATGCGGAATTGTCCGATCTATTAAAATATAACACTATTTTTCCCGCAAATTATATATCAGAAAAAAATTTATAAAAAGTGATCAAAATTTTTCTGTTACACCAATATGATAATAAAAACTAGAGATCATGGCAAAATGACACTTCAACCAGCCCTGTAAATGGAAAAACAAAAGCGCTATGGTTCTTAGAAGGCAGGGAGGAACATTGCATTAATTTGACCTGGACTTTTGTGCATCAAAGTTCTCTGTCTTGAAGGGGTTTAAATATATCACATCTGCCAGAGCAAGTCAAAATATGTCACGTCAATCAAAAAATACACAAGAAGGGGGTCACAAACAAATCATAAATCCAAAAGTGCTGAATTGCTCTCACCTAGGGCTGTTGTGTTAGTACACAACACCCATACTAGCCAACATAATGCCTTGTGGAGTCTATTGCTAGGTTGCAGCCCAGGGTCCTCCCAGAGGCTTAGTAACAGACCAATAGCAGGAGCAAAGAAAATAGACTATACGCCACCACGGACCCAAGGCACCAATGATTCAGTAGGTATACTTGTTGGTAACAGGTAGCAGCACAAAACCAACATGTTTTACATCTAAAAGAGACCCTTCATCAGGTTTTAGCATTGTTTTACAGCATATGCCCTCTGTTATCAGTCTACATAGCTATATAAATATATAGGTTGGTGTGTTTTTTGTGAATCATATCTTTTACACCTTGACCCCTTTTTATTTTAATCAACCCCTTATACAGAAGGGGAGGCATGGGGTCTCAAATCCCTTTGGGAAAAGCTATCATAAAACATATGTGTTGCTATTGGTTACACCCTTCGCAAAAGTCTGTACTTATCTATGTAAGTGGTAATGTAGTAGTACCAAAGTTTTACCACTAGGTGTTGTTATTATGTTTAATTGTGTTCATATATTGCACAGCTGTGGAAGCTAAAGGGTTATTGTTTATTGTATATGTACCACCTGGATCTATACACCCATGAGAGTTCTTTCTTCTCCTAACCTATCATCTTACTCTTTAAATCTCTCACACACACTCCTCACTCACTCACAGCACACCTTAAATGTGCTGTAGGAAGGAAGTCACATGGGTAGAGGAAGTGTCTGGGCAGTTGTGGTCTAGACGCTGAGCAGAGCACAAGCACATGCAAGACCTAGACACAGTTTTCCCACAAGCAGCTGTAATCAACAATATGCAGTGTTAAGTAACTACTAAAAATGACAAGTCAGAGATCATCTCAACCCACGCCGAGAACCAGAAGGAAAACAGTGCAGGACAGTATCCATAAAAAGTAAAGGAACTGATCCGGATAAAACAAAGTCACTAGAAGCCTATGCACTCTATCTCGCAGCACATGTGTGAGAGGGAAACCCTCAGCATTCCACTCATCCAAGGTAACAAGGTCTGAGGCTTGTGTCACCCTCTAGGATGGGTCGCTCAACACTGGTGGGCACTAGGTGATTCAAAGACCAAAGAGTCAAAACACGGGCACAAATATTCTCTTTTCTTTAAAGCATTCTACTTATTCTACCTCTCAAAGTTCCGGCAGAACACAGTACTACTTGGGTTGGAACTCTCTCGACATCCTCCTCTCTACTCCTCTGAACTTTCCACCTTTCAGCATGCAACTCAGCCAACACTGCTATATCTCCTCTTTCACTCTCAGTATAGATCTGCTCCTTCAAGCCTAAAAGTACTGTATCAAGGCAAAGCTGTATTACCTGTTTCTATATCAAGTAAACAGATTTTATTTATTGTAACGGGACTCTGTGGTTCTTCACTAAACACCTACACAGTGCTCACAACTTCCTTGGGTCATCTCCCCTTTCTGTAGGTGGCAGTACCAATAGTTCGGGTGGGTCACTACTCCACTCCGGACCACCGTGATAATTGCCCAAGGGACCCCCAAACAGCCCGGCAGGTTACTGTCCACAGGGGAAAAAGGTATAGCCAGTCTACTCCACATCAAAACAGGTGTGCCAGCATACCTGTGTGTCCATCCGGCACAGGCATCATGACAACATAACACCTGGCTGGGCTGGACTCCGACCAACCACCACAGGAGTGGCGTCATACTCTACCACCTGGCAAGTGACCGGTCGCACCGCCTCACAGAGGCGCCCCACACATATCTATTTACTGATTTGGTTCCCATTTTGACACTGGGTAGAAGCAAATTCTACTAGTATTGCAATGAACAGTATCTGGTTGGATATTTATCAGTTACTTATTCTTCAAAGCAGCCTTTAGCTCGCACTTTCACAATGAAATTTACGGTAATAGACTGACACAACCAAAATATTAGCATTCCCAATCCAGCACCTTCATACTGTAATGAAATGGAACTGCGTATTGTAATTTGGGCCAAATTAATTATTTGCTCAGATGAACCCTAGCTAAGATTGCATTCTCTGATGTATATCAGCCATGTAATTTCAAAGCTGTAGACAGTTTATTAAACTAGCTGGCCTTTTGCAGCTTAGAGCTTACTTAAATTATTTTTTTTAACGCCACCTCTACAGATTTGAAAATGTACATCATGTCCAAAAAACATTCTGTGTTCCCATTGTATCAAATCAGCAATTTCAGAAATGTAAAATCCTAACTCTCATGTAATAAAGGCATTTAAAGGGAATAATTTACTTGTTCTCTTCTGTTGTGTGTCCTACTCAGGGGAGAATGGTAAGTACTGTATATTAGTTTTTGGAAGTAATGAATAAGGATCTTACAAAAACGACAGAAGGCAACAGATTAGGGAAGACTATAAATTAAGCTAATGGAACCACTGGGTCAAACAAACACAGATAGGTTTTCCCAGTAGAGCCATAGCTTACCACTTACATATTTTAAGAGGAGGATTTTACAACTGTGGTGTTTCCTGTAAAGACAAATCGTAAATGTGCCACATATCTCAATAAAGCTAAATGGCTATGTTTTTATGGAACTTGGCTAATGTGCTCATTTTAAAGGCACAGTAAATAGATTTAAACACTGAGTGGGAGATTTATCAAACATGGTGTAAAGTGAAACTGGCTCAGTTGCCCCTAGCAACCAATCAGATTCCACCTTTCATTTTACAAAGAGTCTGTGAGAAATGAAGTGTGGAATCTGATTGGTTGCTAGGGACAACTGAGCCAGTTTCACTTTACACCATGTTTGATAAGTCTCCCCCTGAGTTTATTGAATAGTTCTCAATAACACACCCATTGATCCCAAAGGTTTTAACCTCTTAAGGACATAGGACGTACCGGTACGTCCTATGTCCTCACCTGCACTTCAAAGCGGGGCCGCGCGGCGGCCCCGCTTTGAAGTGCCGCGATCCCGGGTGCCGCGTGTAGTCCGGGACCGCCGCTATTAGCCGGCACGGTCTGATCGCCGTGCCCGCTAATTAGCTAATCGGAGGCAGCTGTCAAAGTTGACAGCTGCCTCCGATTACCGGAGGCAACGTTTCCCTGGTGTCTAGTGGGGGAGATCGCTCCTCCGGGACCTTGTCCCGGAGGAGCGATCTCCGTTACTGATGCCGGCCGGGGACGCGTCCAAGATGGCGCCGTCCTCGGCTCGGCACTCGTTTACTTCCGGCTGCAGCAGCCGAAAGCAAACGAGTGCCGATCTCATGGATCTCTGCAGCATATCTATGCTGCAGAGATCTCAATGAGAGATCACAGTGTATATACTAGAAGTCCCCCATGGGGGCTTCTAGTATATGTGTAAAAAAAAAAAAAAAAGTGTTGTTAATAGTAAAAAGCCCCCTCCCCTAATAAAAGTCTGAATCACCCCCCTTTTCCCAGGTTTTAAATAAAAGTAAACAAATAAATAAATAAATAAACATGTTTGCTATCGCCGCGTGCGTAATCGCCCGAACTATTAATTAATCACATTCCTGATCTCGTACGGTAAACGGCGTCAGCGCAAAAAAATCCCAAAGTGCAAAATTGCGCATTTTTGGTCGCATCAAATCCAGAAAAAATGTAATAAAGAGCGATCAAAAAGACGTATATGGGCAATCAAGGTACCGATAGAAAGATCAAATCATGGCGCAAAAAATGACACCTCGCACAGCCCCATAGACCAAAGGATAAAAGCGCTATAAGCCTGGGAATGGAGCGATTTTAAGGAACGTATATTGGTTAACAACGGTTTGAATTTTTTACAGGCCATCAGATACAATATAAGTTATACATGTTATATATCGTTTTAATCGTAACGACTTGAGGAACATGCATAACAAGTCAGTTTTACCCCAGGGTGAATGGCGTAAAAACACATTTCCCCCAAATAAAAGAAATGCGTTTTTTTTTTCAATTTCACCACACTTCGAATTTTTTTCTGGTTTCGCAGTGTACTTTATGCAAAAATTCAGCCTGTAATTGCAAAGTACAATTAGTGACGCAAAAAATAAGGGGTCATGGGGGTTTCTAGGTGGAAAAATGCAAGTGCTATGACCTTTTAAACACAAGGAGGAAAAACCGAAAACGTAAAAACGAAAATGGGCCATGTCCTTAAAGGGTTAAAGGGACACTTAACACAAACCCTGCACATCATGTTTTGCATAGCACAAGGCCTGAGAGTGCACTGCAAATAGAAATTCTCTCTTCGGCCTTTTTTTAAGGTCTGCATAGTATAGTATATAGGTTTTGTCCCTACTTGTTCTTAATCGGAAAGTTCGTACATATGAACCTGCTGATAGGTACCTTTACCCACAGAGCTGCAGATCCCGTTCTTCATTTTTGTCCTCTATGGTGCCATTTTTGAGTAAGTTCCCTCCTACTTATGCATATTCATCATATTCATCTATGCATAAGTAGCCAGTAGGAGGCCAGTTTCCCTTTAAGGGTGCCTTTACATGAAGCAAGTTGGCAGCGGATTTCATGCTGCAAGTTTCACAGTGAAATCTGCTACAATACTCAGTACCATTATAGTCTATGGCCTGCATTCTCTAAGCAGATTTTCATTCTGCTACAAGAATGTAGTGACCGCCATGTTTAACCCCTAGACAACCTAGGATGTACTGGTACGTATATTGGTCACCTGTCACCAAACCACCCCCCTATCTCATTATATAAATAAAACATGTAAAAATATAAAAATAAATAAACATGTTAAATACCGTAGCATGCATAATTGTCCGATCTATTAAAATATAACAATAGTGATCCCGTACAGTGAGTAAACAGTGTAAACGAAATGAGGGGGGAAATTGCCAGAATTGCTGATATTTTTGGTTATATATATATATATATATATATATATATATATATATATACCAACAAAACACAACAATCACTGAACTCAGGGAGAACAGTGAAAAATTCCAATGGAGTACTCATTTATGAGTCTCCATTGATTGTCCCATACAAAATTTAAATATGCAAAAATTAGGTTAGAGCCTGTTTGTGCTGTCCTCTGAAGGGAGTAGTACACACCATTGTAGGAAATCTTCAATTTCTTAGCAATTTCTCGCATGGAATAGCCTTCATTTCTAAGAACAAGAATAGACTGTCGAGTTTCAGATGAAAGTTCGCTTTTTCTGGCCATTTTGAGCGTTTAATTGACCCCACAAATGTGATGCTCCAGAAACACAATCTGCTCAAAGGAAGGTCAGTTTTGTAGCTTCTGTAACGAGCTAGACTGTTTTCAGATGTGTGAACATGATTGCACAAGGGTTTTCTAATCATCAATTAGCCTTCTGATCCAATGAGCAAACACATTGTACCATTAGAACACTGGAGTGATAGTTGCTGGAAATGGGCCCCTATACACCTATGTAGATATTGCACCAAAATCCAGACATTTGCAGCTAGAATAGTCATTTACCACATTAGCAATGTATAGAGTGTATTTGTTTAAAGTTAGGACTAGTTTAAAGTTATCTTCATTGAAAAGTACAGTGCTTTTCCTATTTAAAAATAAGGACATTTCGATGTGACCCCAAACTTTTTAACGGTAGTGTATATACAGTATATTAGAAAAAAAAATAAAAGTGACCCAAAGATCAGTCTACACAAATAGGATATTAATAAAAACTAGAGATCATGACACAAAAAATTAAATCCCAGACAGCCCCATAGGTGAAAAAATAAAAAACGTCACCAAAGAGTCACCAAAAGGTCATTTTAATTTTAGTAATTTGCAAAAAAAAAAAGGGTTCTTTAAAAAAAAAAAAAAAAAACATTCGAAAATCTGTTATCTTGCATGTTATTGTGCTCGAACTGACCTATAGAATAACAGTATCATGTCACTTTTACCGCAAAGTGCATAACGTAGAAATGGGAACACCCCAAAAGTTACAAAATTTTTATGTTAATAAATAATATTTTTAGGGCACCATTACCAAGTACATTTGTTCCTGAAAAATAACATGCTTTTGCATGGCCCTGTAGATAGAAAAATGGAAGCGCTATAGCTCTTAGAAGGCAAGGAGGAAAAACAACAGAAAATGTAAAAATGAAAGTTGGCATGGTCATTTGTGCCAGTTTGGGCTGGGTCATGAAAGGGTCAATACATAAAATTAAATAAACCACCCATGCTTACCTGCACACACTCCCTTCTTCGTGCTCCTGCTTGCATTTCGAGGTCCCTGCTCACTGACAGATGGCCCAGCCAGTGGTTATTTTTACAGACACAGCAGCAAAGTAGTTAAACATGGCCATCACTCACTACATTCTCGCATGGGAATGACAATCTGCTGTGAAAGTGCAGGACCCTATGGTGAAATGGTACTGAGTAACAGGAGATTTTACTGCAAAATTTGCAGCATGGTATACGTTACCTATGAAGGCGCCCTAAAAGGGTTATTCAGGACTAGAAAAACATGACTGCTGCATGTGCTGTTGCAGCTCAGATCCATTGAAGCGAAAGGAGCCAAGTTGCAATACCATGCATAACCTGAGGTCAGGTGAGGCTCTGTTTCTGGAAGAAATAAGCTATGTTTTTCTAATCCTGGATAACCCTTTTATCTCTTAAAATAAAGCTAATTTGTCAAGTTTTTCATTTGATTTGGATATTTCCCATGGGGCCTGCATGTGTAATGTATGGCTTTACTACAGAATCTGTCACATATGACAAAACCAGTAATCATCTGTCCAAAATGTTGTCATGTGGCTAAGTCACACTTTTGTCAGCAAAATATGCTTCGATTTAATCTCACACTGAGTGAACGTGTTATCACTTCAGAGCCTTCAAGTTCTCAGTAGTGCTCCACTTGACCTATGTCATTTTATCCTTTTAAAACTTCTCAAAGCTTTCACATCCAATTTACTTACACAATAGATTTTCAAAATCATTTAAAGAATGAAATTGCAAGTCTGTACCCAAAATATCTCAGTGTCTCTAAGTGTTAGTTACATAAGAGCTCAATGCAATGATGCAGTACAAGATGTAGATGGAGTAGTTGATCTGTTTCTAAGGCAACATCCATTCTAAGGCTCCCAAAAACCTATTTTGTGATTGATCAAATGTGAAAAATAGAAAGAATGAAAGTCTTGCAAGCGTTTATTCTCTACACGAGGATGATACATTTAAAAGGTTACTTAGACATGCAGTATAGGCTTTCTAAAAGAAGTCGGAAAGTATCCAAAGAAAGTTAAAACAAATGACATTGGATGATTGATATAATGCTTAAATAAACAGTATACCACTGACAATGCACTGTATATTATAGTAGAGTATTAGGCTTTATACAGCTATAGCAGGCCTGGGTGTCTTTGTCAGGCCTCCGGTTGCCAAAGCAACCATCTGGGTGGGTTTACATTGAGGAATTCACCCAATGCACCTTTCCGCCAGCTCAATAGACACCATTCTACGGGCCGGCTGATTCCGCATTCCGCCGAAAGAATTGACATGTCAGTTCTTTCGGCGGAATGCAGAATTTGATGCAAACAAATATGTTTGTTTATTTATTTTTATTTATAAAATGGGGAAAGGGGAGTGATTAAAACTTTTATTAGGGGAGCGGATTATTTATTAATAAAAACTATTTATTTACTTTTTTACACACATACTAGAAGTCCCCCTGGGGGACTTCTAATATGACTGCTCTCATCTCTCATAGAGATCAATGCAGTATAGATATACTGCATAGATCCATGAGATAGACACTCTATTGCTCTCGGCTTCTGCAGTGCCGAGCCGGGATCAGCACCATTACGGTGCAGACCCTGGCCGGGACCAGATGCGGGAATCGCACCTCCGAGACCATGTTGCAGGGGGGGGGGGGGGGGCGATCCACCCCACTAGACACCAGGGAAGGGAAAAGTCTGCATTTTAATTGTAGCTGTTAGCTTTGACAGCCGCATTTAAAATGCTAATTAGCAGGCAAGGCGATCGGGCCGTGCCCGCTAATTGCTGCGGTCCCACATGAGGAAGTACAGTTACGCCCTCATGCAGGAAGGGGTTAAAACAATCGCAATAACAAATTTTCCAAACAATTTATCGTTCCACCTAAAGGCTGATCGTTATAAAAACACATTGTTACTTCTAAATCGGTAATCGTTCAATTGGGCGATTTATTGCTCCATGTAAACGCAGCATTAAGGCATACATTTACATCCATTGTCATTAAAGGGTTAAGCTAATTAATTTGATATTTCTAGAATTTGTTAGAAATACATGAGGGCATGGTCTGTGTTTAGCTTTTCAAGAGTCTGGAGCCTATATTCTGTTCTTGCACAGGTGTCCTCAGTTCTATGTGTCCACTCCTGCTATTTAGTAAGGAAATCTGCTAAAGCAAGGTAATTAACTTGGCAAGGTAAGTTTATTACATGTGTAAGATTATCCAAAACAATGGGCATTGTCATCTGGTTACTAAAATAATTGTACACAGATATGATTATTTTGATTATTTCCATATTCAAGTATTCATAGTTGTTTATTTATAGATCTATTCTGTTAAGCCCTTATGTCAGAGCAGGATTTTACGATAGAGAAGGGGCAAAAACTAAGAGGACAAAGTTAAGCAAAGATCAGTGAATCAATCAGCCATTAGCCCCATGCATAAGACGGACAGAGTCATTAGTTCTGGGGCCTGCCATTTGGAATATATATCCCTATGCGTAACAGAACAGTGTATTTTTGCACAGGCATCTTTATTCATGGCAGATTCTGTTCAATTATTAATTACACAACAACACAGATCATATATCCTTGTCAATTTGTGTAGGTGATTCCCTATGGTCTTTGCATCTGTTACTAATATTAAAAGGAGATTTATAAGGATATTTATGTGATTCAGACATGATGCAGAGGACGTGAATGAAATTACATGTTAGGGCAAAAATACAAGCTATAAATCATGAAACTTCATGTAGACATCATATCTCAGTTATTAACATCCTTCACATATACAGTGGGTTGATGATAGAAGCAAATTCAGCTTAGTGTGAAAAAATATGTTTATTCTCTGTGCAGTGTCCTACTGTGTACCCTCAAGACTTGATTGGGATGGTGCTTTATTTGGAAGAAAATAAAGTGGAGAGGAGAAGAGGGGCTTTATTCAGAAAGACTGAGACTTGGGGGAGAAGATAAACATAGGCACCATACATACATTAGACTCTTAAGGGCTTCAGGCTGGGCCTAGTTTCCAAGTGGCTACTCAACAGTGGCCCATCTCTACAAAGACTTGCACCCCACAGTGTGCAGTGCAGCACCAAAGTGAGTAAGCACCTTTTGGTAATTCTTTGGCAGCCAACCAATTATAGTAGGATTTGTCCTCAAGAAAGTGTATTCATCGATCCCCCCACCTATTTCTCTATGGTTTTTCAAAGTTAATGAACTAATGCGAATGGAGGATCTGACCTCTGAATTACACGAGCACCTGGCTGGCTTGGTCTGAGTTTCAAGACACGGCGAATACAGGCAGCTGCTCCATGAAAGCCCACACGTCTAGAGGTAGGTTTTGCTTTAGGTGAGTGAGGGTGCTGCCCGCGCTCCTCTCCTCTCGGTTGGTTATCTGGATTCTTCCTTCCCATTGTCCTTCCCACCCTGTACCTCTCTTCATTTCTCAGTCTTCTTCTACTCTCCTCTGTCTCTTTTATTCCTTTTCCTTCTCTAGCTCTCCCTTTCTTTTCTTGTGTTCTGAGCTTCCGGTCTATACCGGTAATTGGGATCTCTCCCGGCTCTGCTGTGTTTCCTATGATTGCGGTAATGATGGTTGGGAACTGATGGCGGGGAGGGGGGTGCCTCGGGGCCATCGCAAGTGTTTCTCACATGGGGTCCTAAATTTATATCACTGTTACTACTGATACTTGGATTGCTGGGACTTGTTCACATATACTTGTGCTATTTACATATTGTTGTTTTATACCTGACTAACATTGGGGTGTGCCTACCCTTTCTGTTGGTTCTCTCCTGTCTGAAAATGTTCTTAATAAATAAAGAATTTATAAAAAAGTGAATTCAGGACTTGAGCTACCACGTGGGCTACAGTGAAGTTAAAAAGTTCCAGGCACTGAGATTTTTTACGTCAGTACCAGAAGGGTGACTGGCTGCTGAGCCATATCTGTTATTTGTTACCAAGGTACTGTGTCTTCCATACTAAGAAAGATTAACTTAACTAAAGTAAAGACTGTTTGCATTTTCTACCATCTCAGTATCTGGCTCGATAACTGCATCATACCACCAAGGGCACCCCACATACTATTCAACTGGACACCTAACAGGGTCTGCCCCAGGGAAAATATATCTGTGCATCCCTCTATTTACTGTAACAGCGTGATAGCAACCATGGCTGTTGTGAAACAGCCCACAGGTTCTCCCATATTGCATTCCTGAGAACATATTGCTGAGAGCCAGGGACATAGCTAGGTTTCATGGATATGAGGCCAGGTGCTGAGACATCCTTATTCCCATTGACTATTAGCAGGGCTGCACAACGAATGTGTCCACATCTGATTTTATAGAAATGCAGTATTCTTTTTACAGATGTGGACAGAACATGTGGCCATAAGTCCTGCCTGACTCTCCTCCACTGAATCATCTCAATAACTGACAGTGGCTGCATGGAGCAGCAGGACCTCGGAAAAACCCTACTTCTTATCTCTTTAGGTCATCTACACATAGAGCGGGAGCAGGCCCCCTGTTATCTCGTAATCAGTACAGGCAGTGATATGCTGCTGCTATATACAGCTGACATTCTCAGTTTCTACATGGGCTATTTTTAGAAGTGAGATCTTTCAGTAGTTTTACAGGTCCCCTGGGAGCCTGGGCCCCATAGCAGCTGCCTGGTCTGCCTTCATTGTAGCTACACCACTGCTAACAACATATCACAGCGTACAATCATTATCCCATCCTTTTCATCCCTGTCCTGTGACATTACCTTTCTTCTTTGGCATCACTATGCACTTTTTTATCTATACTGTGACATTACTGTGGGCACTAACCTATTACTTCACAGTGTTCATTTTTGGGGGGCCCATGACCACCCAAAAAGACTTTCAGTGGTGTACTGTCTCCTGGCTACACTTCCGCCATGATTTGCAAAAAATCAAAGTTTTTTTATGGCAATTTTGCACAAATCAGGACATCATGAAATTATCTATCCTGTACTATAAACGCCAGGCTAGTGCCGCCATAGTTACAGTGGCGGTGGGGGGGCCAGGCTTTATGAACAGCCCGGGGCCTATGGTAAAGTTAATCCGCCCCTGACTCTTAGCACCACGCTAGTGTTACCATAGTGACAGTGGAGTGGGGGGCCCAGGCTTGGTGAACAGCCCGGGGCCAATGGTAAACGTAATCCGCCCCTGCTGCAAGTAACCATTGTTTTTACTGCCACACAAGAGCATACCAATCCTGTGCAATGTGGGTAAAGTTTGTGCCAAGGAACTTTAAGTTACATCTTGGGGCCCTGGTACAATTCATTTAGTAGAAGAACTACATAAATTTGTTGCCCTCTTGTTTTGTTCCTATTATACAAAAACAGCGACAGAAAACTATCCGGATTGTGACTAGAATGTATAATACAAAATAAAAAGCATGAAGCAATATAATAGAATTTGACTGTCTTCCTAAATCGTAAGGACAAATTTCCTAATTAAAGAATATTCAATCTATCTGTGCTGCCAAGCTGCACCAGAGACCTTGTTTAATTTATCTGTGCTGCCAAGCTTCTCATCCTGAGACTAGGGCTCTGCTTTTTGCATAAATTTCTGCAGAAAGCGTACGTTCCACAATTCCTCTGACACACTGCGTGTTCAGGTTGTGTATGTCTTATTTCTACTGCACAATTCAGGTTAATACAAGTGCATCTTGTCCTTCCTTTCTTTTTAAATATGTTTAATGGTGTTATCATTCCTAGATTTTAGCCAAAGCACCTAACAACATTGCAAGGCAGCTCATTTACAGTATGGTGGTATCCTTTGGCACTGCATTTTGCACTGTGATTTTCTGAATGAAAACCTGTTTCAAAAAATCTCTGTGGACTATAGACATGGCATGGTGGGATCCCACGTTTTGTGAACAACCCAGGGCCCATGATACAGTTAATTCGCCACTGTTCCCCACTGGTTGGTACACCACCACCATACATGCAGTTGACAAGGGGAAGAATAATGCCAAGTTGTCAATTATATAATAATGCCCAGGGCTAAATGACTTATACCACACAGTACAGAATACCATGACAAGTTCCAATGATGGAAACAGAGTACTGAGACATTTAACTCTGAGCTTCTGCAACTTTATGATGTGGAATCACATTGGGCCTGACTCACTATATTATCATACTGCTGTGATATAATACAAGAGATTCCATCCATTATAGCAACAATCATACGTATCATTTGTTTGTGCTCCATTCTGCGCTCCACTCGGGTGCTTTCATTGTTGTGATTGGTGCTCTCAGTCAAGTGATTCCTCTGCATTCATACGGGACATTATTGATGTGATATGCTGCCGACCACGTGGGGCAGCTGGGGAGGGTCTGACAAGTTGTCTCTCTGCATAGAAACCCTGCCACATCACCCGGCTGTCTTACCACATGACTTAGCAGGTTTCTGATGATGTAACCAGGTCGGCCTATGCCTGTAAGGCACAACCCAATGATGCAAGAATATATTGCCAGAACTGATCTATATATTATTAGGCCTGGGTTCACACTGTGTTTTTGCAATCCGTTTTTTGCAAAAACACGGATGAGAAAACGGATGCATTTGTGTGCATCCGTCTGATCCATTTGTTTTGACGAACACAAAAACATAGCTGACACTACTTTTGTGTCCGTTAAAAAAAAGGATCCGTTTTGATCCCTTTTTTTTACAATGGAAGTCAATGGAAAAACGGATGCACACAAATGCATCCGTTTTCTCATCCATTTTTCATCCGTTTTTTTTGCAAAAAAAACAGATGAAAAAAAAAACGGATTGCTAAAACGCAGTGTGAACCCAGCCTTACCGCTACCATGTAAACTTCACGCCAAACAGGTATACAGTATATATCACTAATTATTTGGGCCATAAATAGCTCTTTTGTGAGTTTGATCATTTGACTCCTGACAAAGCTCCAGTAGGGAGCAATATGCGTGGGGTACTCTCAGCCACACTGGGATAATATTCAAACATCTCCTTCCACAGGTTTGACCAGACGAGCACAATTGTACTTTTATACGATGGCATACAATAGGGTTAGATACCTACATTTACCCAGTAAGGTTGGCAGACTCCTTTTGCAGGTTTTTATATGTTTTTAGCTGTTTCATTTAGTCTTGTATAATACATGTATGATTATCTGTTTTGATCACTCTGCTGTAGTAATTAAATTAGTTTTTACTGATTATCATTGTAACGTGAAACTTTTTATGGCACATACCTTTCTTTCTTCTTTATTGAAGTGAGAACACAATGTGAAAGAATGATACAAAAAGTGTGAATACAAAAACACTCTACAATACAATAATATACAATATAATGCAATACAAAATAATCATAGAGCTGCCACAGAGAGATACAAATGAAACCTTCAATATCAACTAGTAATATTTGCACTAATTAGATATTTAATATAGTTGTAATTAACTTCTTACAGTTCTATTACCTACATTGCTCAAGTTCATTTGAATAGATTTATTAAAACTCCTTCAGGTCATCTGGATCTCCACTGTAATTAGATTTTACCTCACTGATTACTTTAATATATATTTTTTTGTGTGGAACATTATGATTTTTGAAATCGGCCGCTGATGAACCAAACAGCATAAAGAGCATGGCCTACACAAGTCCTGGTGGAAACTAAAATTGAAATTAATTCAGATATTCTGCTCTCAATCTTCTCATCATGGTAATTATCTATCATAGGTCATCTCTTCCATACAAACCAGCTTAATTATTTACTTAGCTCTCAGATCAGCTACACTTTGAATTTAAATGGTCATTTAGGCCTGTAGTACCACTGGGAGTATTGTAATTTTAGAATATTTTAATTGTATTCATTATCCAAAAAAAAGCTTTAAAGTCAGATCGAGAGGAATAATACATCTTTATATTTCTAATATTTCCATTGTAGTGTGTGTGTTTTTTTAAGGGGGATATATATATATATAAACACACACACAATGATGCATTTAACCCTTAGACGACCCAGGGCGTATAGTTACGCCATGGAAGTCTGTCCCCAGACGACCTAGGGCATAACTGTACACCCTGGGTGTTTCTCCGGCTATGAAGCGTGCTCCGGAGCGGAGCGCGCTTCATAGCAGGTGGGGGCCGGCTGCAATCAGCAGCCGGGACCTCACTGGTAATGACACACTGCAGCGATCGTGTTCAGAAAAATGTCGCGCTACCGTCGTTTCCTCAAAATCATTTTTACGTTCTTCACAATCTTTTTCTTTTTCTTTACCTGCTGTAAATCTCCTAATTGCAGATTTATGTTCGTTCAGCCTCAGTTTAATCTGTCTGCTAGTTTGTCCGACATACCCCAAGAAAAATAAATCATTAGGGAACAGGTTGGTTAAAAGTGACATAAAGAAAAAGAAGAAAAACAGACAGACATTCCTAGCAGCAGCACGTAAGGGCACCTTTGCCTGTATGAAATGCCAACATTGTAATAGTATCATCAGAGGTGGCGAAGTATGTCATCCCATGAAAGGTAATAAATATCCGATCAAAGGCTTTCATACCTGCAATGATGCCAACGTGATATATCTGCTCAAGTGCCCATGTGGTATGGGGTATGTCGGACAAACTAGCAGACAGATTAAATTGAGGCTGAACGAACATAAATCTGCAATTAGGAGATTTACAGCAGGTAAAGAAAAAGAAAAAGATTGTGAAGAACGTAAAAATGATTTTGGGGAAACAACGGTAGCGGAGACGTCTCCTTCGCTGGGAAGTATTTTGGATAACCGAGCTTGAAACATTGAGCCCTAAGGGTCTCAATGAGACATGTAGCTTTAAAGTATTCTTGTAGGATAATAGATGTTTTTGTTTTCCTTCCTTACACGATCATGCGTATAATATATGAATAGTCACCGTATATATAATTATAAGCATTAACATATGTGATAGATAAGTAATAGTAACCTTATTTCTGACATGCATATATTAGACCCTCCACCCCCTACGTCCTTGCGCATGAGGAAGGAGGAGCCTTATTCTCCGAAACGTCCGCAGGACACCAGGTGGACGCTTGGGTGTGTGGATCAGCCGGTGAGCTGAAGTGTACCTAGTATCTTAATAGAAATAAAGAAGCAAATTGGATTGCAGTACCAGTGTTTGGATTCCTTTCTACACGGGTATCCCGCTCAGCAAGAGGACTACCATCTTACGATACTCAGGTACTCCCGTGTTGTACACGTATTTACTCTCACTACCTTCTCTCTATATAGAACAGAGACTATTACATCTGGACAGAATGTGGGATCCCTAACCCCAAGGAAGGAGATAGATGGGGTTACTAGCAGTCATAGTCTCACTCCTGAGGTGTTTTTTGGTGGGACGGATTTCCTACCTGCATGAAGCAGTTGGCACGAGCGGTCTGGTGACAACAGAATAACTTTTGTGGTTCTAGCCTGCGGACACTGTTAGATATCTGTTAGGACATGGAGACACGTGGTACCTTTTAAACATCTATCTGTGCTTCCATAACGTAAAAAAAAGTTTGTATTTTTCTTTGCAAAGTGTCAAAGAGGCTTTTCCAAGCCTATGAACTGCTGAGAGCTGTAACACCTCCTGGCTCCCCCTCCCATCTATATCCCTGCTTGACTGACAGTAAGCTAGAAGCTGAGCCCTGTTTGAGCCATGTCTCACACCTGTTTATAATTCAGATGCACAGTCCAGGAACAAAATTTGGAGTCTGAGCCCCGACTGTCAAACAGGGATGGGAGAGGATAGTGGAGGCATTACATGGCACCTTCAAACAGCCGCCTGGCAGACGTACTGGGAGTTAGACCCCCAGAGTTACATATACAGTATAGCTTATGGTGCTATGCTGTTTATGTACATCTTATTAAAGGGGTACTTTAGAAAACAAAAAAATGGTATGAACTGGTATCAGGAAGTTATACAGATTTGTAAATGAATGTAAAGAAGAGAAAGGAGCGCACTCACCCCGTACGTTAAAACTTCTTTATTCTTTCATCAAAAGTAAAAAGCCATCCATGTAATCATCGGGTGGTGAGCGACGTCTGATAGAAGCGCCAGCTAGGCGCGAAGCAGCTGTCACGTCTCCTGTGATTTCAGTGTTTGGCGTTCTACCACCCGATGATTACATGGATGGCTTTTTACTTTTGATGAAAGAATAAAGAAGTTTTAACGTACGGGGTGAGTGCGCTCCTTTCTCTTCTTTACATTCATTGTTACAGCATTGACTTTGGCTATTGTGAGCAGCACCACGACCCCCGATCCACTACAGAAGTCCAGCCTACTATCCTCCCCTATGAATACGTATCTGTGCAGGTACTGTGACTGCTTTTTTGTTTGATAGATTTGTAAATGACTTCTCTTTAAAAAAAATTAAAAATCAACCTTTTCAGAATATATCAGCTGCTGTATGTTCCACAGGAAGTGCTGTATCCTTTCCAGTCTGACACAGTGCTCTCTGCTGCCACCTCTGTCCATATCGGAAACTGTCCAGAGCAGTAGTAAATCCACATACAGTAGAAAACCTCTACTGCTCTGGACAGTTCCTAATGTTGAAGACAAAGGACAGTCACACTATTGATTGGATTTAGATGTATCTTCTAGTCACTCACTTTGGATTTTGTTAATTGATATAAAGAAAGTAATAACACTTCCATTATTGAAAGCCTTCAGTACTGCGCATATTGGGAATAGTAGTTTACAACCTACAGATGGTATATCTAAGCTGAATGATGTTGTTTCAGACTAATTGTAATCAATTCTAAACATTTAGCTGTACACCTGGGAATTCCCTATAATGACATTATCGGAATTTCTCTATGACAGACAGAAGCAATAGAAACTGTTCAGGTTTAAGATACATAGACTGTAAATTAAGTCTGTTTTCCAAAAAAGAAAAAGAAAGAAAGAACTTGAATCATAATAATCTTGCATACTTATCATTCAGTATAATGATCTCCTGTATATCCAAATTTCTACACAGTCATAGACCGAACAAAGCAAAACAGCGAATACCCAGTATATCAAAGCAATCACTGGCCTCCTTCATTGCCATTAAGGCGCATGCAACAGTGTCTTTATTACCAAAATTTAGACGTAAATTTACACAGTGTATAAAGCATGTCGTGTCTGGGAGTGCTTGTAAAATGCTACAGGGTGCGTTAGAAGAACTATTAGCATAATTAATTTGATGAATACACACTTCACAAAGCAATATCAGGCATAACAATTTAGATAACAATACTACATAATCATTGCCTGCTCAAAGCAAGCTAATACAGCATCTGCCTATGTCTCCGCCGCTAGATTTTAAACTCCACTGAAAGCAATTGTAAGATACTATATTGAATAAATCAGGATTGTAGGGTAGATGATAGCTCCAAGAGGACTTTTTTAGATATTGTTGACTTTTTTTTTCTTCAGAGGGTGTATACTTTTATCTACATCACTCTGTCCCTCTCCATAAAATACTCTCTTTCCATATAATTTTGGATATTTAAAGGGGTACTCCAGTGAAAAATCTCTAAACTGGTTTCAGAAAGTTATATAGATTTGTAATTTACTTCTATTTAAAAATAAAAGTCTTCTAGTACTTATTAGCTGATGTATGTCCTGCAGGAAAGGGTATATTCTCTCCAGACACAGTGCTCTCTTCTGCCACCTCTGTCCATGTCAGGAACTGTCCAGAGCAGCAGCAGATACCCATAGAAAACCTCTCCTGCTCTAGACACCTCCTGATATGGACAGAGGTGGCAGCAGAGAGCACTGTGTCAGACTGGAAAGAATATACCACTTTCTGTAGGACATACAGCAGCTGATAAGTACTGGAAGACTGGAGATTTCTGAATAGATGTAAACTACAAATCTATATAACTTTCTGACTCCAGTTGATTTGAAAGGAGTACCCCTTTAATAAAGTATTTGACAATACTAGATTACTCAATAATATGTCTATGGGATACAGAAGCATCCTTCCTGACATTTCCACATGGCTTTAAATAACCCAAATTGATGTAGCATTTGAACAACAAGATCACTAGCTTAGCAAAAAAAAACATGATGTTGTGATACTTTTGCGATGCCCTGGCCCCTAGGGGCCACTCCGCAGTGTAGATGTTGCTAACAGGCAGGAACCGGGGCAGCTGTAGGATAATGTGGTCACGGTGTAGGCACGAGGGTGATACAGCTGGAAACTGGGCTCCTGACCCTGCGGGAATACTGGGCATGCGATTCTTCATTGTCCTTAGTCAGGGCACCAATTATCACACCAATGCCAAGGTTCAGAAACAACGGTAGTTGTATATTTATTGTAACGGTGGTAACTAGTAGCAACAGTCTCTCCGGATGCACCCGGGAATAAGGCAATCTTGAATAAAGCAGAGTAATGGGTGATGCTGCAATAGGCTGTGAGAGTAGCGTGCTGAATGCTGGGAGTAGTAGTGAAACTGAAGTTGAGATGCTGGGTGGAATGAGACTTGGATGAAATACTTGCTGTTGATTTGAGAAGATGATGAGGAGATGAACTGAAGAATGACTGAAGAATCGACACCCAGATGAGAATCTTGAGACTTGAGACAGGAACACAGCCAGTGGACTGGAGCAGCAGAGCACACGCAGGCCTCTCTCTTAGCAGGGAGAGAGGACAGACACAAAACCTATTCTCTATGGGATAGGAGATAGACTGAGGTAGCACAGGAAGTCACATGGTAACCCCAGCCAAAAGCTCGATGACCATTGGTGTTACCATGGAAGCAGGGCACAGTCAAGTGACATCCAGCCATTGCATCATCACACCACTAGGCATATACAGAGAAATATACATGAGGAGCACCATCCTTGAACACTAGGAGGCGACATAATACCTTTAGACACTGATACCTGAATACACATGCAATAAATGAATGAAATAGCAGACCTGAATACTGAGAAGGGTGACACAATACACGCAGTTTGCAGTGGACCATAGCTTTCCAGAACAGAACTAGTTATAATAAAAATATGAGCATAAGAAGGGCTGTTCTGGGACACTGCACTTTGATAAGAGATTATTGGTAGCAAGTTGTGACAATGTATTAAAGGGTTACTCCTGGCATTTATATCGTTTCATATATGGCTAGAAAATAACAAACGACCTATTCTCATCTACCCTGCTCCCTCAGGGGTGCTCCTGTCACATCTACAGGTACCCCGCTTCAGGCAGTGATCGGCTGAGCTAGTTGTCGCTGTAGAGATGAATCCATGCTTGAAGTAGCAGCTGGAGTGTTGAACAGGTACAAAGATATGACAGAAGGACCCCAAGGGAGCGTAGTAGGCAAGAACAGGATTTTGATTATTTTCTATGCGACCCCGGCAATGAATGCCCAGAATACCCCTTTAAATTTGTATTATGATATCATGAGAAATTGACATCCTTAGCTAATATCAAGGAAAAGTATGGATGGGCATATCTGTATTGCAGATTGTCACCCACATTTCTTATACCCATCTACATAGCTAAGCTGTGATACATTTAACCCCTTGCCGCAATATGACGTTCCGGGAATGTCATAGGATGCTGGTAGTTCCCGCAAAATGACATTCCCGAAATGTCATTGTGCCCCTGCCTCCCCCTCTGTCCCTAACAGCGATTGGGCAGCGGGAGGAGGCTGTGTCACACAGCCTCCTCCTGCTGCCTCTTCCCGGAGGGGAGCCATGCTCCCCCTGGGCAGGTAACCCCATAGACACCGCGGTCAGGGTGACCGCCGTGTCTATGAAGCAGCCGGAGGGAGATCCGCTCCCTCCGACCCCCTCTTCAACACCCCCCCCCCCCCCGCCCCCCGAGCCACGTGAGTGTTCATGCGGCTCCAGGGGAGTTACCATAGCAACCCAGATGCTGCTTCCTGTGTCTGGGCTGCTATGGATGAAAGAGATCAGGCCCCTGCACTGAAGCAGGGACCTGATCTATGAATGAGCTGTCAGACTCTGACAGCTCATTCATTCTCTATAAGGGTAGCTTCACACGTACCGACTCGCAGCGTTAATAACGGTGCTAGTCGGCTAGGTCCTGGCAGATCACTTTCACTACATACACACAGCGGTCTGAACGACCACTGCATGTATGTTATTCTGCCGGACGCTTAACCCCTTCTGTTGCCGCCCGGCTCCCGCTCTGTATACATTACCTCTCCTCGCTGCACGGGGTCCCGGCGTACTGCTCTCCCGCCCGGCCAATCAGTGTGTTGCCCAGCTGCAGCCACAAAACGTCACATGTACCCAAAAGGTTTACCACTAAAAACGTCAGCTTATGCCGCAAATAAAAAGTCCTCACTTAACTCCATTGACGAAAAAATTGAAATATTGCTGCTCTTACAATATGCAAGACACAAACAGTTTTTATAATATAAATGCCATAAACTATAACAAAAGCTATATAAAATCGATATCACTGTTATCGTACCGACCTGACGAATAACAACAACATGTCATATGTACCATATAGTAAGCGGTGTACAAAAAAATTTTGAAAAACAGCTGCTAAATTGTTGTTTTTTTATGCATACCACCTCATAAAAAATTTAATAAAAAATTATTAGGGTGTCACATGTCCCCCCGGATGGTACAGATGGAAACGTCAACCTGTCTTACACAAATATTTTGGCACCCCAAGGCCTCTGTGACATAGTGTAAGGATTAAAAAAAACCTGGAAAAAAAAGGCTCCAAAATTCACTAGTTCTCTGTCATGTCTGCGGCCTGTGGTTGAGTCAGGGGACGCACTGCGGCCACATACAGTATGGGGGATTTCTAAAAACACTGGAATAAGAGGAATCAATAGTGAGTGGCATTTCTCAGTTAGTATTTGCTGTGTAAGAGGAAAAAATTATGAAAATAGAATATCTGCCAAAAAAAATGAACATTTTAAATTTCCCCTCCAACTTGCTTAAATTTCTGTGAAACACCTAAAGGGTTATTAAACTTATGAAATGTTACCTTGAATACTTTGAAGGGTGCAGTTTTTACAGTGGAGAGATTTATGGGGGTAACTAGCATACAGGCCCCAAAAATCCACTTCAGAACTGAACTGGTCCCTAATAAAATGCTGAAATTTTCATGAAAATTTGAAAAATCACTGCAAAATTTCGAACCCCTCTAACATCCCTAAAAGTAAAAGAATGTTCACCAAATAACTCAGAATAACCGCAATAGTTAAAAGCACTGGAGAGTTATCACTACATAAAGAGAGACAGGTCAGATTTGAAAAATAGGCCCCCGGGCATTAAGGCCAAAACAGGCTGAAAAGGCAAGGGGTTAAAGGGGTTGTTCACCTTTTTTTTTATTACTTTCAAATCAACTAGTTTCAGAAAGTGCCAGAGATTTGTTATTTACTTCTATTTAAAAATCTCAAGTCTTCCAGTACTTATCAGCTGCTGCATGCCCCACAGGAAGTGGTGTATTCTTTCCAGTCTGGAGAGCAGGAGAGGTTTTCTAGTAGGTATGCTACTGTTCTGGACAGTTCCTGACATGGACAGACAGGTGGCAGCAGAGAGCACTGTGTCAGACTGGAGAGAATACACCACTTCCTGCAGGACATGCGGCAGCTGACAAGTACTGGAAGACGTTGGAATTTTTGATAGAATTAAATTACAAATCTCTGGCACTTTCTGGTACCAGTTGATTTGAAAGAAAAAAATTTGGGGTGAACAACCCCTTTAATAGTGCTATTGGCAGAGTTCTAGTTTAGGTTTTGCATACTATTTGCATCCTTTTGTAGTCTCGAAGCCAAATACCATTCAGATCTATGACAATGAACAAGACGAAGGATGCTGTATAGAGCTGCAGGATCTTGGCATATATGGAGACAGAGACAAGTAGAATAAAGCCACTACTTCCAGATAAGTTAATCTCAGGATCAGCCATTGTGGTAATAGCAGAATGGTCACCACTTACTGGTCTCTGCAGCATTGATGGGGCCTGAAATGTAGCTGCATGGAAGTGATGGAGCAGCAGGTAGAGAGGGTCAGCTCTGCAGGGTATCTCAGGAGGCTGTATTTAAAGGGAAACTATCAGCAGGTTAAAAGTATATCCCTATATATAAAGACATGAAATAGGAGCAAAGCTCCCTCATCTTGGGGTGATAACAATTCCTTCAGACACAAAAAAGTGTAATAGAGCAGCTTACCCTGTCTGCCTTGTGTCCCTGTTATATTCCAACATACCTGTCCACAGGGCCACATTAACCATAGGGCACATGGTGCATTTGCAGCAGGCCCACATGCTTCAAGTGACATTGACAGGGCTCCCCTGCGTCGCCCCAAATTGGTTTGGCAACAATACCATGCAGGATTACCTTGGCAGAGTTACCTTTCAGGACTCTTGAAAAAGCTGGGTGACTATCACCAGAGCCCTCAGTTTCTCACAGATGACAGGTCTGCTTAGTATGATGGATGGAGGAGGGGGTAGCCTTAATGTTACCGTTCAGCATCCTCCATATCCACACCTGGAAAAGCTGGGTTACACCCAGTATCACATACCCAGCTGTCCTAAACCCCTAAGTTTTCGATAATCCTCATGGGGATGTATTGTCACAGTTTGCCATTCAGGTCTCTAAGAAAGCTAAGTGATGAGTCGCAGTGGCGGCCATATTGCTGGTCACCCAGCTTACCTGGAAGAGAAAGGATGAAAGTTTGAGGATTTGGGTGGGAGAGGACGGCTCGCAGGTATATTTATGGGATGTTGTGTGACCCTTGCCGCCATTTATTCACCTGAGAGGGAGGTCCACTCCTGAGGTCTTTGCACTGAGCCCACCAGTGTATTAAGCAGCCTTGCCTGTCCGCTCTTTTAGTAGAAAATTTAGTAGATCCAGAACTCATTTGTAAATCAAAAAAAGCATCCACAGATCTAAGAATTCTGTGGAGACATTGAACTGTATATGGAATAAAAGAAGAAGCTGATGTTTATTCCACAGTGGGTACACTATGATTTTTTTACATTGGTTGTTTATAGCGTCTGGACTAACCACATGCACAGTTGAGGATCTTCAGTGCTGTCTTTACATTTTTAACACATAGATGACCACTTTCCACTGCAGGAGGTTTTACTGTATTTAATTAAAAATTAAATGTATTTTACATAATCCAAAACCGTGTAATCACTCTCCAAAAAAATAGTGTATAAAAGTTAAAGGGGTTATCCAGGTTTAGAAAAAGCACAGTTGCTCTCTTTAAAAAAAAAAAAAACAGCACCACCCCCATTCCCAGGGTGGCTGGGGTATTGTAATTCAGTTCCATTCACTTCAATGATAACCACACCCAAACTGAGGACATGTATAGTGATGTTCCTGGAAGAAAGTGGCCATGCCTTTCTAAGGGTACTATTACACGGAACGATAATCGGGCCGATTCGGACAATTATCGCTCCATGTAATAAATACAACGATCAGCTGATTACAACGATCATCGGCTGATCGTTGATATAGGTTTGGACCTATTTTCGTTGGGCGCCAACCGCGCACCGCTACGTGTAATAGCGGTGGGCGGGTGGCGACTGACGATATACATTTCCTATCCACGTTCCAGGGCTGCTGCTGCGGTCTTCTTCTCCCCAAATCCTGCGCGCTCTAGCTTTAGAGTGGCCTGTCAGCTGACAGGCCGCCCGGCCAATCACAGGCCGCGGCGGTCCCGGCCTGTGATTGGCTGAGCGACCTGTCAGCTCACAGGCCACTCTGAAGTTAGAGCGCGCGGGACCCGTGGAGAAGAAGACCGCAGCAGCAGCCCTGGAGCGTGGATAGGTAATGTATATAGTTAAGCAAGGGCTGCAAGGACATTTGTAACAATGTCCCTGCAGCCCTTGTTTAACAATTATCAGGCCGTGTAATAGGTCCAGTAAACGAGCGACAATCTAGCAGATCGCTGCTCGTTTACAGGTATTATCGGGCCCCCATCGGCCCGTGTAATACCACCCTAAGCCTGGATAACCTTTAAGAGGGTCGTGCTCCATTAGGACCCTTGCTTTGTGTGTAGAATACTCCTAAGAAGTCTTTGGGGTGGTGCCCAGCACTTTGTGGCTAAAGATGAGAGTAAGAATAAGAAGGGTGATCGCAGTATTGGGATATTTGTACATATTTTCAGTACTTGACAAAAATCAAGAACATAATTATTGTAATCTATATAATGATGAGGGGAAGTCATATCACTTCTCAAGACTAGAACTACATGCATACTCTACATGTCTTGTCATATGAATTATTTTTTAAAAGTTTTCAGTTGTGCTTGGGACCCAGTTACTAGACTGGGACATAGCTACTCAGCTATGACTACTGTTATGTCAGTTCCTCAATGTTCCTTATCAGCAAAGGTACTAAAACAAGAATGGATGTCTAACAAAGGTTATAGGAAAATCTAAAATCCAGACATTATTCTACAGAGAGAAATTCCCCAGATACAGTTACTGGCAGCTGCAGTCTAAGTTACTGGAAAAAAAGTATTACAGTCATACAGCGCAGAATATAATTATCATATAATTGTACCATAATTTATCCAAAGACATAGAAAAGGAGCATTTTGAAGAAAGACACTTGTTAAGCTGCTCATATACATTAGATCAGTGTCCTTGGATGCATAAATGAACTCTGACTCATCGATGGCACATGGCAGAGAAGATAACAAGTGAATAATAGATTGTAATATGCCCAGTGCTAGGTTGTATTGGGGATAAAATGCTATTGTCAGATTTACGGAGAGGTTAAGGAACATAGTCATGGTTCATAAGTACTACTTTAGTCTACAATTCATCAGATTTCTCTAGGTGAATATTTCATTATAACTTCCCATACATTTGCTAAGTCTCTACACAGTCTTAATAGATTCTAAAGCTACAGAATGTCTGTAGATCAACCAGATTCTAAAAAGTTGCTCCACCTCAGGGAACAATCCAACCTTCAGCTCCACAACTCAGTGCTGCTAAGAAAATCTTGATACAGGTATAACACCAGATTTTACTGCTAGAGTATACATTGCGGGGGCTTGCTGTTCCGCTATTGAGAAGTTAGAGAAAACTTTTGCTTTGATAAATACTCTAGTGTTGAGTGAGCATGTTCGGTTGAACTGAGGGTTGTGCTCAAACAAGCACCTTGTGGTGGACATACACCTTCAACGATCATTGGCCTTCAGTGATATCTCCTGCCCACTGCAATAACCTACCTTTTTTGCTCTAAGTTTTGTATAGTTTTTACCTTGAAGTGATATGTAAACGAAATGTACAAAAATTTGAAAAAAAACATTTCAGTAGGTTTCTGCAAGACACATTAGAACTAGCAATCGCAGGCCAGAGTTCTAATGTGTCTTGCAGAAACGTACTGCATTTGTTCGCTCTAATTTTTGTATATTTTGTTTACACATGCCTTCAAGGGACAAAATATACAAAAATTTTAGCAATTTTGAGTTCATTACTCAAGTCCGGCACTCGAGCACTGAAAAGTAAAAAGCACTCAAGCATTTGAGTGCTTGCTCAACACTAGTAACAACAGTCCCTGGAAGTGCACCAGTGCCCACAGCAACTGTACCTCATTGGTTGGATTGTGTTTTGATATACAGTATACCTGTGGATGAATGCTGATTGGTGACTATCAATGTTGATCAATGTATACACTTCCATTGAACATGGGAATGGCCGTAAAGCCGTGGAAAGTTTGCTGTCGACTATCTCTTATAGTAAAAAAAAAAGGGGGGGGGTTAACTTCTTTGATACCCCAGTGTTAAAGAGTTCTGCAAACCAATTGGTCACAGACCTATATAGAAAAGAAAACTGACAACAGCATTTACACTAGTGGTCATGCTCATTCTATCAAGATAGCCATTGTCGGTTTCTAATACTAAAGGATTAGAAGGATTGTAACTAGAGATGAGTGAACCTCGAGCATGCTTGAGTCCATCTGAACCCGATCGTTCAGCATTTGATTAGCGGTGGCTGCTGAACTTGGATAAAGCCCTAAGGCTATGTGGAAAACGTGGATATAGTCATTGGCTGTATCCATGTTTTCCAGACAACCTTAGAGCTTTATCCAACTTCAGCAGCCCCAGCTAATCAAATGCCGATCGTTCGGGTTCAGATGGACTCGAACCCGAACCCGATTCGCTCATCTCTAATTGTAACCTTACCTTATACCTAAGAGATGAGGATACATGAGAAGACAGATCAGGAGACTGGGTTATCCTATGAAAGTCCTGGCTGAAGCTTAAAGGGACTCTGTGCACAAAACATAATGTTAACCCTGACCGGACGTTGTATAGTCCTGTCATTTTTAGGGTACCTTCACACGTACCAGATTCGCAGCGGATTTCACGTTGCGAGTTTGCAGCAAAATCCACTGCAAATCCATGTACTGTGAAGTTCTATGGGGTTACATATCCGCAGCGGCACTGATTGGCTGATGGGGACCGACAGGAGCCGGGAGCCTTACATGCAGCCGTGGCGCTGAGCTGGTAATGTATGCTTCGGCCAGGGGCTTCGGATATGTAAACCTATAGAACTTCACACTATCAGGATTTGCAGCGGATTTCACTGCAAACTCGCAGCATGAAATCCGCTGCGGATCCGGTACGTGTGAAGATACCCTTAGAGTATTTTTGTCTCAGCAGCTCCCTGGCTCCTCCCTCTCTCCTGACATGACACATCATCTTCTGCTGTGGCAGGAGGCTTGGCTGGATCTTGTTATTGAACTTGACAAGATCATAACCCGAGAGTTATGTCACCAACTCTAAACACCCTATAACCTACATCAACATCTCCCTGCCATATTCATATATATATATATATATATATATATATATATATATATATATATATATATATCTGGACATATAGGGAAGCATAAGGTAGGTTTAAAGCATGTGGTCTTGTTTTAAACAATGCTGCAAGCAGAGGAGCATATAGGGAATGTATACAGCAACTGCAATGTTCTACAGCATCTCTGGGCAAGGAACTATTAGGAGTGCTGTGGGAAGGAGGGTGGGAGGACTGTGATGCAGGGGAAAAACAATGCATTCTGGAAATTGGAGTATTGAGCAACTGCTTAACCAAGAAGTAGTGAGAAGACATGGTAGGGAAGAGAGTACACACAAAACAAATAGATTTTTGGTTGTTTCATAGCTACGGCAGACATTTAATTATTTGTGCTTCTGCAGAATTTTTTTTTTTTTTTACCTCATGTCAGAATAAATCTTTAAGGTCAAAGACCAGGTGATTTTGTACCCCAGTCTAGCCAAACAAGTTGCAGCTTAGATATTCCAACTCTGCAGCATGTGTAACAATCCTGTGCCAGGAGAACTCTGACTGAAGACAACTAATCTCAGCAGTCCCAGACAAGACAATGGACAATTTTCACGTTGAGGTCAAATCTCTCTTATGTTAAATATGTTATGTTATTAATGAAAAATAGCACATTCCAATTTAACTCACGTAATAGATTTTCTTGTTCTCATCAATGATGACCTTGATATAGCTATGCATAACATGTTTAGTAAAAGCATTAGACTTTATGGGATTTTCACATTTACGTTGTCTACATGTTTTCAGTTATTTTGAAGGAAGGAAATCATCTCTGTCATATTTAATGTAACCAAAGGGCAAAGGCACATTAAGTTTAACTTCTTCAACGTAAATTAGTTCTGATAATGTTTTTGGCCAAAAGAGGACACCTGACCCTATTACCAACGTCGATGGAGAACGGAATTAACATGCATATTAAAAAAAAAATCACAATATTAGGATATTGGTGATTTACAATAAGCTACACTGACCCTAACCCACAGAAGGAGCACAGATGGGGCAATGGGGGTGATGGCAAGAAAGTTTTCTAATGGACAGTGTATGTAATAGCTGGCCTGATGGCTTTTTAGGGTCAGTGCCCATGATTTACAGACTAAAATGGCAGCAGATCTGGACCTGCTATGCTACCAAATCAGTTTGACTTTGGGCCATGCAAGGGACCACATTCTAAGTGCAATCCAGGGTCTTTACCCTTTATCCGACACCAGGTCATGCCGCAAGTAAAGTCCCATTGTGGGTAAAGGATGGTCCTGCAGTGACGGCAGTAAAGACATAGCCAGCAGAACAGGTCACCAACAGAATTTACCAGGGATGGGACCAGGGATGAGACAGAGGAATAGTCTAAACAAGCGGTGAGTGAAGGCAGTTGGCTCAAAAGGGGTCAAACAGGACGGCATAGTCTGAGAAACAAGTACAGATCAGGATATGCAGAATAGCACACAAAAAACAACACCATCGCTAAGAAAACAAGGAACCAACAGCACTTAGGCAAGAAGGAATGGGTGGAGCAGATGCTGAAAAAATCAGAGAGGTGGAGAAAGATTAATGAAGAGCTCACCGGCTCATAAAATGTATGGAGGTAGGTGGGTGCACCCTAGAGGACAGTGGAGGAACTGCAGTGAAAGTGCAGAGCCCAGGCTGGGATGAGAAAGGAAGTCAATGGGCAACAGTCACCAGGGATCAAACGGGGAGCACAGCAGAGGAGCGGGCAAGACTGGGCTATGAGTGGGGAACTGTAGCCGAAGAGTGGGCAGGACCGTAACATGGTAACAGGCCATGAACAGTGTGTGTAGAAGAACACCAACAGGAGACAGTCAGCAGGGTTACACAGGCAGATTATGACTGTGGTGAGATAATCCACAAACTGGCATGCACTAAGGTACCTGACACTTGTTCTCTTTACCCTAGCCCTTCTGCTTGTTACTAGTCCCTTCTTCTTTCTACCTGGAGTAGGTGGTAAGTGAACACAGATAACATAGAGTGGTGGCAACCAATAACCACATAACTCCCAGTTAATATATCTCCCAATGATGGAGTAGAAGGCAAATAAATGCAACCTAGTAGCAGATTGGGAAAGAACAGAGAGGCTACCTCAATGTATCCTCTCACAAGCTATTCTAGAAATGTCTTACCTTCCTTATTTCTAAGGTCACCAACAGAACCATTTAACCAGTCATTACACTTTTAAGAAACTTTGTAATTAGGTATATTATCTGAAAAATGCATTTTTATCATGAAAAAGCAGTTTGAAGCTCTCCCCCCTGTCTCCATGGTTCTCTTATGGAGAAGGGAGGGGTGGAGGGAGATGAGGCACCAAAACAGGACAACAAAGAGTTAATTTACAGCTACATCACCGGGCTATCTCCGCTGAAGTCAGCACTGCCTATTGAATACAACTTTCACACAGCTCCCTCTGTGTAATTCTTTGTTCTCTGCTCTTTGCTGGCGACTAATCTCCCTCCTCCCTCCTCCCCCCCCTCCATAAACAGACAGGACTCGACTGATGTAAAAGAGTCGAGATTTCCTCATAATGAGCAGTGAGAAAGAGGAGGAGGGGGACCTTGGGAAAGTCTTTTTGAATGCAGATAATGGCATTTTTGCCTAATGATAATGGCATTTTTGCCTAACAAACCCAATTACAAAGTTTCTTAAAATCGCCTGTTGTATTGATTTCTGTAAAAAAAAATGAAAAGACAGTGACACTTTAGGGCTATGTTACCACTACAGGCAGGGCCGCTTTAACCTGGGTGCATATGGTGCACGTGCACCGGGCCCCTTGGTTCAGATCACGTGACAGGGGCCCCCCGGCTGAGTCGCCGCAAATTTTTACCCCCCAACCACCTAATGAGCTGCCCACGGCCTCTAGTGATCTCCCCGAACTTCACCACCTCACCCGGCACCTGATTGGATGCACAGCGCCTGCTCGCATGTACAGCCTGCCCCCATGTACCGCCGCAGCGCAAGCATCTAATGAACAGGTGCCGGACGATGTCACTGCGTGCGGCGCCCAGCTCCCGCCCAGCCTCTCTCCTGCCTCCAGATGATCTTGGCATCTTCTTCAGCTTGGCCTCCTGGACCCGCATGACCTGGACTGCTGCATGCAGACGGCTAAGTGAGCGGTGTCTGTGACGTTGACAGCTGATGATCTCCCCCAGAGGGCTCCCCAGTGACATGTGTGACAGGTACAGGCCCCACTCCCCGGGCTCCCTCCTCACTGCTCCCGCTCTGCTGTAGGCATTGGTATAGTGGGCACTGTGCAGACAGTGCAGTCGCAGTCTTCCCCTGGTCATGGGTCTGTCCTCATTTACTGCACTGTTGCCACAACCTGTAGTGCCTGGTGGTGGTGGGGTGGTAAGGTGAGGCAGTGTGTGTGTGGGGGGGGGGGTCAGGGGGGTAGTGTGTGTGTATGTGTAAGGAGGGAGTGTCAGGTGGGGTAGTGTGTGTGCGCATGTGGGAGGGGGCTCAGTTGGGGTAGGGTAGTGTGTGTGTGTGTGTGGGGGGGGGGGTTAGGTGGGGTAGTGTGTAAGGGGGGGTCAGGTGGGGTAGTGTGTGTGTAAGGGGGTGTCAGGTGGGGTAGTGTGTGTGTGGGGGGGTTGTGTCAGGTGAGGTAGTGTGTAAGGGGGGTCAGGTGGGGTAGTGTGTGTGTGTGTAGGGTGGTGTCAGGTGGGGTAGTGTGTGTGGGGGGGTCAGGTGGGGTAGTGTGTGGGGGGGGTCAGGTGGGATAGTGTGTGGGTGTCAGGTGGGGTAGTGTGTGTGTGTGGGGGGTCTGATAGTGTGTGTGGGGGGGGGCAGGTTGGGTAGTTTGTGCGTGGGGGTGTCAGCTTAATTCCAGACAGAGGGGGGAACTTTATTACTATGGTGGGTACAGCAGGCACATTGTTACTATATAGAGGGCACAGCGGGGGCTGCTATTGCTATATGGGGTTACAGAAGGGGGCATTATTACTATATGGAGGGCACAGCAGGGGACATTACATTTATATGAAGGTACAGCAAGTGGCATTATTACTATATCGGGGCACAGCTGGGGCATTATTACTATATGGGAGTACGACGCGATCTGACATACAGGGGGCAACCCATTTACCTACTCAATTAAATGCCCATGACCAAACAGTGGAGTTTCTACTGTATGGGAGCCTATAAGAGTGAAAAAAGGAAAGAAGTTGCTAGGAATGTGCGGACCCTAATATGTTTGTCTGGCAGGTTATGAAGAAATGAATTGCAGCTGGAAGAAATCATCATGGTGGTCCAGGCCGGATGGAAAGGAAAAGGGAAAGAGAACATCTCAGATCAAAGAAGATGTCACCTGTGAGTCACTAAATGAGCTTTTTTCATTTTTTATAACGTTTTCTGGTTGGAGTTCCCCAGAGGCCACTGACAAACTAACTTACAGATTACTAGGAGGAGGACTGGGGGGACACGGACATACTAACTTACAGACTAGTAGGAGGAGGACTGGGGGGACACAAGAGCTTACAGACTAGGAGGACTGGGGGGACATAGGAGCTTACAGACTAGGAGGACTGGGAGCTACAAACTATGACATAGTGTAAATGTACAAATATAATAAAACGCCAGTAAGGTAAGCACAAATAACAAGAAAGTTCATCTGATCACCCTATGACCATGAGATCCGATCACCCTATGACCAAACGCGTGTCGTCACCGCAGTGACTTCATCAGCACCCCTGATGAAGTCACTGCAGTAACGACACGTGTTGGGTCTCAGTCAGGACACCGGATCTCATGGTCATAGGGTGATCAGATGAACTTTCTTGTTATTTGTGCTTACCTTACTGGCGTTTTATTATATTTGTACATTTACACTATGTCATAGTTTGTAGCACTCAAGCACTTTATAGTTCAGCACTTTTTACACCAAGTTGTTCTTAGGCATTTTTGATAATCATTGACACATTAGTAGAGGATATTTAGAGAATCAGTTGTGACGTTTGGGTTTAATTATATATTTATAACGCCAGTCTGTGTATTTTACTATACTGCACAATAAGATAGAGTCTTTGTATATTATTATATTATATATATATATTGTTCTGACCATGAGGAAGAATTTGTTTTTTCTGGTGATGTCCTGATGTAGTGAGAGGACTATCATATCCTCTCACTATTTGGATTGCTTATATACCTATATGTTTTTTTTAATTGTTTTTAATCATGTTTGTTATGGTGCTTCTTTTTTGTCTTGTTTTTCTTTGGAATCATGTATAAATAAAATTTGATTATATACTCTATTTTGGAGGTGTGCGCTATTATGGTGTTTAGCTTGTTTCTTCTTTGGTTTGGTTTGACTTATTTGGACACCAAGCTGCACCCCCATTGATATTAAATTGTGAGGTGAGCTCCCTCTTCTTTGTTGTATTTCTAGGGGGACTGGGGGGACATAGGAGCTTACAGACTAGGAGGAGGACTAGGGGACACAAGAGCTAGTCTGTAAGCTCCTGTGTCCCCCAGTCCTCTTCCTAGTCTGTAAGCTCCTATGTCCCCCCAGTCCTCCTCCTAGTCTGTAAGCTCTTGTGTCCCCCAAGTCCTCCTCCTCCTACAGAATAGGAGGAGGACTGGGGGGACACAAGAGCTTACACACCCATACTCCCGGGGGGATTTCCCTATTAGTTCACCAATCCCTACAGAGGGAACCTGTCATAGTTAGAAACTGTTCCAGTGGTGATATTAGGTCTGTACGTGCCCCCACTAGCTTTACTCTCCATTATTCATAAAGATTTAGGGGTTATGCTGTAATGTGCATGGATATGCCTTCATCATTAAAATGTGCCTAGCTTGGAATGTCCTACATGCCCTGACGTTCTCATACCGACTTTCTTCCCTATGCCGATGACTTGTTGTTGTTTCTGTTATGCTTATAACTTGCGTCTTGAAGTACAGATGTAGCCAGGGTTAACATGATCCCTGACGCAACAATTGTGTCAGGTTGCTGTGTTAAAGGGAATGTGTCACTTTTTTTTTTCTTTTTATTATTATTTTTGTTTCATTTCATTAATATCTTTAAAAATAGCTAGACTTTGATTTCTGTTTTTATGCTTTGTAAAATGAACAATAATGTGCTGCCCTGGGGGCTGCAATAGCATCCCTGCACGACACATACACAGTTGCTTTATGGCAGCCCTCAGTACATAGGAGTCAATGGACGGCTCCCGTCCCGTCTGCTACAATGTAGCTGAGAGCTGACATGCGCAGCTCACACACAGAGGGAGCTGAAGAGGAAGCCAGACTCCATACTGCTGGAGCCCCCAGAGAAGGTGCCCTGTGACAGCACTGACCTCAGCAGGTAGCCCGGCTCTCTCCCCTCCTGCTGGGACTGATCTGATAAAGAGCCCGGCAGCCGGGACTCAGCTCCGTGCTGGAGGAGGGGGGAGGGGAGCTCAGAGAGGTACAGTGCTTCATGCTGGGACAGGGGAAGCTGGAGGAGATAGTGAGTGCAGGAGGCAGAAAAGGCAGAGAGGCAGAGAAGTGTCACACTGACCAGAGGAATAAAGATAAAAGCTGTCAGTGTGTTAACCCTTCCTTCCCAATGTCAGGAAACTGCCTATAGCTACTACACTGCATCTGGATATGTAATGCAAGGCGTGCATGTGCGATCTCCCTGCATGAGTGTGCATGTGCGATCTCCCTGCATGAGTGTGCATGTGCAATCTCCCTGCATGAGCGTGCATGTGCAATCTCCCTGCATGAGCGTGCATGTGCGATCTCCCTGCATGAGCGTGCATGTGCGATCTCCCTGCATGAGCGTGTATGTGCAATCTCCCTGCATGAGCGTGCATGTGCGATCTCCCTGCATGAGTGTGCATGTGCGTTCTCCCTGCATGAGCGTGCATGTGCGATCTCCCTGCATGAGTGTGCATGTGCGATCTCCCTGCATGAGCATGCATGTGCGATCTCCCTTCATAAGCGTGCATGTGCGATCTCCCTGCATGAGCATGCATGTGCGATCTCCCTGCATAAGCGTGCATGTGCGATCTCCCTGCATGAGCGTGTATGTGCGATCTCCCTGCGTGAGCGTGCATGTGCGATCTCCCTGCGTGAGCGTGCATGTGCGATCTCCCTCTGTGAGCGTGCATGTGCGATCTCCCTCTGTGAGCGTGCATGTGTGATCTTCCTTCGTGAGCGTGCATGTAGGATCTCCCTGTGTGAGCGTGCATGTGCAATCTCCCTCCTTGAGCGTGCATGTGTGATCTCCCTGCGTGATCGTGCATGTGCGATGTCCCTCCGTGAGCGTGCATGTGCGATCTCCCTGCGTGAGCGTGCATGTGCGATCTCCCTCCGTGAGCGTGCATGTGCGACCTCCCTCCGTAAACGTGCATGTGCGATCTCCCTCCGTGAGCGTGCATGTGCGATCTCCCTCCGTGAGCGTGCATGTGCAATCTCCCTGCGTGAGCGTGCATGTGCAATCTCCCTGCGTGAGCGTGCATGTAGGATCTCCCTGCGTGAGCGTGCATGTAGGATCTCCCTGCGTGAGCGTGCATGTAGGATCTCCCTGCGTGAGCGTGCATGTAGGATCTCCCTCTGTGAGCGTGCATGTAGGATCTCCCTGCGTGAGCGTGCATGTAAGATCTCCCTCTGTGAGCGTGCATGTAGGATCTCCCTCTGTGAGCGTGCATGTAAGATCTCCCTCTGAGCGTGCATGTAGGATCTCTCTGTATGAGCTGTCTGAGTGTACACCAGGAAGGAGCAAATTAATGGTAGTAGTGAAGTGCTTCGCTTTGCACGTCCGTCGGCTTGTCAGCTGGCTGTATTTGAGCTCTGCTCTGGATGTCTGGAAAAGTGGGATACAGTCTTGGTTGAAGTTTGGAGAATTGTATCCAGATTTTCTAGATATCTGGAGCAGAGCTGAGGTGTATTATGAAGTTGGCTGGGGACACGCTGGTATCTGTACTGCTATACAGACAACAACAAAATAGCACTGCTCCTTTCCCCTCTTTGTTCTGTGAAAAGAGGGGGGAGGTGATGATGTCACAGCAGTTGAGCAGAGACTGTCTCTTTTTTCAGCACAGCCGTATTTCAGGTTACTTTTTACGAGCAGTTTCCTGCTGGTGCTCATCTGGTGGTCATCCCTGGGAAATATGACAAATAACATTGTTAATTTTTCATATTTCCTTACTTTTAAAAAATATAAAAACACATATAAATTAACAAAAAAAAAAAAAAAAACAAATGCAATTTCAACACTTTCCAATTTTTTTTTTCTTTGTGACACATTAGAGTGTCGAGTTAAATGCGTCATTGTGATCAAGTTAACACAGGCTACATCTGTATATGATTCTGTGTAATGTTTTATTTTGTCTCATACTAAGCTTGCCATAACCCCAGGCTGTGGCAGGAACACTGCTGTTCAGAAGACAAACATATTACCAACAATGTGCCATTTCATCAGCCTTACTAAATATCTTACATGAGTACTGACTTCCTACATCAAAGGATCACGGAAGAAACTCAAATATTAGGATTTCAATTAAAGTTAATTACTATAAATCACTTCCTTGTACAAAGAAAGAAAATGACATCAAAACATATCAAACTCTGCAGAGTCAGAATTGTCTTTCACATTAGGTATTAGGAAATGATCTAAACCTAATATAAATGGAGAAGTTTTAGGCTAAGCTGAATACAAATCATATTCTTTATATTTGGTGTCTCCACTATAAATGAAGCATTATACTCTTGAATGTTAATATGCCAATTCATATTTCCTTGGAAAAAGAAATCTGCATGTACATACTGTAACTGTACTGCTACATAATTAGCTGTAAGAATATTGGACAATCAGCCTATTAAAACTTATATTGGACATCTGTTATTTGAATTGTTAATCTTAAAGTTATTTAATTCTGTCTTGGACAATGCACATAGGGCATCGCATTGCATGTAAATAATCCCCATAACTTACAATTCCTGAAGTAGCTGGTATCAATGTCTATGCCCGGATTTCAATTTTCCATGATACTGCCAGTTAAGGCAAATCCCATAACATCGCTGACACAGTTACCCCATACCACTAACAAATACAGTGTCACATTAGGATTAAAAATAACAAATTAAGATATTTTATAGGGCCTGGGCTACACGTCAATTTGGCAGATTATGTCATGGATGGGGCGGGGCCTACAGCACCGATGTAGGCAGGGAGATGAGGCACGATGGATGTGAAGCCCCACCCAGACAGCACTGTCCACCAATGATAACATGCATTTTTGAGTGAAGAGACCACCAAAAAATCCTTTAAAGGGGTTATCCAGTGCTAAAAAAACATGGCCACTTTCTTTCAGAGACAACACGACTCTTGTCTCCAGTTCAGGTGCGGTTTGCAATTAAGCTTCATTCACTTCAATGGAACTGAGCAGCAAAAACCCCGCCGCAAGCTGGAGACAAGAGTGGGGCTGAAGAAAGTGGCCATGGTTTTGTAGCGCTGAATGACCTCTTTAGGCTGGGTTCACACTACGTATATTTCAGTCAGTATTGTGGCCCTCATATTGCAACCAAAACCAGGAGTGGATTAAAAACACAGAAAGGCTCTGTCCACACAATGTTGAAATTGAAAATTTTTAGCTGTGCGGGCTGTGGCTGCTGGAGAGGATGATGACAGAGCGATGCTCAGTGTCCCTCCAGTTCCCTGTGTCCCTCAGTGTCTCCCTGCCATCATCCTCTCCAGCAGCCACAGCCCGCACAGCTCTGGGAGTCGGGTCGTGACATCACCATTTTATCCAGGAAGTGAAGCCTTGATGCAGTAGTAATTGCAGGGAAAAAACACTTTATGTGCATTTCCCGTAATAAGTGTATAGTGGTGATTTGTATAACTTGGGGGGGGGGGCAATATAATACTTTAATAAAAATTTTCACCTGACTTCTCCTTTAATGAAGGAGTTAACTTAAAATTGCTTGTACTATTGATTTCTGCAAAAATGTTTTAAATGAGTTACACTTTAAGAATGGTGCTAAGAACTTATATGGAAAGGAAGGGGGGTGACAATATCACTTTAAGAAAGCAGCATTTTTTTTCTTTGCAGCAACCACACAGAGCTCCATTGTTTCACAACTTAGCCGACATCGCAGCTCACATATTCCCTTCTCTTAAAAAGAGTTGTAACGTGTCACGCAGCATAAAGACAGAACACGTCACAATATATAACAGACTTATTTCAGAAGCGGCCTCGGTGTAATGTGCTAAGGGAATGCATGTTTTGCATAAAATAATTTTTTTTTCCTTCTGGTTATAAAGTGTATTTTAACGCCAGAAGCACTCTGCACAGTACAATATCTCAAAGTAATGTCTTTTTTTTTCCAGAACAAAACTTAACAACTGTTTTAAGGCTTATGAACGGGATTGTAAGAAAGAAATTATTCAGCAAGAAATGTCAAGACTATTACATTTTCAAATACATCCTGTTGCAGACTTAAAGTGCAACGCTATAAATAATTCACCAAATATCCAGCTATAAATGGAATATTTATGACCATTTTTCCACTGAGAAATAATCAGACTCTTTCCTTATAATGTCAACATATTTTTCTAAGGGAATTTATGTTCATTTTATGTTTGCCTGACAATGAAAAATGAAATGTTTATTTTGGCATGCCGTGGATTGCATGTGAAGATCGGCAAGATGATTACGATTTAAGTTCTGCAAGTTGTAAGCTGGGATTTGGCTGCCCATTTCCATCATTAGAGCGAGGCAATCAATACACAGTACATCAGCCGCAGCTTTAAGATCATAATTAGTATGTGGGGCATGTATTGCAGAGTTCCAAAACCTAGTGGTTCTAAGGTTGACTGATCACATAGTTAGTGAGGGAATCCTAAATGTCAGTTACGCTCAGGTCTATTTTTTTGTGCACGACTTCCTGTGGTGTCATAAAGGGCGTATTATCTATCTACACTAATGGACGTTCCTTCCTGGTGAGCCACCACTTTTATATGAATAATAAGAAATTTTTTTCTACCTGACATCTGTTTTAAAGCAATAAATCTAGAGACTAAACTGCTGACTTGAATATAAATATCACAGCGGCAGCGATTGATGTAAAAAAAAAAATTTCCATTATTTAGTAAATGCATTAATTTTATATCCAGGGCTGCAGGAGTGATTTTTAGATGCTGCAAGATACACTTGCATCCTGGCCTATTGTGCATACTAAAGCTATGATATGAGACTTTTGAGACTTGTGAATACATGGATGGTGGTAATTCTGATGATGAAAAAGTAATGCAGAAATGATAGAAATGTCGGATTGCTGCTAGATATGTTAATGATTAAAGGAGAAGTCCAGCACAGTAAGAACATTTTGAAAAGACAGGGACAGGGGAAACATAAAAAAAAACATCACTACCCACCTCTCCTCCTGCCTCTCCAGCGCTGGATCACTGCTCCAGGAACCCTGCTGGGCTCTGGTATCTCTTTCAGCACCCAGTTAATGGACTGGCCACTTAGGCTTGGGACCCCACTGCAGTCACTGATTAGCCGAGCGGGCAATCCATCAGCTGGGTCGGCATTTTCCTCCATGTCGTAATACCATTACAACCTGGGGGAAAATGTCTTCCAGCAGGAGTCCCAAAGCCTGTGGAGCAGTGATTTGTGGGCATATGTATAGGTAAGTAATGCTTGGTGATTATGCTCAGCCCTGGCCCTGCCTGCTGTGAGTTATTTAAAATGGCCTGACTTCTTTAATTGTGTAGTCTGATTAGAAACTGATTTTTGTAAAGGTGCTTCCTCTGCTACCCTATTTAAACAATGGCTCTCAGAGGCTACTTTTCGATAGTGTACCTTTTGAAAGATCAATGACTGTATATACAATACATTTGAAGACATTTTGCCCATATGACAGATCACCATCCAGACATCAATTATACCTTCAATACACATCCCTGTCACTGACTGGATCATTTCAAGGTGTTCAGCAGGACATATGGTGTCACAGGATAATGGTAATTTTCTTTCCTTGATCCTCAGCGCCATTTTTGGGAACTTTGCAGTTTATTATATATGTGAAGGCAGTTTGGTGCACTTGGAGGCATAAATACCACCCGGCTGGCCTGCTCCCTCTAATAAATATTGAGGCAGTGCTCTGCAGTGACTGCTTTCACTTTAGATGTCCTAAGCCCCAATAAAAAAAATCTGTATCATGGCTCAAAAGTGATGATTTGCCAGTCAAAAGATGTGTGCCTGGGCTTGAGCATGACTGATATCTCTGTATCCCTTATACAGCTAAACCTTAAAAGATAAGTTGGGGGAATATTTTCTTAAAGTATTGTATTGTCCCCTAAAAGTTATACAAATCACCAATATACAGTTATTACAGGAAATGCACATAAAGTGCTTTTTTCCCTGCACTTACTACTGCATCAAGGCTTCACTTCCTGGATAACGTGGTGATGTCACGACCCGACTCCCAGAGCTGTGCGGGCTGTGGCTGCTGGAGAGGATGATGGCAGAGGGACACTGAGGGACACAGAGCACTGGAGGGACACTGAGCATCCCTCTGCCATCATCCTCTCCAGCAGCCACAGAACGCACAGCTCTGTGAGTCGGGTCGTGACATCACCATTTTATCCAGGAAGTGAAGCCTTGATGCAGTAGTAAGTGCAGGGAAAAAGGCACTTTAAAAGTATTTCCCGTAATAAGTGTACATTGGGGTTTTCTATAACTTTTGGGGGGCAATACAATATGCCAATAAAAATTTTTACCAGACTTTTCCTTTAACTACACCAATCATATTTTTCTATAGGGACATAAACCCTATTGCTTTGTCAGCAGGAGGCATAAAAATTACAGTCTACTGGAATCTACAAAGTGTAAGTTGGGTTCAAAATAATACATGAAAAGCCCACATGGCCCACTTTTAGTCAACATAAATTTGATGTAACCATTAAGACATGCTGTGTTTATCATTCATTTCAATATTAGTCTATCGTTCACACACCGTATATCTTCTCAAAATTACGGCTGTTATACAACGGCCGTAATTTATACAAAAATGCACGTGCCATTGCTACCTATGGGTTCCCGGCCGGAGTGTATACATATTGTATATGCTCTGGTCGGGATCCCTAGCGGCGCCACAAACAACTGACATGTCAGTTTTCTTTGCTTAAAAACCCTGTCAGTGCACACTGTGGAGCGAGGAGCTACGTCCGCTCGCTCCATTGCGTGCAGTGGAGAGTTCTGATGTGGGCACGCACGGATGCACCCGCATCAGAACCCTTCAGCGGAAAAGATCATCTGGCCGGTACTGCAGTCACAGAAGGGTCGGACTCTTACGCTGTATGAACATGGCCTAATAATGTGTTAAGGCTGAGGTCCTGGATCCACTGGTCCAAGGATACTTATTGCATGTCAGCAACTCACTGGCTACAACCAAATAAAATCGTATGTGTACCATAGTGTCATGAAGGGAAACTGACGCTCGCAATGGTGAACGTTGCCACACTGACTGACTGTCTCTGTATAGCCTCCACATACATCATCAGGTTGCAGCCTGACACATATCTTTGACTTCATATGATATCTCCTCATGTATTTTGAACATTGCGGTCATAGATATGTGCTGGGATGTAACTTGATAATGTACTGTATGTAAAGGCTTATAGGGACTGGGCAGCCAGGCATAAAGCGCATACTTTACCACGCAGTATATACAGGTGTCTGTCACGGCCGCGGCTGCGTCCCGCGTTCCGGGCCGCCGCCGCGACCTCCTCCTGCCCCATGCAGCAGCCGGTGTCCATAGTCAGGGACCCGGCGCTGCTATTACTTCGCCCCCGGGGGGCGCCTCACCTCTCCACACTCCTGTCTCTCGCTGTGCCGGCCGGCGCGCGCGTCCCCGCCTCCTAGGGCGCGCGCGCGCCGGCTGTCTCAGATTTAAAGGGGCAGTGCGCTCCTAATTGGTAGTTGCACCCAATCACTCCCCTATAAATCCCAGCATGCCCTGTCACTGGGGTTGGAGCCTCTACATGCTTCCCATAGCGTTGGCCCAGCCCCTGTTGTTCCTGTTTCCTATCTGCCACCTGGTCCCAAGTCCTTGTTCCTGATTCCTTCCCGCTACCTGGTCCCTAGTCCTTGTTCCTGGTTCCTATCCGTTACCTGGTCCCTAGTCTGTGTTCCTGGTTCCTGTTCCCCTGTGTCACCGTGGCTCCTGAGTTCAGCCTGTCACCTGCGGACACGCCTACTGCTCCTGCCACGCCTCGCCTGCCGTCACCAGCAACCAAGCCAGGGGTAGCGACCTGGGGGTCGCCTGCCGCAGCAAGTCCATCCCGCCTTGCGGCGGGCTCTGGTGAAAACCAGCGGCCCCTTAGACTCCGCTCCCTGGTGAGGTTAGTGCCATCGCTGGTGCCGGTCCAGTGGATCCACTACTCCAGGCGTTACAGTAGGCTCCAACCATGGATCCCGGCGAGGTGCCTGATCTCCGTGACGTCGCCAGAGTGGTCGCTCAACAGGCGCAACAAATCCAGAAACAGTCGCAGCAGATCCAGCAACTCACTGCCGCCTTACAGCGCACACCACCTCCTGACGCTGTTTCTACACTCCGACTTGCTCTCCCAAGCAAATACTCTGGTGACTCCAAGTTGTGCAGAGGATTCCTAACTCAGTGCACCATGCATATTGAACTTTTAAGTAGTCAGTTTTCCACCGAGCGCTCTAAAGTGGCTTTCATCATCAGCCTATTGGAGGGTAGAGCCCTGGCCTGGGCCACGCCACTGTGGGACCGTGATGATCCTGTTGCTGCCAATCTCCGGGCCTTCCTATTCGAGTTTCGCTCTGTCTTTGAGGAACCTGCCCTTGCTTCTTCAGCCGAGACTGCTCTCCTCAACCTCTCTCAAGGGAGCTCCTCTGTTGGTGACTACGCCATCCAGTTCCGTACCCTGGCGGCTGAATTGGACTGGAATGAAGCCGCTCTAATAGCCACCTTCAAGAAGGGCCTATCCAGTCAAGTGAAAGACGTGCTTTCCGCCCGAGACCTACCTACCTCCCTGAACGAACTCATCCTACTGGCCGCCAGAGTTGATACTCGTTTTTCGGAGAGGGAGGAGGAGGTTCGGCATGAACATCTACTAAGCCGTTCCCGTCGCCATCCCCAGCTGGCGCCGGTTTTCCAGAATCCTGACTTTCCGATGTCCCAGCCCTCTCCTGATATTCCTATGGAGGTGGAACGGGCTCACCTGACGCCTGATGAAAGAATCCGTCGTCTGGAGTTGAATCTCTGTCTCTATTGCGGTGGTTCAGATCACTTTCGGCTGAGATGTCCCCTACGTCCTCAAACGTCCGGAAAATGCTCGCACCTAGGTCCGGTGGGACAGGTGTCCCTAGGTGTGAATGCCACCCTTCCAAGTCTGTCTATGCCAGTTTCCATCCGGACTCCCTCAGGACAAAATCACCAGACTACTGCCTTTCTCGATTCTGGGTCAGCAGGCAGTTTTATTGCGGCTACATTGGTCCAAAGATGGCAGCTACCCGTGACCCGCCTAGCCAGGCCCCTGACTATCTCCTCGGTCACGGGCGAAATTCTTACCGACCGTGTGTACTACCAGACCGCACCTTTAGTCCTCCAGGTGGGTCCTTTACATCAGGAAAAGATATCCTTCTACGTCCTGCCCCATTCTTCCCCCGCGGTCCTCCTGGGACTCCCGTGGCTGCAATTACATGCCCCTAAGCTGGACTGGAGAACCGGGGAGATTCTCAGTTGGGGTCAGGACTGTTCCAGCCAGTGTCTCAAGTCACCTCAGCACCTCACCAAGCACTCTATGTCCTCTTACCACCGGGAGAACTTACAGAAGGATCTCTTCCACAAACCCACATCCCCTTGCCACGTTATATCTCCTGATCGTCTAGTACCAGTCGTCACCTCTACTCTTCGGAAAGTACCCCCCGGAAAGACCCATGTTCACCCTGCGCTTCGAAGAGGTATTTTGAAGTGGGGACATTCCTCATTGGAGGCCGGGCACTCTGGAGTCCGTAAGACCGGCCAACGGATCTCCCGCCACTACTGGTGGTCCAGTCTGTTCCAAGATGTCAAAGACTTTGTGGCTTCCTGTGCCATCTGCAGGCAAGAAAGAGGGGGAGGCCAAAGGGTGGGGGTACTGTCACGGCCGCGGCGGCGTCCCGCGTTCGGGGCCGCCGCCGCGACCGCCTCCTGCCCCATGCAGCAGCCGGTGTCCATAGTCAGGGACCCGGCGCTGCTATTACTTCGGCCCCAGGGGGCGCCTCACCTCTCCACGCTCCTGTCTCTCGCTGTGCCGGCCGGCGCGCGTCCCCGCCTCCTAGGGCGCACGTGCGCCGGCTGTCTCAGATTTAAAGGGGCAGTGCGCTCCTAATTGGTAGTTGCACCCAATCACTCCCCTATAAATCCCAGCATGCCCTGTCACTGGGGTTGGAGCCTCTACATGCTTCCCATAGCGTTGGCCCAGCCCCTGTTGTTCCTGTTTCCTATCTGCCACCTGGTCCCAAGTCCTTGTTCCTGATTCCTTCCCGCTACCTGGTCCCTAGTCCTTGTTCCTGGTTCCTATCCGTTACCTGGTCCCTAGTCTGTGTTCCTGGTTCCTGTTCCCCTGTGTCACCGTGGCTCCTGAGTTCAGCCTGTCACCTGCGGACACGCCTACTGCTCCTGCCACGCCTCGCCTGCCGTCACCAGCAACCAAGCCAGGGGTAGCGACCTGGGGGTCGCCTGCCGCAGCAAGTCCATCCCGCCTTGCGGCGGGCTCTGGTGAAAACCAGCGGCCCCTTAGACTCCGCTCCCTGGTGAGGTTAGTGCCATCGCTGGTGCCGGTCCAGTGGATCCACTACTCCAGGCGTTACAGTGTCCTTTTTTCCCACTGGCATTACCTGTTCCATTCTCTAAAGCGATTTGGATTCTATATGGATTCTATAGAAAGTATACAGAGCCTGTCACCTGCAGCAAGTACTGAGATAAGAAGAGAAGTGGCTGTGCTCTTTCCCCTAGTTGTTCTAGCGAAAAGTGGGGGTCTCAGCCAGTGGCGGATTAAATGTACCCTGGGCCCCGGGCTGTCCCCCCTACCTGGGCCCCCCCCCCTCCTTCCACTTCGTACACAACCGACCCCAGCTGAAAAACAACTCCCATCATACACTGCCAGCAGGCCATGATGAGGTTGTAGTGCCGTAACCTGGAGAGACAGAAGACTGCAAAACTACAACTCCCATCATGAGCTGCCAGTAGACATGATGGAGATTGTAGTGCTGCAATCTGGAGAGACAGAGACTGCATAATTACAACTCCCATCATGAAGTGTTAACATGGCATGATGGAGGTTGTAGTTCTAGGGATAACCTGTCAATGTTTCTGCTCTTCTCTGGGGCTTACATCTACACATATAATGTACATACATACACCATATACATACATTGTATACACATATACTGTGCATGCATACATACACCATATACATACTGTGCATGCATACAGTTACACCATTTACACACATACTGTAATGCATACACATACATCATATACACCCATACTGTACATGCATATACATACATCATATACACCCATACTGTACATGCATACACATATACATATACATACATCATATACACCCATACTGTACATGCATACACATATACATACATCATATACACCCATACTGTACATGCATACACATATACATATCACATACACCCATACTGTACATGCATACACCATATACATACATCATATACACACACACTACATGCATACATCATATACACATACTGTACATGTGTACATACATCCTTTAAACACACACAGTACATTTACTGAGCACATTACATACAGAAACACACTTTATACACATACACTTCCACACTGCATGTTTACATCCACAGTTCTCATACACAGAGACAGGCGCGTGTGCACACACACACAGTATACAGCCTGACCCAGTGTAACAGACACCACACACAGTATACAGCCTGACCCAGTGTAACAGAACCACACACAGTATACAGCCTGACCCAGTGTAACAGACACCACACACAGTATACAGCCTGACCCAGTGTAACACCACACGCAGTATACAGCCTGACCCAGTGTAACACCACACGCAGTATACAGCCTGACCCAGTGTAACACCACACACAGTATACAGCCTGACCCAGTGTAACACCACACACAGTATACAGCCTGACCCAGTGTAACACCACACGCAGTATACAGCCTGACCCAGTCTAACACCACACACAGTATACAGCCTGACCCAGTGTAACAGACACCACACACAGTATACAGCCTGACCCAGTGTAACACCACACACAGTGTACAGCCTGACCCAGTGTAACAGACACCACACACAGTATAAAGCCTGACCCAGTGTAACACCACACGCAGTATACAGCCTGACCCAGTGTAACACCACACGCAGTATACAGCCTGACCCAGTGTAACACCACACGCAGTATACAGCCTGACCCAGTGTAACACCACACGCAGTATACAGCCTGACCCAGTGTAACACCACACACAGTATACAGCCTGACCCAGTCTAACACCACACACAGTATACAGCCTGACCCAGTTTAACACCACACACAGTATACAGCCTGACCCAGTGTAACAGACACCACACACAGTATACAGCCTGACCCAGTGTAACACCACACACACAGTATACAGCCTGACCCAGTGTAACACCACACACACAGTATACAGCCTGACCCAGTGTAACACCACACACAGTATACAGCCTGACCCAGTTTAACACCACACACAGTATACAGCCTGACCCAGTGTTACAGACACCACACACAGTATACAGCCTGACCCAGTGTTACAGACACCACACACAGTATACAGCCTGACCCAGTGTAACACCACACACAGTATACAGCCTGAGCCAGTGTAACACCACACACAGTATACAGCCTGACCCAGTGTAACACCACACACACAGTATACAGCCTGACCCAGTGTAACACCACACACACAGTATACAGCCTGACCCAGTGTAACACCACACACAGTATACAGCCTGACCCAGTGTAACAGACACCACACACAGTATACAGCCTGACCCAGTGTAACACCACACACACAGTATACAGCCTGACCCCGTGTAACACCACACACAGTATACAGCCTGACCCAGTGTAACAGACACCACACACAGTATACAGCCTGACTCAGTGTAACACCACACACACAGTATACAGCCTGACTCAGTGTAACACCACACACACAGTATACAGCCTGACCCAGTGTAACACCACACACACACACACACACACACACACACACACACACAGTATACAGCCTGACCCAGTGTAACACCACACACACACACACACACACTTACTTATTATGAAGAAGCTCCTGGTTGTCAGCAGACAACAGCTCCATGCCTCCCTCCTCCATCTTCCTCCTGGTCCCGGCACCGGGTTCTTCCGTCCCTCCCCCTCCTCCTCCCATGCACCGACAGCAGAGGAGAGCAGATGGGGGAGGAAACAGGACCCCAGACTGCTGGCTGCGGTGGTGCTCACTTCCTGCAGCATCACCAGCTTCCTCTGACGGCTGCGCTGCGTCCCGCCCACCTGGAGCAGCTCTCCTGTCCTAAGTGAGGCTAAGAGCCGCGACGGGGGGGTTCCGGGGGGGGGGTTGCGGACTCCAGGGACAGCGCGCCACAGCAGCACATCACTCAGGGGCCCACTGGGCCCCGAAAGTGATGTGCTGCTGTGTAACATCATGCATAGTAATAATGTGGGCGGCATGGGCCCCCTGGAGCCTCGGGCCCCGGGCGGCCGCCCATGCCGCCCATATTATAATCCGCCACTGGTCTCAGCACTAAGACTCTTCACGTCTCTATAATATGTCAAACGATTTTATCGTTATGGCAGTAACACCATGTGATATTAACATTCTCCATACAGCTGCATGTATACACAGGCTGACTCATTCCTATAGAAATAAAAAGAATTGCTCTGTTCAGCATGCAGCAGGACATTTTCCGAAATATAAAAAGGCCATTTCAAAACTACTTTCAAGTGATTTATGTCATTAACACAAAGCTCCTACTGTACCCGTCTTTACACGTAGAGCATGTAGGTTTACAGAGTGAGATACAATGAGCTCCATATGATCTTCTGGAAGAAAACCTTCCTAATCGATTTCCCATGAAGCATAAAAGAAGACAAGAGACGAGCTAAAGAAAAAAAAGAAGAGTACTTGTCATCAAAACAACAAGAAAGCTACCCACTTGTCAAAAAGAAATGAAAAGTTTCAGATCAATGTTGACCCAGCTGTAAGAGAAAATAACAAATAAATAATTTTCCTCTTGGATAGAATTAATTTTTTCTTTAACAGCCACTGTATCTCCTTTTCCACATGGCATCTATTTATCACCATCCTGATAACTTTTACAGCGAATCATTAGACTCCAGAGACTCTCTACAGCATTCCAATCCCCATAGGTCTAATTGAAAAGGAAAGGACATTTTCAAAATGTCAGTCAACCACGTTCAGCTCTCCTGTGCTAAGCCAATATACTGTACAGTATCTACCCAAAACATGTACATAGATACACACATATTCATGTTAACAAGTGATATGTTACTTGTGTTGTAAACAACTGTTATGGTATGTACAGTACACACAGTCCACAGATTCCATCTACAAGTTGTGCAGATTTTGAGTTGGTGAAATGACAGCTACAAATTTTCAAGGGGAATCTAAAAAAAAAAAAAATCATAGATTGAAAATCTGCAGATATTGCTCTGATTAAACACCTTTAGGCTTAGTTCACACAAGGTTTCTTTTGTATTAATCATGGCCGTAGTTGCTCATTGCAACAACAGCCGTGATTAATACAAAAGATAGATTGCCATAGAAGTCAGAGAGAATCCAGGACGGAGTGTATGCACATAGTATACACTCTGGCCAGGATGCTACTCATTGAATAGTGGCCGCACACCACTGACTGTTCATTGCCTCCTCCCACTGCTACTGCCTGGAGGGGAACCATGCTCCCCTCTGGGCAGTTATCTGTATGGGGAGATTTGTGGCCTCCCACCGATCGGCCGGCGGTAGGAGGCTGTGGCACGTTGCCTCCTCCCGTCGCCACTGCCTGTATCTCCCCCTGTCCACCCTTAACCTTCGGTCTCATCCCCGCCCAGATCTGTGTGCCCTCACCCCCCCCCCCCCCGGATCTCTCTCCCCGTGCTCCACACCCCCCACCCCAGCCCCCCCTCCCCGGAGCCACGCGAGCGATCGTGTGACTTTGAAGGGTCAACTCGTCTTACACAAATATTTTGACACCCAAAGGCCTCCGTAACATGATAAAATGGCTATAAAAAACCTGAGTCAGGTGACGCACTGCGGTCGCATATGGGGGATTTCTAGAAACATTGAAACATGGGGAATAAATAGTGAGTTCCATTTCTCAGTTAGTATTTGCTGTGTTAGAGGGAAAAAGTGGATTAAAATGGAATATCTGCCAAAAAAATAAAAATTTTAAATTTCCCCTCTAACTTGTTGTTACTTTGAGGGGTGTAGTTTTTACAATGGAGGGATTTATGGGGGTAACTAACATACAGGCCCCACAAATCCACTGCAGAACTGAACTGGTCCCTAAAAAAATCTGAATTTTAAAAATCGCTGCAAAATTTCAAAGCCCTCTAAGATCCTTAAAAGTAAAAGGACGTTCACCAAATGACGTCACCATAAAGTAGACATGTTGGAGATGTTGCAGTAATAATTAGTTCATGTGACATAACTATTTTGAATATAAAGGATTGTAAATTTTTCTAATTTTTGCGCAAATATGTTTCTTACAAAAAACTACTGAGTGTATCAACCAAAGTATACCACAAACATAAAGAGGAATATGTCACGATAAAACAATATCAGAATAACCGCAATAGTTAAAAGCATGAGGATAGTTGATCCATCACCTATTGGGAGGTAATATCTTTGTAGAGAAAATAGATCTGCCGTGGCAGACGATTACCTTCTTTCCCCAAAGGGGTTAAAACTTAACTTTTATTTGAATTGAAACAATAAAGCAGTGTGCTAGTGTATATACAGTGCTATTGTAAAAATTGGTTACTTGACTAGTTAACGTCCGTACATGTAAACAAGCACACCACGGATTACTAAAGGCGATATGTGTGTATATCAAGAGGGGGGGGGGAGGTAAAGACCTCTCGCTATTCAGTATTATATTTGTATCATATCGCAAAAAATTAATTGCAGTGCGCTTTTGTCCACAAGCTGTATTTGCATATCGAGGACTTTTGAGGAGACGCTGGGTTGCCGGCTAACCAAGCTTGTCTTCCCTTTGGATAGCGTTGCTGCTTTTAGAGTATCGCCGTATGGGTTTATGCGATCGTCGCGGCGTATCAGCCTCAATCGCCGATCGCAAGACTGAGACCCCCACCGGTTACTCGAGGTATTCACACTAGCGGGGCTTACGGGCAGTTTGCCCCGCAGCCCTGTCGCAGCGGACTTATTCTCTGACTGGTGGTGCTTGTATAACTCTATGTTATTATACCTTCTGTACTGGCTTGTATGAGGACTATATCTAGTCTAAAGTATGCCAATATTAAAACATATGCCTTAAAGAGACCCGACTAGTTTCGCCAGCAATCTCTGGCTTTTTCAAGTGCCTCCTTGAAAAAGCCAGAGATTGCTGGCGAAACTAGTCGGGTCTCTTTAAGGCATATGTTTTAATATTGGCATACTTTAGACTAGATATAGTCCTCATACAAGCCAGTACAGAAGGTATAATAACATAGAGTTATACAAGCACCACCAGTCAGAGAATAAGTCCGCCGCGACAGGGCTGCGGGGCAAACTGCCCGTAAGCCCCGCTAGCGTGAATACCTCGAGTAACCGGTGGGGGTCTCAGTCTTGCGATCGGCGATTGAGGCTGATACGCCGCGACGATCGCATAAACCCATACGGCGATACTCTAAAAGCAGCAACGCTATCCAAAGGGAAGAAAAGCTTGGTTAGCCGGCAACCCAGCGTCTCCTCAAAAGTCCTCGATATGCAAATACAGCTTGTGGACAAAAGCGCACTGCAATTAATTTTTTGCGATATGATACAAATATAATACTGAATAGCGAGAGGTCTTTACCTCCCCCCCCCCTCTTGATATACACACATATCGCCCTTAGTAATCCGTGGTGTGCTTGTTTACATGTACGGACGTTAACTAGTCAAGTAACCAATTTTTACAATAGCACTGTATATACACTAGCACACTGCTTTATTGTTTCAATTCAAATAAAAGTTAAGTTTTAACCCCTTTGGGGAAAGAAGGTAATCGTCTGCCACGGCAGATCTATTTTCTCTTCTCATAGTTAAAAGCATCGCAGAGTTATCACTACATAAAGAGAGACAGGTCAGATTTGAAAAATAGGCCGTGGTCATTGAGGCCAAAACAGGCTGCGGAGGCAAGGGGTTAAGCAAGTTGAACTCACAATACGCAAACAGCCACATTACAGCCTTTAGGGTACAAACACACACAGCAGATACGCAGCAGATTTGATACTGTGTTCAGTTATTTAGATCCAATCTGCTGCGTATCGCAGCAGTAAATACGCAGCGTATAAGCCGTGTGTGTTTGTACCCTAAAACCTCAGCAGCATGTACTCTACACACTAGCAGAGGCATAGCTTTTATACCTCATTGCAGTATAGATATACAGTAACCCCAGATAGATAGCTTAGATAGCAGTTTAGATACACAGTAATTATATATATATTGTAGGGGAGTTGCTCAGGTATAGCTAGGTAGCGGTCGCAGACAGAGGAAAACAGGCAATTCACAGTTCAAATCTTAGTGTTTATTCACACCACAAAAACAAATGGAACAAAAATCCAGCATTACCTTCATGCTGCCATCACACATAAGTGCAGTTCCAGCTTGGCCTTTAAAGCAGTAACAGAAGTTCTAAGTGTTGGTTCAGACCTTACAGCAGCAGCTGCCTTGTACACAGTCCATGTGTCTGAACACAGTCCAACCAGTCCTCCTAGACAGATCACATAGGTGTACTCCAGACTTGAGCACACACCACCTCCCTCTGCCCTCACTCCCAGCTCCGCTTTCTATGTTGGGAAATGCCTAAAAACCTGGAATGGCTTAATAACTCCAGTCCAGTCCTTGAACCTAGCTCTCTGCATTCCTCAGAGCAAGACAAGCTGAGAGGAAAATACCTCCCATCCAGCAACAACCCCCGGACTATGTCACATACCCCCCCCCCTTTGTTCAACCTTGAGGGGGTGAACACTTGCCAAACAATGCACTCGGGACAGGGCATCTGCATTCCCTTGTAGTCGGCCTGCTCTGTGTTCTACCGTGAACTTGAAGTTCTGTAGTGACAAGAACCATCTGGTGACCCGAGCGTTCCTCTCCTTCGCCTGGCTCATCCACTTGAGAGGTGAATGGTCAGTCACCAGACGAAAATTCCTCCCCAACAGGTAATAACGGAGAGACTCCAGTGCCCACTTGATGGCTAGGCATTCCCTCTCCACTATACTGTACCTGGTTTCAGCTGGGGTAAGCTTGCGACTCAGGAATCCAACGGGATGTTCTTCCCCGTTAACCTCCTGAGACAGTACAGCCCCGAGGCCCACTTCAGAGGCATCGGTCTGTACTACAAACTCCCTTTTGAAGTCAGGTGTCACCAGGACTGGTGACCCACACAAAGCAGACTTCAAAGCTGAAAAAGCTTTTTCAGCTTGGTCATTCCAGCGTACCATCACTGACTTATGTCCCTTCAAGAGCCCTGTCAATGGAGCTGCCAAAGTAGCGAAATGGGGAATAAACCTCATATAATATCCCACCAAACCCAGGAACGATTTTACTTGCCGGATAGTGACAGGCCTTGGCCAACCCTGTATCGCCTCTACCTTATTCATCTGGGGTTTGATGACTCCGCGCCCAATGACATAGCCTAAGTATTGGGCCTCCTCTAACCCTATGGCACATTTCTTTGGGTTAGCAGTTAGTCCCGCCCTACGGAGTGAGTCTAGTACGGCCTGTACCTTCGCTAGATGACTCTCCCAGTCAGTACTGAAAATGACAATATCGTCAAGGTACGCCCGAGGCATACTGACGATGTGGACGAAGAACAATATCCATTAAACGCTGGAATGTGGCCGGAGCACCATGAAGACCAAAAGGTAATACCTTATACTGATATAGCCCCTCGGGTGTGACAAAGGCCGTTTTCTCCTTGGCAGCCTCCGTCAAGGGCACTTGCCAGTACCCTTTGGTGAGGTCCAAGGTGGAAAAGTACCTGGCCTGTCCTAAACGCTCAATTAACTCATCCACCCGGGGTATAGGATAGGCGTCAAATTTAGAGACCTCGTTTAGCTTACAAAAATCATTGCAAAAACGTAAAGTTCCATCCGGTTTGGGTATTAATACTATCGGGCTGGCCCACTCACTCTTAGATTCTTCAATCACGTCCAGCTGTAGCATCAACTGTACCTCCTCTGCGATGGCTTGGCGCCGAGCCTCGGGTACCCGGTACGGCTTTAGCCGGATTTTCACCCCAGGCTCGGTGACGTCATGTTGGATTACGGAGGTACGCCCAGGGAGGTCCGAGAACACGTCCGTGTTCCGACTAATGAACTCCTTGGCTTCCTGAGCCTGTTTCAGTGAAAGGCTGTCAGCAACACGTACTCTGGCAGCTGCTTCCCCTGAAACAGTCGGAGGAGCTAGCTTCCCTTCCCCTAAACATACCGACTGTGGGCAGCCAACACAAGTCTCTCTATCCTTCCATGGCTTCAGTAAATTGACATGGTAGATCTGCTGCGGTTTCCGCCGACCAGGCTGATGTACCTTGTAATTTACGTTGCTTACTTTCTCCAGAATTTCATAGGGGCCCTGCCACCTCGCAAGGAACTTGCTGTCTACAGTCGGTACGAGAACCAAAACCCGATCTCCTGGGTTAAAGTTCCGGACCTGAGCTGCTCTATTGTAGACCTGACTCTGGACTTGCTGAGCTGCCTCCATATGTTCCCTGACAAGGGGCATCACTGTCTCCATCCGCTCCTGCATTTTAGTAACATACTCAATGACACTCTTGTGTGGAGTAGGCTGTTGCTCCCACGCCTCTTTGGCCACGTCGAGCAAGCCTCAGGGGTGTCTGCCATAAAGAAGTTCGAAGGGCGAGAACCCAGTAGAGGCCTGGGGCACTTCTCGCACTGCAAACATTAAATAGGGCAGAAGCAGGTCCCAGTCCCTCCCACCCTTAGACACTGCTCTTTTCAGCATATTTTTCAAAGTTTGATTAAACCTCTCCACAAGACCATCCGTTTGGGGGTGGTAAACAGATGTCCTTAACTGTTTAATGCCAAGCAATTTGCAGACTTCCTTCATGACCTTAGACATGAAGGGAGTCCCCTGGTCTGTCAGTATCTCTCTAGGTAACCCTACCCTTGAAAACATCTCCATTAATTCCTTAGCTATGAGTTTGGCAGAGGTATGGCGCAGCGGCACCGCCTCCGGGTACCGGGTTGCATAGTCAATAACTACTAAGATGTGTTGGTGACCCCTAGCAGACTTTGGAACTGGACCAACGAGGTCCATGGCAATCCTCTCGAATGGTACCTCTATAATCGGGAGGGGTACTAGAGGACTGCGGAAGTGCTGCTGGGGGCTAGTTATCTGACAGGTCGGACAAGACTTACAAAATTCCTCCACCTCTTTGAATACCCCAGGCCAATAAAACCTCTGCAGTATACGGTCCTGGGTTTTCTGTGCCCCAAGGTGTCCACCTAACACATGTTGGTGAGCAAAATTTAGTACCAGGTGATGATAGGCCTGGGGCACTAATAATTGTTCAACATTCTCCCCACGTAGTTGAGTGACACGATATAACATATTGTGGTGAACCACAAAACGAGGAAATATAGCCTCAGCTCCTTGTTGTTGTGGTTCACCATCGACCATTAAGACACTCCCCCGTGCTCCGGACAGAGTCGGGTCCCGGAGTTGCGCCGTGCCAAAATTGTCACCAGAGATGTCCAGATCTGACAATTCAGGGCCCGGTGGCAAGTCCTCTACATCCCCAACCATTACATTCACTGGTATTGTCTCCATCTCATCCACCGAAGTGGCGGTCACCCCTACGGCTGGCCCTTCTATCTCGGTGGCCCATGGTTCTGGCTTAACATCTGGATTAGGACCCTCAGCTACTGCTCTGCCTGACTCTTGGGGACAGACATTCAAAAATGATGGCCACAATGCAGAGAATAAGGGAAAGTCTCTTCCTATTATCAGGTCATATGGCAGATTCGACACTACTGCCACCTCATGGACTTTCTCCCCTGCAGGAGTTTTTATTACCACCTGGGCAGTAGGATAGTCTTTCAAGTCTCCATGAATACACAACACTCCAACTTTGCGCTTAGTAAACTGAGATGGAAGCGCCAGGGTATCCCTTACTAGGGTCACCAGGCTCCCCGAGTCCAGTAGAGCATTGACCCTGCACCTGCCGATAGACACTGGGCACATGGGAGGTGCCCTATCCTTGTCCGGGAGGTTAGCTGTACATACACTAACAGCAGGTCGGGCATAGAAGGATGTCTGGCGAGTATAGCCACAGTCCATAGGCTCAGAGGTTAAGGGGCACCTTGCCGCAACATGTCCCGGACCATTACAGCGCCAACAGCGGATAATGGGGACCTCATGTAACCTTGGGGAATGTTGGTTTGGTGGGGAGCTACTCCCAGCAGGAGGTTGAAGCTTTTTCTCAGCCACTGCAAGTGGGGGTATGGGACGGGGTGGCCTCCGGCCAGGGGTACAGTCTCGCACCAAGTCTTGGGTAGCTACATAACGTTCCACCAGACCAACCAGCTGGTCTAAATTGCCTGGGTCACCTTGGCCTACCCAGCGCTGGATAGTGACCGCCAGACTGCGCACAAATCGGTCAACCACCACCCTCTCCACTATTTGGGCTGGAGTTAAAGTCTCGGGCTGGAGCCATTTCTTTACCAGGTGCAGCAGGTCATAGGCTTGAGACCTGGCGGCTCTGGATTCCACAAACCCCCACTGATATACACGTTGGGCCCGAACATATATATTGACCCCCAAGCGTGCCAGGATCTCACCTTTCAGCTTTTGGTAGTCCTGGGCGTCCTCCCGAGTGAGGTCAAAGTATGCCTTTAGTGCATCTCCTGTGAGAAATGGGGCAACCACTTCAGCCCACTGGTCAGGCTGGAGACCCTCTCGCTCAGCCGTTCTCTCGAACACTCCCAGAAAGGCCTCCACATCATCTTCTGCCGTTACCTTTCTCAGCGCCGTCCGGACTCTCTCTGGCGGCAGGCTGTAGCTGGGAAACCACTGGCGGAGACTCACGAATGGCCACTATTTGTTGTAACAGCAATTTGTTAGTCTCTTGCTACTGGGCATTAGTCTGTTGCAGCTGGGCATTAGTCTCTTGCTGCTGGGTATTAGCCCGCACCAGCTGTTTAATCAACTCCTCCATCTTGTCTGGAGATGCCGGCTGAAGCTTTGCAGGCTTAATCCAGGACATGCAATGGTGCCAGGAAAAAAATATGAAAAAAACCTCTGTTTTTTCTCCTGCCTCACTGTGTATGCCCGCTCCAAGCCACCATATGTAGGGGAGTTGCTCAGGTATAGCTAGGTAGCGGTCGCAGACAGAGGAAAACAGGCAATTCACAGTTCAAATCTTAGTGTTTATTCACACCACAAAAACAAATGGAACAAAAATCCAGCATTACCTTCATGCTGCCATCACACAAAAGTGCAGTTCCAGCTTGGCCTTTAAAGCAGTAACAGAAGTTCTAAGTGTTGGTTCAGACCTTACAGCAGCAGCTGCCTTGTACACAGTCCATGTGTCTGAACACAGTCCAACCAGTCCTCCTAGACAGATCACCTAGGTGTACTCCAGACTTGAGCACACACCACCTCCCTCTGCCCTCACTCCCAGCTCAGCTTTCTATGTTGGGAAATGCCTAAAAACCTGGAATGGCTTAATAACTCCAGTCCAGTCCTTGAACCTAGCTCTCTGCATTCCTCAGAGCAAGACAAGCTGAGAGGAAAATACCTCCCATCCAGCAACAACCCCCGGACTATGTCACAATATATATATTTATTTATATAGATATTTATAGATATATATATATATATATATAGATATATATATACATACATACGCCTTTGTATTGGCTATAACATTTCAGAAAATAAGCCTTTCTTTTTACATTGCACAGTTTTCTAATACTGGGCAGCATTCAATATTAATGGAAAAAAGAAAGCATCATTGGCTTGTAACAGGTCAGCTTTTTCACGAGTGTTATCGACGGCAAGTGAAGTCGGTGTTTCAGTAGGTAATTTGTTGCAGGGAGAGGGCAAACACGAAGGTCATTATTACAATCACATCGCCTCTGAAGCCTAAAACAAAAAGAATTACTTTTCTTTTTTTAGCATGTCCTAGGAGGTCACCAATGAGCTGTTACCTAAGCAAGGTGTCCTGTAGCATCAGCTTTGATTTTAAACTGCTGCATACCGAGCATACATTGAACAACACAGACACTAGACACATAAAACACTGCACACATTTGTCCTCAGGTTTGCTTAATGCAAGTTTTACTCCTGGGCATGGTTGTTTTCCTTTTTATATAGTGTGAAAATCAATTCCAAGAATTGCTTTTTGATTTATATCTGGGTAACTAAAGGAAACACATAGGCATCCTCAGCGAACACGTACATGGAGGCTGTAAATAAACAAAGGTTTCTTTTATTCAAAGCGTTTGAATTTTTTTTTACTTCAGTTTGCGGAAAACAAGGCCCAAATCAAACCTGAAATCCGCAGGCAAGATGAACAAGTTAAGATTTCTCTAAAGAGAAAACATGAAATCCCTTCCCGATCCCATTAGTATATCATTTAATATATACAAGAGAGATCAAACACCTCTGCCTAAGTAGAAAGATAACTATAAGTTATTGTAAAGGGACCGATGTTATTTGGCAAACACATTAAAATTTATCAACTGCACACATACAGGCACGTACAGTATATGAGCAATACAAATAAAATCAGTGAGAGGCAGCCACCTAGCAACAGCTAGAGGATTGCAGCGGCTGCCTACTATTCTGACTGTCAGAGAAGACTGTCAGCTAACTGCAGATATGGACAACAGAATATTCGTAATAGCTGCAGACGTTCACTCCAGCTTGTTTCATTGGCTTGTTGGTTTTTTTGCTCAGTATTTTGGTCATTATTTTGCAACCAAAACCAGGAGTGAAAACACAGAAAGACTATGTTCACACACTGTTGAAATTTAGTGGATGGCCGCCATTTAATGGCAAATATTGGTTGTTGTTTTAAAATAACGGCAATTATTTGCCATTAAATGGCAGCCATCCACTAAATTTATACAGTGTGTGAACATTGCCTTTCTGTGTTTTCAATCCACTCCTGGTTTTGATTCAAAATACTGATCAAAATACTGAGCAAAAATACTGCGTGGAAACATAGCCTAAATGTGTTTTGTTCCTAATATCTTGCTATCATTTCTCTAAACTTCTTTCCCCAAAGGAATTCTTAGTTTATGTCATGCCCATGCCTGCTTGGACCTTGGTGCAGTCCTCAGCTTGTGGTATACAGCCTAGACTGTGCTCTTAGCCATAATGTGTTCCATTTGCACCAGTCTGATCACTTTCTGAACGCAGCTAAATTGCTTCTGCTTTGGTAATTGATTCTCCACCACACCCATCCCCTGCCTGCTGAGTTCCATCTGATCATTAAGCAGTTAACCTTTGCTTTACTTGTGATTAACATCCTTCCTTTCCACTCCTTGTCTTTGTTCTGTATGCCTTGTCCAAACACATGCAGGACCAGGTCCCTGGCCTCCTATAAAGAGTTTGTTTGTCCAGAAGTCTTTGCTAGCTATTAGACTCTTTAATCGCGCTAAGCATACCCTGTATCTCTAAAGTTTGTATTTCTATACTTTGTTTTCTGATGTTGGCTCTTGTACCTCTGACTACTCTTTTAAATTTTTATGCTCTACCATGTTGTCCATTTTGACCCCAGTCCATACAACCATCCCTCAGTGTTTGTCTGTCTTTGTTTTGGTTTGTACACCACAGATACAGGTTACAGAACATCACCCAGTTACCTGCAGCCACTTAGGGCTGTCTTGAGGCAAGTAGGCGTGGACAGCTGAGTGGGGCAAGTCCGGGGCTCAAAGTCTGTGGCCTTCCTGGTCATCCTGTGGCAGCCTAGCTGACAGTTTATTTCCCCTCCTCCTTAATTCAGCATAGATTTTAGCCTTGAACAAAGTCAATCCCCTACTTGTTTGTCTTATTTGTCGAATCCCTCCCTGTCCTTAACCTTGGCCTCTCTTTACCTTGTGCCTTTGTGTCCTTGTTTCAGCAGTTTCCTAGAATATCAAAATTTTCCTGACTCCACTACCTACCTATTTAGTTAATATTGCTCCAATATGCTTGGATTATTTCCATTCAAAATATAGTGAGTGTATCTACGCACTTGTTATCGACCTTCAGGTTTTTTTGGCTATGTTGCCTTGCCTGCTGTAATGTGGGCAGATGATGTTTGTTTCAATAAGAAATGTACATTAATAAATATGAACTGGTTGATGAATTTCTCAGTAAGACTGCGCCGTTTCAGGTCCACAAATAGCAAAATACTGACTACAGAAGAAAAGATATGAACAAATGATATAAATAACTATAATACACACAGATAGCACTCTTCCACTTCCTATTATTGGATAGGTCTGCATCCCCCAGCAGCATCTCCCAGCAGTACATTAGCTATCATTTTTTTCATGTTAACCCTCCCAACTAGTGATAATGTAATAACACAGCTGGTAAACAGCAAACTAAAAGTAGGGTGCCTTGGGCTGCAGCGTACGTCTGTTCAAGTGATGAATATTAAATCTGCAATACTTCATGAGAGATTCATAACTTGTGTTTCTGCTCACAAAGGAATAGGGGAAAAAATTAAAATTATTTATGGCCCTTTTTGATAATAACACAGCAGTTTTTATACGAAGATGGTTGTTAGTGGAAACAGTACCTTTATTGTAGAAGGATGAAAAGAGCTTTTAGTTAGCGGTATGGCAGAGAATCGTTTCAAAGTGGTTGGCGCATCTATTAATACGGTCTATTCTGCCGAGGAGCAAGCCACGTGGGGGAAGTTGTGAATCACAGAAAGGATAATGGATACCAAATATTGAATTGTGCCTGCTCACATTGAAAGCTGAAAGATGATATGCATTATTAAAAATTATATATATGGATCAAGAAGAGTCAAGAAATGGGTAAGCACTAGTGATGAGCGAGTACTAAAATGCTCGGGTGCTTGTTACTCGAGACAAATAACTCCCTGCATGTTTATTGGCTGAGAAAAAGCGCAGAAACTTACAGGAAACGGATGATGAGATTTTCTCGAGTATCGCGGGATGCTCGTCTGAGTAATGAGTACCATCGAGTACCCTAATGCTCGAACGAGTACCAAGCTCGGACGAGCATGTTCGCTCATCACTAGTCAGCACACCTTTGTGAATATGAATGTGTAAGTCTCCTTAGGCTGATTGCCAGAGTGGAGCACCGAAGACCAGAGGATACCCCGGACCTTGGGGCAGAAAAAAGAAGTCTCCAGCTCTCATAAAATCAACAATTTCTTTATTATAAATTCATTTAACCCTTAGAGGACCGGGCCAATTTCCATTTTTGCGTTTTCTTTTTTTCCTTCTTGTGCTTAAAAGGCCATAGCAGTTGCATTTTTTCCCCTAGAAACTCACATGAGCCCTTATTTTTTGGGCCACTAATTGTACTTTGCAATGACAGGCTGAATTTTTTCATAAAATACACTGCGAAACCAGAAAAAAAATTAAATGTGTCGTGAAATCGAAAGAAGAACGCATTTCTTTTATTTGGGGGGGGGGTCGTTTTTACGCTGCTCGCCCTGGGGTAAAACTGACTTGTTATATATGTTCCTCAAGTCGTTACAATTACAACAGTATGTAACATGTATAACTTTTATTGTATCTATATATGTTCCTTAAAATCGCTCCATTCCCATGCTTACAACGCTTTTATCCTTCGGTCTATGGGGCTCTGTGAGGTGTCATTTTTTGTGCCATAATGTGTTCTTTCTATCATTATTATTTATAACATGGAAAAGGGGGTGATTCAAACTTTTATTAGGGGAGGGGGCTTTTTATTAATAACAACACTTTTTTTTTTTTTGCAGTTATACAAAACTTCTAGTATAAGTACTCTGATGCAGCATAGATCGATAAGACAGGCACTTTGGTTGCTTCCGGCTGCTGCAGCCGGAAGCAATCGAGTGCTGAGCCGGGATCAGCGCCATTACAGTGCTGAGCCCGGCCGGAGCAGGATGTGTGGATTGCTCCTCCGGGACAACGGACCGTGCCCACTAATAGCCGCGGTCCCGGGCCGCATGCGGCACCTGGGACCGGGACCGCACTTTGCAACATGTTACTGAGGAAAGAACGGAGCATTGTTCTGAAACACGTCTAATAGTTGCAATATTCATATACAGCAGAAAGACGCACTGTGCAAAATATATCACGAGTCCGTATTTCAGACCTGATTATATACTGGATATACTGAAAGCATTCCCCATACCGGCAGCAGCCACGGGAATAGCACCTAGCCAAGGGTGAACACCCAGCTGCCTCAAGAGAGGTAATCAGACATGAAACACACCTCTTTAAGCTCCACAAAACAAGATCTTTGAGGTATACCCCGAGGAGAACCTCCCGAATGAAAGATCTTCGGGTAGGGGAAGTTTCATATTCATCCACATGCTCCTCCTTATCTGCGTCCGCAGACACTGCAAACACAGAGACTCCGGACTGGTGAGAGGTGTACTTCCACCGCTTTTATTCTATTTCAATTGTATTACCTCTGTATATACGAGCATAAGCACTAATAATTGATATAATATATTTCGAACTGACTAACAGAGGAATAGTACTATATTCATCATAAGCACAGTGACTACAAACCACTGCGACCTGCAAGGGCCCTGCAGAGTAGCGTATGGATAAGATTATACTGCTATAATCGTTCATGAAATATATTATACAAAGATATCTTTTTTATGATACCAAAACATTTTTTCAAGCTATGCTATTTTTTTATATTTTTTTATGTTTTTTTTCTATTAGGAATTCTAATATATATACCCCTGCTATTATCATACTATAAAGATATATACCGACATATATGCTTATAGAGTCTTATGAATTTTGATACAGGTGTGTACCTTAATTGTCTGTATTTTCCACTGGTCATTTTTATTTTTTTGTTTTTTCTTATGAATATAAAAATCATTTATTTCTATACATAATTCTGATTTATTGTTATCAACCACGTATGTTATAATCAGAAACAATATATATCTAAGGGGAGTTACGCTAGAGAGTCTACTACTTCCAATATTCATATTTGCTGGGTTTTGGTGCCAACCAAGTAGTGCGCTCGCTGTACACCCCTATTCCTAACTGTACCGTCAGGTTGAGTTCTTATACTAGAATATTTCATATAATTGTAGTTTTGCCACAGCTGGAGGGCTTCAAATCTGACACCCCTGACTTGATTCATATCTGTCAGTCTGAATGCTTTGGACCTAGCACCTAACAACCAGAACCTTTTCAATAAAGTTATCAAAGTTATCAAGGAACAGGTCCCTAGGTCTCCAGCTTCCACCTCAAGAGTATGAATATATGTCTGATAAGTCAAGGTGCCATCTCGCAGGCAGACACCTATTGGGTGAACGGGAGTCCCCTGATCCTCTCACCATTAGGTGAAGCAGCAGTATGTATTGATACAATTTAACATGACATTTAGGTCTATGGATGAAAAGCTGGGTAACAGCACCTATAGGCACTACTATGGCTGCTTTTGTTGGCCTTATGTTACAAGTGTAAAAGTCTGAAGTAACCTAAAAGCTGCTGAAAAGACTATTTAAAAACTCAAGGAAAAGTTTGTTATGTCAATATTTTTCTATTGGATCATCAGAATAAATTCATAGGTTTTTGCTTTGTCTCTTATTAATATGAATATAAAGGAAGTACAACTCATTTCCTGTGCTTGACGGCAACAATGGACTCCAAAACTATTTTAAAATAAATAAATAAAAACAAATACAAAAAAACAGATATGCATTTTTTTTCCTTATTTCACTTTCAACTAACCTGTCATCTGTGCCTACTTCCTCCTCCAATAGCACTTTATTGAATATGGTATCTTCCAGAAAGTGTGAGCAGAACATTTTTGTTGATGATTGACACATATGGCAAATATTGAAATGCAATTCATATAAAAGCACTCTTTATAACTAAGTGAATTATAGTAATAAAACTCTATTGTGTGGACTCTTAAGAATCGTACAGAAGTAGAAAAAAACATTTCCTATTTCTTCAAGCGGAGCATTAATTAGGGTAATTTGGAAGACTTTACTCAAATGTACATAATTCTTAGGAAAGGTTGTAGAAAAAGGTAAATATTCAGAATAATTATTCACCCAGAGATAGTCATCTTGAAGGTCAAATTTCTTTGAATAATGGAATTTTGCAGCTTTAAAATGTGTTTACCACTTAACTAAAGCTAAATGTCATCAGTCCTTTCAATTGGCATGAAGGGTAAACTAAATAAAATAATATATATTTTTTTATATTTTTTACTTTAGAGACTTTTGGATTTTTTAGGTTTTTAGGTTCAAAACTCCCCAAATCCAAGAGGCATACAGGTTCGGACAGTCCCTTGCACCCCTAATAACAGTATCTGCATCCTCCTAGCTGAACACTATGGTGGATTAAGAAACTATCAGCTCCTTACCCAACCATACTCTATCATAGGCCATAGGCACTTCAGGCCTGCGGATTTGAGAAACACAAAGTGACTTTATCACACCTCTTTGCCACAGATCCACGTATCATAGGAACAAGGTTAGGTGAGTATTCATTTTATGAACACTAAAGGGAAACTTAAGGGAGAAGTCCGGCGAAAATCTTTATAAAAGTATTGTATTGCCCCCCAAAAGTTATACAATTCACCAATATACACTTATTATGGGAAATGCTTATAAAGTGCTTTTTTTCCCTGCACTTACTACTGCATCAATGCTTCACTTCCTGGATAACATGGTGATGTCACTTCCTGGATAAAATGGTGATGTCACGACCTGACTCCCAGAGCTGTGCGGGCTGTGGCTGTTGGAGAGGATGATGGCAGGGGGACACTGAGGGACAAAGGGCACTGGAGGGACACTGAGCATCCCTCTGCCATCATCCTCTCCAGCAGCCACAGCTCTTGGAGTCGGGGCATGACATCACCATTTTATCCAGGAAGTGACATCACCATGTTTTCCAGAAAGTGAAGCCTTGATGCAGTAGTAAGTGCAGGGAAAAGAGCACTTTATAAGCTTTTCCCATAATAAGTGTATATTTGTAATTTGTATAACTTTTGGGGGGCAATGCAATACTTTAATAAACATTTTCGCCAAACTTCACTATGCACTATCACTATGCAGGGGAAATGAATGGCAGTATTACTTTGAGAGGGGCACAATTACTGCATAGCTTCATTATTATTATGCTGGAGGGCCACTAAGTGGTGCTATTACTATGTAAGAGCATTAAGAGGCACTGTTACTGTAGGGAGGGCACTAGGTAGATATTACTTTTATAGAGGCACTGCTATATTGATGTATAAGGGCACTAAGAGCACTTTTTCTCTGTATGTTTTTTTTATGTAAGTGAACCAATGTGGCACTGTTACTGAGTCGGGGGCACTAATACATCATGCAAACACAAATGGGGGCACTGATATTGAGTGTAGGCACTAACGGAGCAATATTACTGTGTTGATGCCTTTAAGGCAGTGCTTTTATTGTGTGGGGCACAAATGGAATTAAATATTTTGCAGGGTGGCCGTAATTATAATGGCACCAGGGGCAGTAGAAGGCACAGTATTGGCAAAAGCACAAGAATGCAACTGTTAATAGGTTGGTGGGATGGGAGGTCTGAATTATTGTAGGGGGTCCATAATGTGAGACCTATACAGTCATGGCCAAAAGTTTTGAGAATGACAAAAATATTATATTTTCACATGATCTGCTGCCCTTTGGTTTTTATGTGTGTTTGTCAGATGTTTTTATCACATACAGAAATATAATTGCAATCATATTATGAGTAATAAAAGCTTATATTAACAGTTAGAATGAGTTAATATATATCACTGCCAAGGGTAAATTAAAACTTAACGTTTAATGTATCTCCAATAAAAATTGTTCACCTAATTGATGCAACTATAAACACTAACCAGCACCAAAATAAATCAAATAATCAAAAAAAGAGAAAAAATGCACAAAGGTATATACATACTGTCACAATCATATTATCCAACTGTGACATGTGACATCATGCCAGCTTATTGGCTGGACTTACTCCACCACGACCCTGTATATACAGACAAAGAGACAGGGGACACTATGGATGGCGGTCCCTTACTCCTACTGGTGGCGTGGTAATTGATGGCTCAGGGTAGGTAAATAGGGGGCATGTAGGGCATCTAGATGGGATGTGCCTAATTTGCCCTGTATCTGATGTACTAATCTAACCTGCCCTAGGCGGAGTTAACGTCCTTAGAAGGATGCCCCCCGCACCCGATCCTAACCCTAATTCTCCTTGTTCTACCCCTATATAGTGTGGCTAATTGTCTCACTGATGATCCCTAGGCTGACTAATCAAGCTAGTGACAGATATAGCCTTCTACCAGGAGATAAATTGGGGAGTCAGAGAGAGAGATGCGGGTTATTCAGACAAATGATTGTCAATGTAGATTATATTTATGCAGGGTTTCTAAACATTAAACGTTAAGTTTTAATTTACCCTTGGCAGTGATATACATTTGGAATTGAGGGTATTATATATCACAGGTGGCAGTGAAATTTTTTTAGAATGAGTTAATGCAGCAAGTCAATATTTGCAGTGTTTACCCTTCTTCTTCAGGACCTCTGCAATTCTCCCTGGCATGCTCTCAATCAAATTCTTGACCAAATCCTGAGTGATAGCAGTCCATTCTTGCACAATCAATGCTTGCATTTTGTCAGAATTCGTTGTTTTTTGTTTGTCCACCCGTCTCTTGATGATTGACCACAAGTTCTCAATGGGATTAAGATCTGGGGAGTTTCCAGGCCATGGACCCAAAATCTCTATGTTTTGTTCCCTGAGCCAATTAGTTATCACCTTTGCTTTATAGCAAGGTGCTCCATCATGCTGGAAAAGACATTGTTGATCGCCAAACTGCTCTTGGACGGTTGGGAGAAGTTGCTCTTGGAGGACATTCTGGTACCATTCTTTATTCATGGCTGTGTTTTTAGGCAAGACTGTGAGAGAGCCGATTCCCTTGGCTGAGAAGCAACCCCACACGTGAATGGTAGCGCTCACCTCGTCTTCTCCAAATAAACTGTTTTCCAGAGGTCCCAAACAATCGGAAAGGGGATTCATCAGAGAAAATGACTTTACCTTAGTCCTCAGCAGTCCACTCCCTGTACCTTTTGCCGAATATCAGTCTGTCCCTGGTGTTTTTTCTGGAGAAAAGTGGCTTCTTTGCTGCCCTCCTTAAGACCAGGCCTTGCTCCAAGAGTCTCCGCCTCACAGTGCGTGCAGATGCACTCACACCTGCCTGCTGCCATTCCTGAGCAAGCTCTGCACTGCTAGTAGCCCGATCCCGCAGCTGAAACAGTTTTAAGAGACGGTCCTGGAGCTTGCTTGTCTTTCTTGGGCGCCCTGGAGCCTTTTTGGCAACAATGGAACCTCTTTCCTTGAAGTTCTTGATGATGCAATAGATTGTTGAATGAGGTGCAATCTTTCTAGCTGCGATACTCTTCCCTGTTAAGGCATTTTGTGCACTGCAATGATGACTGCGCGTATTTCTTTAGAGATAACCATGGTTAACAGAAGGGAAACAATGATGCCAAGCTCCAGCCTCCTTTTAAAGTGTCCAGTGGTGTAATTCTTACTTAATCATGACAGATTGATCTCCAGCCCTGTCCTCTTCAACACCCACACCTGTGTTAATGGAGCAATCACTGAAACAATGTTATCTGGTCCTTTTAAGGCAGGGCTGCAGTGATGTTAAAATGTGTTTTGGGGGATAAAGTTCATTTTCTAGGCAAATATTGACTATGCAAGTAATTGCTGTTAAGCTGATCACTCTTTATACCATTCTGGAGTATATGCAAATTGCCATTTTAAAAGCTGAAGCAGTAGACTTAAAAATTAATATTTGTATCATTCTCAAAACTTTTGGCCATGACTGTAGATTGCTATGGGTCCATAATATAATTCTGTAAGCCTCCAATTATACATAGATGTATATAGAGGTTTTTTTTCGTCCTTAAAGAGGTTATGCCAACTTAAAAATATGGCAGCTTTTTTTTAAGAAACAGCACATTTCTTGTCCTCAGTTTGGGTGTGGTTTTGGAGCTCCGTTCCATTTAAGTGAATAGAGATGAATTGCAATGCCACAAACAACTTGGTGGTGCTGTTGTTGCACAGAAATAGCTTTAGTAATCCTCTTTAAGGCTTCCATATGAGTTCTTGTGTAAGAAAAATATGGTATGTTATATTTTATGCTATATTGTGGAGGCAGCATGCTGTGGTCCACAGTACAGGAGCATATCTGTAGTAGGTGGGCCCTGGAGCTCAATAGGCCACAAAAATGTACTATATTTTGCAAATAACAGCTGGAGGTATCTTCTTACACAATATGCATTAGGGCCTTAGAATTATTCTTCGAAAAACCCTCTAGCTCTGTAACAGCCCATCCATATGCCACTGTTTAACTTGGCATTGCTTGGTACAGGTCCTAATGTTTATTTATTGTGCAATGAGAAATTTCCATTTATATAAGTAAAGAGCTTTCAGTGCCAGAGATTCATTGAGAACATTATTCTGACGGTATATGATCGGTCTATACATGGTGGGACTGGTACGATCACATCTGCACCCATCAGGGTACCCTCTCTTCCTACTTTATGACTGTGCTTTTCCTAGGCCACTGTGAGTACCTATGAGTGCCCTTATAGGTGTGCGTTTAACAATGTGTTTGTTTGTTTTTTTTAGTAATGTTTTCAATAGACGCCAAAAGGAATATAATTATGTTCAGAGTACTAAGTTGTCTCTGCATGTCTCTCCTAGAAGGAGTTCAATGCCCATAAGTGAAACACGAGACGAGAGCCATTGCTTCTACCTGTATGTAGGCTCCTTTATTTATTTATTTATTTGCATTTCATAGAATAAAATCAAGTGTAGCGGCTGATCTGCTGACAGTAGTTGTACTGTGATCCAATAAATGTTCTCTATTTTTATATCTATTATTACATTAGAGCCAACCTAGCTTTATTTTGCTTCAAGAAAATAGCTGCTCCTGCAGACAACTCTTGATCTATTCTTCATCAATAATTGTGTGACTCTTGTCTGTCACATACAATATAACAATAAAGTGCTCTGCACATATAAATATAAAATACAAGGGTTTGTTCTTGGTCTGGTTTTATGTAGTAGTAGCCCAGGGAGTCCTCATAGATACAAGAAATAAAAGATAAGCTGAAGAACTATTCCAGACACAGCTTTGATGAATAATGTTAACTATTTGTTGGTGATCTTTTTTACTATGCACGCCTGAAGAAACATGGATATCTGGAATACCACTGCTAAATAATATATTCTGTTTTTATTTTACTATCTGTGGAATGTCGCATTAAAAATAAAACATACTAAACATTCATCATGAAATATAATCTAATTGTCCATTATCATTCATATACTGTATAGAAGGAATTTTGTAGCTGATAATAGCTGATGAGTCTGGACAGTTACAAATAAATTCCTCGCAACTGTTCACACAATGTTTTTTTCAGCTCCGTTTAAAACGACGTCCGTTATTTTGAGTCTAAAATAACAGACGTTTTTCGAAGCCTGGCATCCCCTTAGTGCAATGACAGGTGTTTGCAAATTATTTTAGTTTGGGGTTACTAATTGGCCGTTGGTTGTGGCTTAATTGAAAAATCCATTGAATTTAATAGTAAAAACGGAGAAAAAACGGTGACAAAAGAAGAACTGTGTGTGAACAACTAATAAAAAACGTCCGCTATTTGCAAAAGTCGTCCGAAAATAATGTTCATGTTCATTATTTTGACGTCCGCGGCAAAAACGTCCGTTTTTCAATGCATTGTGTGCATAGGACGTCTGTCTGTCTTAAATTGCTGCAAAAACGGACGTTTTTTTTCTCCATTTTTGACGTTGTGTAAACATAGCCTAACACTACTTACAAACGCAATGTCTCCTCTAATTTTTCTACTTTTTAAGAAATGGTAATGGACCTTTCCCAAAGTTACTCCACTTTTTATAAATTATATATTGTGTATAAACTAAAAAATGGAGTTAAAAGTTTAATTCTTATTATAATTCTTATTTTAAAGGGAACAAATCATCCCAATTGGGCTATGGTTCCCTGAACTGCTGTATACAGCTCCTGCAGCAGCTGCAGCACATACTGGCCGCGGCTGAAGCAGGAGCTGTATACCCGAAAAAAAGGACTTTAATCCCCCGGGCACATGACAGACAGCAGCAGGAAAGTAGTCATCTGGGCTGCTCCCTGCCCATATCTAGTCACCGCGCTCTGCCTGTCAGCGCACTCGGAGGGATGATTGACAGGCAGAGAGGCCAGTAAAGGACTCTCCTAACACGCTGACAGGCAGAGCGCGGTGACTAGTTTCGGGCAGGGAGCCACCAAGATGACTACTTGCCTGCGGCTGCCTGTCACGCGCCTGGGAGATTAATGTTCTTTTTTTTCGGGTTTACAGCTACTGCTGCAGCCGTGGCCAGTACGTGCTGCAGCTGCTGCAGGAGCTGTATACAGCAGTTCAGGGAACCATAGCCTAATTGGGCTGATTGGTTCCCTTTAAAGCGATTTTTCCATCTTAAGGGTGCCTTCACACGTAACAGATCCGCAGCGGATTTCAAGCTTCAAATTCACTGCAAAATCTGCTGCGGATCCAGTGCCTTTCATCCCTATGAGAACAAATACTCGCAGTGCGATTGACACCCCGCTGTGAGTATGTTGGTTAACCCCCCGCCACCCACAGCGCATACATTACCTGCTCTGCGCCGTGGCTGCATGTGAGGCTCCCGGCTCTGGTCCCGCTCAGCCAATTAGTGCACGGTAGCAATGATTGGCTGAACGGGACCAGAGCCGGGAGCCTCACATGCAGCCGACAAGGTAATGTATGCTCTTGGCGGCGGACTGCGGCGGGTTAACTCACAAACTCACAGCGGGATGTATGTGTTCTCATAGGGATTAATGGCATTGGATCCGCAGTGGATTTCGCTGCAAATTCGCAGCGTGAAATCCGCTGCGGATCCGTTACGTGTGAAGGCACCCTAAGAATTTATATCTTATCAATGAAGGTACCACCTCTGGAACCATTTTTTGCCTGGAACTAACAAACAGGACCACCAGACCTCTAATCTCTAGATATATGCAAGTACTAGAGGTAAGACCCATGATTGTCAACTACGCATACAATTACTTTCAGTTCTTAAATGGTAAGTTCATGCCAATGCAGCTGTTCTACAACCAATATCCAGCTGTCACAGATTCATAAGGATATTATAGCCATCCTCATGGTTCTTGTTCCATGCTAAGGAGTATGTCTATTCACCTGACACAACTCATTTCCTGACAATGTTCTTCAGTCAGCCACATACAGTACAATGACTGACTATTTGCTATAGTTCCACCAGAATGGAAACCACCTACAGTACTCTGCCTCTGCCCATTTTACTGCAATTTCCACCTTGGTGTCATAAATCAATGTTTTTGGTTTCATATATGTGTCTTTTGTTGCTAACAGAATACTCCAACCTGGTGGAGTTGTGGACCACACTGTTGCTACAAATAACTTTTTAAATGTCATGTGTCGTGTGTTATACTGACTAGTCAGTATGTGGTGACATTAGTCAGTATGTGGTGACATTAGTCAGTAGGCGGTGGTATTAGTCAGTATGCAGTGATGTTAGTCAGTATCTGGTGGTATTAGTCAGTATGTGGTGACATTAGTCAGTATGCGGTGGTATTAGTCAGTATGCGGTGGTATTAGTCAGTATGTGGTGACATTCGTCAGTATGTGGTGACAATAGTCAGTATGTGGTGACATTAGTCAGTATGCGGTCGTATTAGTCAGTATGTGGTGACATTAGTCAGTATGAGATGGTATCTGTCAGTACGCGCTGGTATTAGTCAGTATGTGGTGACATTAGTCAGTGTGTGGTGATATTAGTCAGTATGTGGTGACATTAGTCAGTATGTGGGGTTATTAGTCAGTATGTGGTGACATTAGTCAGTATGTGGTGGTATTAGTCAGTGTGCGGTGGTATTAGTCAGTATGTGGTGGTATTAGTCAGTATGCGGTGGTATTAATCAGTATGCGGTGTTAAACTCAGCACGGTGACCGGGGCCAGAAGCAGTCTGTCTCTGTACACTGTGTAGTGGTGACGACCTGTAACTGCAGCACCGCTCCATATTACAGAGACAGAAGCTTCTGACCCCATTTACTGTGTTCTTATCTGTAGCCATGGCCGTGATGATACAACATGTAGCCGTGCTGCGCTCACAACATCCTCTCATAACTTTTCACCGCGTGGCGAGTGGGCCTGTGTGCTCTGAAATGCCAGGGCTGATTTTCAGTCCCAGTCCGGCCCTGGTGACAGGTAATGCTTTAAGCCAAGACCATAGTAACTTCAATAGGTCCCCACATAGAGTCGCCTATCAGGCATTTATGTCATATCTTGTAGATATGCTACAAAGATATGCTAAAGGCTCAGGATAGAAACACCCTTTAAGCACAAGTGTGTGTTATTTTTATTGCTAAACAATGTATAGTACAGATCCATAGAAAATGAAATAACATAGAAACATAGAGGATTGTCTGACCTTAATTTCTTTTCTTATTATCTTAGGATAGATACATGTTTCTGTTGTGATTGCAATCTGAAGTATAGTATAGTAAAGTTCTTTACAAATAAAATAATACTTGTAAGAAGGAATGTTACAGAGGTTGTCAGGCCCCTTTAAAATGTATCCATTTAGGCCCTACATAATAGTGGGGAAAAAATGGATTCTCATCTGCCCTGATCCCCTCCACATCAGCTCTGATGATGCCTGGTCCCATCCAAGCCTTGAGCCTTGAGCTCCTCTCAACACCAGGACAGGCTGCTCAGTCAGTCAATAGCTAAGACATGTTAGTCTATCTGCCAACTGTGTTATGCAGTGTCCATTGATGTATAAGCATGCTGTACGTGTGCTTATGACTTAGGGGTATCCATCATACATAGGGTCTCTCAGTTAAAGAACATATACCATGCAGCATATGTCTTTTTGCTGCAATCAACTCAATGGAATAGCATAGAGGCCCACTCTATCCCATCCTGCAGACCCCGCTGCATACGCCCTGAATGAATGCCAACATGAAACCCTTTTAACCTCTGACACATATAGGGGTCTATGGAGCCATTAAAGGGCTTATCCAGCAAAAATCTTTTTCTTTGAAATCAACTGGTTCCAAAAAGTTATATAGATTTGTAATTTACTTATATTAAAAAAAATCTCAAGACTTTCCATACTTACCAGTTGCTGTATGTCCTGCAGGAAGTGGTGTTTTCTTTTTTTACTCTGACACATTGCTCTCTGCTGCCACCTCTGTCCGGAACTGTCCAGAGCAGTAGCAAATCCCCATAGAAAACCTTTCCTGCTCTGGACAGTTCCTGTATCGGCCAGAGGTGGCAGCAGAAAACACTGTGTCAGACTGGAAAGAAAACAACATTTGCTGCAGGACATACAGCAGCTTATAAGTATGGGAAGACTTGAGATTTTTCAATAGAAGTATATTACAAATCTATATAACTTGCTGAAACCAGTTGATTTGAAAGAAAAAAATATTTGCTGGACAACCCCTTTAAGCATATGCTCCAGGATCTATCCTGATACTTCTGTTAAGCGGATCCTGCTGTAAACTGAATAACACAGTGTGCCTTGAGACCCTTATCTTTGAGACAGGTGTGAATCCGAAAGAGGAGACCTGAATCTTTTCTTTACGGCATATCCCATGAATATGAAAATAGCATTGCCAATAAAATTGTCAAATACTGTGGCCAATAACTCAGAACCCACTAATACGGTGTGATGAGATGCCTATACCTGTGTTTGGGAGCTCACTTTCCTAGTTTATCTATAGAGCCAGTAAAATGCAAGGACAAACTACTTAAAATCTTGAAGTGTTCATCATGCACAGTATGATCTTCTTAATAACGCTGCCAATAATTATAAGAAATTGAAAGTTCTATACGCAGGTATTATTTACCTTGTCATCTCAATCAGCAAACGTTGAATAATCATTGTTATTAAAACCCTGCTCTGGGGAAATTAGATGTATTAAAATTGAAAAATGACTTGTCTGCTAAATGGAAGTTGAAAGGTTATTAAAACATAACTTCAATAAAGAAAAAAAGCAATGGTAAAAAGTTTAACCGTGAAAACACTCCGGTTCTTCTTGTCAAGGTGCTACGATATAACCTTACTATAATTGCTGTAATTCAACGGAAAAAGCGGGGGTAACTCAATAAAGATAATGCATCCTGTAGGGCTGTACTGTTCCAGAAGACACATTTTAGGAGAAATTACAAAACTAACAGAAAGCTGACGATAAAAAAAAAAAAGAAAGTTGAATCTACAGGGTGCAATTTGTAAAGATTACATTTTGTAACACACAACACTTTTTACCAAATAGAGAATTGTTCATGAGGAAAAGAATATAAAAAGTGTGCAACTTTGTAAAACGAGTAAAACTTTGTCTAAATAACCACAGTATTACAGTAAGTGTATACCGTCAAGTTTATTATGAACTATTATGAATCTACACAAAATGTAGATTACCCATTAAGGCCAGGTTTAAACAGCGTAAGACAAAGGCCATTCTGTGACACAGCCGTGTCACAGAACTGCCGATGTCAGTGAACTTCATTTCTTTTGAATTGGGATCCCAATTACCAATAGCAGACAATGTAAAGTGCAGCTGGAGCCGCACTTTACATTGTCTGCACAGTTAGTTTTGCACGCCCGCTATTCAGTGAATAGGGGACGCTCAAAACTGGCATGTCAGTTTTTCATGCAGCCGCTTGGAATCCTGGCCAGAGTGTATACAGAGTGTATACACTCCGTCCGGCATTCCATAGACTTTAATGCAATGTATATTTTGATTTAATCATGGCCGGTGTTGCAATTTTCAACAACGGCCATGATTAATTGAAAATATATGTTGTGTGAACTTAACCTTAGTTCACAGAACGGCCAGTGTCTTACGCTGTGTGAACTAGAGATGATCAACATCGGAAAATCTTAGGTTCTATAGAACTCGAACCTTGTCGAATGTTCCGAATTTGATTCCCAATGCCTTCCTGGTCCCTGGGGAAGGAGGAGACAGCCTGAACACCACCTGGAAGCTTGGAATTCCGGGATTCAGTCTAGGTAATAGGCGGTACCAGGGCTGTCTCCTCCTTCCCCACGGACCTGAAAGGCATCAGGAATCAAATACGGAAAGTTCGACAAGGTTCAAGTTCTATAAAACCTAAGATTTTCTGATGCTCTATCATCTATATCTGTGTCTACTACTCCGCTCTCAGGGTATCTGTGTCTTCCACTTCGCTCTCAGTGATAACAAAAAGTGAACTGATGCCTGTGTAAAGTCTTCCAGTGACTGCAATTGGTGGGTTACAACATCAGCCCTCAAAGTCTATTGATCTTTATACAAAGCTAGTAGTTATCCGAGAATTTATACTTTCAATCCCAGCATATCCTGAAGGCTGCAGACTGTCAGTAAATGCTGGGAGTTGTATTGTTTGCAGCCTTTGTAATTGGAGGGTCCTAGGTGCATTGTGCAATAGATCCTTTGTGGAAGACTGGAATACATAGTTGGCCCAGAAGAGCACTAGTAAGTTATATAACAAAACATATGTGACGTTACCATATTATCACCATACTGTCACACTGTTCCTGGCCAAATACAGTACACCAAGACCAATATTACCAGTATATTGTACTAATGTATATTGTACTACTTTTTCTGTAGTAATACTAGAAACCAATGTAACTTAGAAGCGAGGCACTGCTGAACTGTACTTTTGCCTTCAGTTCTTTGTCCGAGAGAGGGTCGGTACCATATTGCAATCATCACATGTGGGCCAAACCACATCCACATGGGATGGGCAATAGATGCATATTGTTGCTGTTATTGCAATATTGTATCTGCCTCATTTAGACTTGGAAAGAGGAGTGGAAGGTGGAAGTGGAATGGCAGGCAGCGAAAAGTTAATACTTTTCTGTTCCCTGGACAACCTCTTTATTGCCTGCTTTAGCACAACAGAACACTGTTTCCCTATTGTGCAGAAAGTTTTTAAAGGCATTTCGCTTCTAATAAACCTCCAGACCACAAAAAAAAACAGATCACTGAACACTGTTCTGCATTGGTTCAAATGGAAAGTGGCACAGCCATGGTTAACATCATGGCTGCAACACAGCTGGTAATCTTTGTGGCTACTAACCTTCAAATATATAAACCACATCTATCAATGTACACAAAAACAACTTTACTGCTGACGAGAAATTCGTTTTGCGAAGCTCACAAATATTTGCACAAATTCGTGAATACCTGCAAATATTCGCAATCGCATACAAATGAATCTCATTAAAATAGGTAAACTATAGTGACTACAATAGTGAGACTATTACAGAGTAACAATTTTTTTCAACAGCTGTCAAAATTGGAAAATGTCAATTTTTAAAAAATGTCAATCAGCCTGTCAATCATTCAATTTCTGCCATGGACAGTAGTGGACGTTGGTCGATCAGCGGCGCAATATCAATGTTCTCCCAGGACAGCCGTGGACATTGGTAAATAAGCACCCAGTGAGTTATTAAGATGGACACTGTGTTCACTGTGACTTCCTATAATGCACACCCAGCACCCAGTGACTTCCTATAATGCACACCCAGCACCCAGTGACATTCTATAATGCACACCCAGCACCCAGTGACATTCTATAATGCACACCCAGCACCCAGTGACTTGGTATACTGGAAAATGGCTTCACTGTTCCCACAGAAAACCACCCACAATCCACCCTCCTCTCCTCTCTGTCCCATCTCTCTGTATTTCTCTCTCTGCTCTAACTGCCTGCTGCAGCCTGCTCTCCACTATACACAGCCGACTGGGAGGGGAGGTTGCTGACATCACAGAGGGGTTTACAGCTGATTGGAGAGATGCAAAGGATTATGGATAATCCCCTGCTCTCCTGCAGTACTGTAAGCTAACATATGCAGCCGCCATTGCGAATTTGCGAAACAAATCTGGCAAATTCACGAATTGCTACAAAGCTAATTCAATGTCCAATTTGCTGCCAATCGCAATTCGTCAGATTCCCTTCGTTCATCTCTACTGCTGTCAGTAACACCAGTACCTCACAGAAGTGCCTCACAGAAAAATATTGAATTAGCCTCTCATTACATTTTGTTATGATAAAAAAACACAGCTGAAGACTTTTTAAATTAAAGGGGTTGTCTAGCGAATTTTTTTTCTTTCAAATCAACTGGTGTCAGAAAGTTATATAGATCTGTAATTTACTTCCATTTAAAAATCTTAAAGGGGTATTCCCCCCAAAATTATTTTTGCATTAATATGTTGCCCACCCATAGCTTTCCATCTTTCCAATATAAAGTTATGGATTCTGCACAGTTTTGCTGTTATCCAGCTGTATTCACCCCCACGGAATGCATAGAATCATCAAGTCTCAGTCCAACCCGACACGCTCCCTGCTCCTGGCCCCCACCCTCGGAGTCGGCATCACGTGTCCTCAGTCCCAGCACAGTGAAGTGACTGAGAACACTGATGGGGTGGCTGCTGTTAGAGAGGGAGACAGTGATCAGTGCAGCTGTCACTGTCTCCCTCTCTAACAGCAGCCACCCGGTCACCCCCAGCCCAGAGCTCACCCCCTATGTCCAGAGCCTCCCGGCGCACTGTCCACCCCCTCCCCGTGATCACCCGCGGCAATCACCGCCCCCCCCCTGCGATCGCCCGCAGCAATCTCCGCCCCCCCGGCGATCGCCCGCGGCAAGCTCCACCCCTCGCGATCTCCCGTGGCAAGCTCCTCCCCCTATCACCAGCGGCACCCGACCCCGCGATCACCGCCCAACCCCTCCACCGCACAATCACCAAGTGGCACCCCCCCTTCGTGATCAGCCATGGGGCACCACCTTCACCCGCGGCACTCACCATCTCAGCTCTGCTACACCATCCCCCCAACTCAGCTCTGCTACACCGTCCCCCCAACTCAGCTCTGCTACACCGTCCCCCCAAACTCAGCCCTGCTACACCGTCCACCAACTCAGCTCTGCTACACCGTCCACCAACTCAGCTCTGCTACACCGTCCCCCAACTCAGCTCTGCTACACCGTCCCCCAACTCAGCTCTGCTACACCGTCCCCCCAACTCAGCTCTGCTACACCGTCCCCCCAACTCAGCTCTGCTACACCGTCACCACCAACTCAGCTCTGCTACATTGTCATCCCCAACTCAGCTCTGCTTCACCATCACTTCCAACTCAGCTTTGCTACACCGTCATCTCAGCACCGCTACACCGTCATCCCTAACTCAGCTCTGCTACATCATCACTGCCAACTCAGCTCTGCTACACCATCACCGCCAACTCAGCTCTGCTACACAGTCACCGCCAACTCAGCTCTGCTACACTGTCATCCCCAACTCAGCTCTGCTACACAGTCACTTCCATCTCAGCTCTGCTACACTGTCATCATCTCCTTCATTGTCTCAGCTCTGCTACTTCACCATCATCAGGCATAAGCATTGCATGATGGGAAATGTAGTTTCCTATCTTGGATATAGAATGGCTTTTAGAAAAACTTGTAACTCAGGAATGGCAGCAGCTAGAAAGATGGGAGACGGCTCAAAATACTCAGAGGGACTTGGTGAGTAAGGCCAGCTAAGTTTGGGAGCATTAAATTTTTTTAGCTCTTGGGGGAAAAAACCCTTTAAGTCTTTCCATAGTTATAAGCTACTATATATCCTGCATGTTGTTGTTTTGATTACATTTAGAGATGAGCAAACCTGGAGCATGCTCAAATCCATCCGAACCCGAACTTTCGGCATTTGATTAGCGGTGGCTGCTGAAGTTGGATAAAGCCCTAAGGCTATGTGGAAAACATGGATATAGTCATTGGCTGTATCCATGTTTTCCAGACAACCTTAGAGCTTTATCCAACTTCAGCAGCCACCGCTAATCAAATGCTGAACGATCGGGTTCGGATGGACTTGAACCTGAACCCAGTTCGCTTATCTCCAATTACATTAAGACACAGTGCTCTCTGCTGCCATCTCTGTCCTGAGCAGGAAAGTTTTTCTTTGGGGATTTGCTGCTGCTCTGGACAGTTCCTGACATGGACAGAGATGTCAGCAGAGAGCACTGTTTCTGAATGTAAATAAAACACCACTTCCTGCAGAACATATAGTAGCTTATAAGTATAGGAAGACGTGATATTTTTAAATATAACTTTCTAACACCAGTTGATTTGAAAGAAAAAAAATGTTCGCTGGACAACCCCTTTAAGGTACCTGGGAAGCACTTAAAAGGGTAGTTCAACAAAAAAAAGAATTCCTTCAAATCAATTGGTGCTAGAAAGTACCAGAGATTGGTAATTTACTTCTTTTAAAAAGAATCTCAAGTCTTCCAGTACTTAAGAGCTGCTGTATGCCCTGCGGGAGGTGGTGTATTATTTCCAGTCTGCCACCTCTGTCCATGTCAGGAACTGTCCAGAGGAGGAGAGGTTTTCTATGGGGATTTGCTACTGCTCTGGACAGTTCCTGTCTCGGACAGAGATGGCAGCAGAGATCAGCTAGTTTCTTGCAAAACAATCGCCACCAGGTCATGTGTGGTATTGCAATTAAGCTCCATTCACTTCAATGGAACTGAGCTGCAAAACAATACACAAACCAGAGACAAGAGTTCTCAAATAAACTCTTCCTTTAATAAGAATGCAGAGGAGGAATCATTGCAGCAGATTCCTACATCCCTATATACTGAAAACCTTTGTTTCATATGAATGCAAAAACTAAACATTAGTGACAATTATTTTCAAATGGTTTAAAAAAAAACATAACTACATACACTCATACGGGCCAAAATATGCTAAATTGTGTAAATCCCTGCAGATGTAAATGGCAGAATACTGGAGATTGGTAGAGAACAGACGGAGGTGACACCGTGGCTGATGAGACCCAGAGTTCTTTGTATGAAACTCTGCTGTTGCAGCAGAAGTGAAGGAGCTGACACAAAATATAATAAGTCCCGGTAGAAAATAAACTAGCAGTCTGACATAAGGAGAATTATTTGCTAGGTGTTGCAGGTTTATTGTTTTAAGTCTATCTCCGTCTTTCGTATCTAAGACAAGTAACAGCATGACCAGCACACCTCTAATTTGCTATTCTCTTTGGCACTGAAGAAAGGCCGTTGAAGACTTTGATGGACAAGTGAGCTGGAAGAAACTGATCATTTTTAGCTCCCAGACTGAACTTCTTTATATATTCACCTTACTACTTGACCCTGTCACCCTAACAAAATAGCTGCCTCTCATTAGGCCGCTTCCATGTCTGACTGACTGTCTTCTCAGCACAAAGGAAGAAAACACAAGTTCGGCTGGTAGCGCTTTGCTTTGTGCCACTTATTCCAGGAGAATACGGGGAGAAAAAAACACAGTCAGGTAGACATTTAATCCACATTGTTCATCTCTTGCATTTCTATTTTAAAAGGTGAGGTGGTTACTGAATTTTCAGCCGTCCTGGTACTAATGGCCGTGACTGGTAAGACTTAGTTACCATGGAAACATCCAGCTCACAATGCAAGTTTTTCAACCTACAAAGAAGTGGAGAAAGTTTGTCTTTCCTCTTAATACGTTTCATGCCGTTCAATGCTATAATCTGTAGTGAGATTATAATTTTATACATTTAAATACATTATTTCCAGAAAAAAAAGGCCAGATAAACATACCTAAAGACATAAAAGTCATGAGATAGGCCATCTTATTGCTGAATTGCTTGTATCCATGACACAATATATATGCATTATTAATAAAAAGGTTTGACATAGCAGTAGTGGTGTGCAGTAGCGACTCATGAAACTCCATGAAAATTCATGTCAAGTGTATGTTGACAACTTGCATTTGTGTGAACATGACAGGTATCATCAGCGCGCGCCCGCATCAGAACTCTCATAACACACAATGAAGCAAGCGGCCGGAGCAGCTCCCTTCATTGTGTGAACTGACAGGTCTTTCTGCGGGCGCAATTCAGTGAATTGCGCCCGCAGAAAACTGACATGTCAGTTCTTTGCTGCGCCGTATGGGATCCCGGCCGGAGCTTATACTACTGTATGTGTATACGCTCCAGCCGGGATCCCATAGCAGTAAAGGCAGTGTTTCACACCGTACATTGTTGCCGATGGCAGCAATGGCCGTACTTTTACGTAGTGTGAACATAGCCTAAGAGTGTCTCAAGACCACACACAGAAAACATATGTGGTCTTTGAGACAACGTTGGTTCCTGTTTTCTGCATGCTGGTTCATACTGGCAGAGATCTTTCAAACTAAAAGGAATTTATTCACAAAGTATATTGGAAATGTGCATATTTTTTCATTATACAAATAATAACATTTTCTATCAGAAAATGGCATATAGTTTTAATCTTTCACTGAAAAAAGCCAAAAGCCTTTCCCGTTCATTTCAATGGGACAGGTTCTGTCTAGTGTGCCTTTGGTCTATGAGACTTGCTGTAAAGCAAGTCTATAAATGCTGTTAAAATAGGCAAGGTGAGGCAATATGGCAGCCCCTTAGTAATGAAGAAAAAAAAAATATAAAAAAAAGATAAACAGATTAGAAATAAAGAACATGTTTCAGGACCTGGTTCTAATAGGTAAAATACATCTAGGTAACACATTCCCTTTAAGAAAAGCCAGCAAAATGCAAACCAATTCCTTGAAACTTTTGGAAATAAAAACCTTGGAGCTTATCCAACCATTGGGACAAACCTAATTCAGTCTACCGGTTCGTAAAGCTGCAAATTGGTTCCAATATTATATTCCAATATAAAAAGCTATTATAGAAAGTATGCTTAATGCACTTCCCTATAAATAATGGGTTTGTGTAAATACTGCAATGGAGTAAAAATCCTAAATCCTAATGGGTAATTTTATGTGGAGGTTATTAAATCATTATCATTGAGGTCCAGGAGCTGGTAGCTAGGAAAGAACATGACAGGAAAATTTACAACAAGATGGGAGGAAGTGTCAATTGTACTTCTGGGAACTTAGGCTTAACTGGGATTCTTGGAGAAATTCCATCATTACTAACAATATCTCTGCGCCTTACAATATGCATAGAGGCGTAGAGTAATGTACAGTGCTTCTTAAAGTTTCTAAAAACAGAGCTTAGGCTGGGTTCACACTAAGTTCTTGCAATTAGTTTTTTCAGCCTTTTTTTATAATGGAAATCAATGGAAAAAGGATCACACAAATGCATTCCATTTTCTATCCATTTTTTGCAAAAACGGATAAAAAAAAACATTGCAAAAACGTAGTGTAAACCCAACCTCATACTTTTTTTTCACAATTACAGAGGAATCCATTAAAGGGGAACTCCGGAAAAGAAAAACTTGTTTTCTATTAAAAGTACATTAAAAGTTAAATATATGTGTCTATACAATGTATTACCGTATCTGTACGGTTCTGCCATACTGGTAGCTGATAGAAATCCAGGAAGTGAAGAAAAATGGCATCTGTGCAAATCCACATTGTCTCCTGCTACTTTTGCTATCCCTCCTTAGGAGACAAATCTTCCATGCCTCTGTCTCACATTGTGTGTGTTTGCTGAGATTAGGCTGATGATGCAGACAGGGGGCAGGGCGTGATCTCCCAGGAGGCTTGGCTGGATCACCCAATCTCCTGAGTGATTCACCATTTCTGACCGGCCAGAAGCAGGTGTTGCACTGATTTCTCTAATTGTGCAGAAGTGTGCAGTGAAATTAGGGCTGTGTTCACACATGTTGGAGTGTCATTTCAGTACTGCAGCGTATTCACAAAAATTATGCAGTAACTCAAGTAAATGATGCTAAACGGCATAGAGGATCAGAGCCTTATTGTGGGGCTCAACTTCAAAGATAACAGATGCTTGATCATAATATGTGCGTGGAAATGAAGAGAAAAAAAATTCTAAAAGTTCTTTACTTTGTTCCAATATTAGCGTTACAGGTAGAGAATACAGTGTGCTGTGTGGTGTTACAGGTAGAGAATACAGCGTGCTGTGTGGTGTTACAGGTAGAGAATACAGCGTGCTGTGTGGTGTTACAGGTAGAGAATACAGCGTGCTGTGTGGTGTTACAGGTAGAGAATACAGCGTGCTGTGTGGTGTTACAGGTAGAGAATACAGCGTGCTGTGTGGTGTTACAGGTAGAGAATACAGCGTGCTGTGTGGTGTTACAGGTAGAGAATACAGTGTGCTGTGTGGTGTTACAGGTAGAGAATACAGCGTGATGTGTGGTGTTACAGGTAGAGAATACAGTGTGCTGTGTGGTGTTACAGGTAGAGAATACAGTGTGCTGTGTGGTGTTACAGGTAGAGAATACAGTGTGCTGTGTGGTGTTACAGGTAGAGAATACAGCGCGCTGTGTGGTGTTACAGGTAGAGAATACAGGGTGCTGTGTGGTGTTACAGGTAGAGAATACAGAGCGCTGTGTGGTGTTACAGGTAGAGAATACAGCGTGCTGTGTGGTGTTACAGGTAGAGAATACAGTGTGCTGTGTGGTGTTACAGGTAGAGAATACAGTGTGCTGTGTGGTGTTACAGGTAAAGAATACAGTGTGCTGTGTGGTGTTACAGGTAGAGAATACAGTGTGCTGTGTGGTGTTACAGGTAGAGAATACAGTGTGCTGTGTGGTGTTAAAGGTAGAGAATACAGCAAGCTGTGTGGTGTTACAGGTAGAGAATACAGCGTGCTGTGTGGTGTTACAGGTAGAGAATACAGGGTGCTGTGTGGTGTTACAGGTAGAGAATACAGCGCGCTGTGTGGTGTTACAGGTAGAGAATACAGCGTGCTGTGTGGTGTTACAGGTAGAGAATACAGTGTGCTGTGTGGTGTTACAGGTAGAGAATACAGTGTGCTGTGTGGTGTTACAGGTAAAGAATACAGTGTGCTGTGTGGTGTTACAGGTAGAGAATACAGCATGCTGTGTGGTGTTACAGGTAGAGAATACAGTGTGCTGTGTGGTGTTACAGGTAGAGAATACAGTGTGCTGTGTGGTGTTAAAGGTAGAGAATACAGCAAGCTGTGTGGTGTTACAGGTAGAGAATACAGCGTGCTGTGTGGTGTTACAGGTAGAGAATACAGTGTGCTGTGTGGGACCACAATGAAATCATAAATTACTGCAAATAATTCAGTAACACAATGAAACTGCAATGTGTGAACACAGCCTAGATGTTCTGCAACAGCTTTGGGCGGGGAATAGGCAGGGTGGGGGACTGTGATGAACAGCTGAGGGAAAGCATTGCATTCTGGAACCTGTAGTACTGTGTACAACTGATAAACCAGGAAGTGCAGAAACACAAAACAGAACAACCCCCCTAAAACAAATGGATTTTGGTAGTTTAAAAACTGGAATAGATAGGTAAGTAATGCTTTATGCTTCTGCAGAATTTTCATTTTTTTTTAACCCCTACCTGGAGCTCCCCTTTAAAGTTGACCTATGGCAAATTGTTTAAAAAGTCCAAATACAAGGTCAACTCAAAGTTTAAATGCATCAGCGCTACCTGCAAAACTAATGCACGTTAAAGAGGTTATCTGGTTAAGTAAAATAGACGTTGATTCATCCCCCCTCCCTAATCTGTTGATAGATTGTAATAGGGCAGCGGACATGGCTGAATGCGCCTTTACTATGTCCGTGCACTGTACTATCATTTACAACATTAACACTAACATTAACTTTATTAATGTGTAATTGGGGGCATTCTATGCACTTCTCAGTGCACCCATTTCTCAGTTTTGATTGGTCAAGATCTGAGTGTTCAAACCTTCACAAATTGTTAGAATGGACCAGGAGAAGCGCTCATCTGAGCTCATCTCTCCCCAGATTGTTGCTTTCCCCAGCTTATTGCATAAGCAGAGATTTGCCGTGGCCCGGGGTGCTGGTTGCAGGTGTAGCTGGTGGGCTCTGGTGTTTTGGGGCAACTTGTCGCGGTGGCCAGGAGTGGTAGAACCCATCCCCCACATGGGCACCTGATCTTAGTAGAACTGGTGTAAGGTGCAGGTACAAGGTGCGAGATGACAGAGTCCCAACTTAATTAAAGGTTTAACTTTACTTGAAACAGCTTCAGTGCAATACAAAAAATAACAAAACACACTGCTCACAGGCGCTAGTGCAAAAATACAATACAGTTTGGATATTTTAGGTTGAATATTAAGATACCTGAAGAACTTCTCATACTCATGTTTAGATATGTTGTGTATCTGACCGCCTTCTGCCTGTACTAGTTTGGAGACCCCCAAATGAAGTAGTACGAGTCCTAGGTCTCTTTCTCTAGGTTGAGCACCCACTGAAGTTATCTTCAAGTAGACAAGCGTGTGTCAGTAAGGTACCTCGGCTATTAGCATCTTTGCCTTACTGGGGATCAGTCCCTCAACCTTTTTCTTAGGAGGTGACTGTCCTGACTGAAGAAATCCACAGCGTAGACCAGGGTTGTTCCTAGTGTCTGGTTACCCCACCTCTAGGGTTCAGCACTGCATACTGGCTGTGTGTCTCTGCATACAGAAAAAAAGTGTAGCCCCTGTCAATGGCTCTGGCCTAAAAAAAAATTCAAGAAGGCACAGTTTAAAGATCTACACTGAATGGCAAAAAAATACCCAGTTAGAAATGTCAGATTGCTTCCTATTTCAGCTATTACACAGCTCAACCATCATGCAGACAAAGGCAAATAAACAACAGCTGGATCATTTGTACAGTCCTCTCCATTCAACCTTTGTCAGCTGCATATTCCTTAATACATCGGGAGATGTGTGGCAGGTAAATTAATTTAAGACACTAAAACAATACAAATAGCTGATCAATGAGCATTTGTGGATTGCTGGCCCAAATATAAAGAGCAAGAGGGATTGTTCAGCTGGTATTACCATCTAGTATTAGGGTCATAAGTGACAGATCCCCTTCATCTATCAGAATGAATGACACGCCTAAGGTAAATCTCACACTGTAGTTAAAGGGGTTGTCCAGCGAAAAAAAAATTCTTTCAAATCAAGTGTCAGAAAGTTATGAAGATTTGTAATTTATTTCTATTAAAAAATCTCGTCTTCCTATACTTATTAGCTGCTGTATGTCATGCAGGAAGTGTTGTTTTATTTTCAGTCTGACACAGTGCTCTCTGCTAACATCTCTGGCCGAGACAGGAACTGTTCAGAGCAGGAGAGGTTTTCTATGGGGATTCATAGAAAACCGAGACAATGTTCCTGTCTCGGCCAGAGATGTCAGCAGAGAGCAGTGTATCAGACTGAAAATAAAACAACATTTCCTGCATGTCAAATAGTAGCTAATAAGTATGGGAAGATTTTTTAATAGAAGTAAATTACAAATCTATATAACTTTCCGATATCAGTTGATTTAAAATAAAAAGATTTTCGCTGGAGAACCCCTTTAATCGTGATATTTCCAAGGATTTCTCTGTGTTGTACCATCACAGTGTTAGAAAACTGAACATGTCTTTTCAATTAATGCTTTATTTAAGAGAGTCTGAAATTTTTATTTCTGTCTTGTTAACTTATTCAGACTAGTAAAGAATAGAGCTCCACGGAGATGCATTAATAAGCTAGGGATGCACTTTTTTCGCATTGTTTTTCCTGCAGGTGTTGTTGCCAAGAAATTGAGCCTAAACTGCAGGGAACCACAGAAAGAAGCAAGGAGGGAAAATGTTTGTCTATAAATGTGCTTCATACTAAATTAAGAGGGCTAGAAAAACCCATCTGCTATTGAATGTAATGAACTGAGGCAGTGAGTGAAGAGGAAAAATCATAAGAGATTGGACCCTAAAAATGTGTGCAGTCAGGATCCCTCTATATGAATCACAACTAATAACTAACACCGCAACTACGTAATATCATCTTAGGGGAGAAGTCAGAGATTTGACATCTTTACCTTGGATGCCAAAGCACATTGTCATGATCATGCACACAGGGCCCGATTAATTCCATTGCCGGAGGCAATAATTATAATAGAAACCTTCACGTCTCTTCCCACATTACCATATTTTTTGTTCATTAGTGTATTGCACGTTATAAAAAGCAACACAATTACAAATACAGTATGACATGATATATTTATTCCACTCTACCTGTTATAAAAGAATTTCCAGGTTCATGTTATTGCTCGAATTATTGAGCGTGATTTACCTTCATTAGAACAGTGACTGAACAGGAAAACTAAAAATTATTTATAAAATAATTTCAAGAGATAAACTGGCCTACTAAAACAAAATGTATCAAGGCTTAGCCTTTGTTTTCTGGCATAAAATCATTGCACATCTTTTGATTTGTGAAATTTTACTGTTTTACACCCTAATGCAGGTTTCCCAAAAAAGTTGACAGGGCTTATGGGAGGAGGGTGGCCTTTCACAGTCCAGCAGATTTAACATACTGTAACTTACACTAGAAAGTTATGCCAGATATACACTCCAAATCACAGCTAGGGTAGATTCTTAAAAGGATTTTCCCATCTCCCCTTTCACTTCCTGGTTTGGTGCAGGAGGGCCGAGGGGAGAGCAAGGACAGGATGCAGAAATGCTGAGCTGAATCAGCTCTGCATTGCTGTGTTTCCCACTTATGTGTCTTACACACATCTCCAGGGCTTATGGATTGTTCCAGGAGACCTGTATATACTCAGTAGGAGATAGAGTGAAAACATACTCACCAGCTTCCAAGGATCACAGCCCAGCCACCATTTTAGAGGAGGAAGAGGAAGTCTATATAGCCCGAGTGATTATGCTGACAGCGCAGTCCTCTCCCCGTCGTCTTAACACTCAGACCCAAACCGATTAAAATGGGGAGACAGGCCAGTAAACCAGGAAATATGAAGGGGCTGTAGGAGGACAACAATCCAGGAGCAGGACCGCTACCTTTTCCTTGGTGCAAGGAGGAACAGGAGGAACGGTGCCAGAGCCCTGCAAAATGACCTCCAGCAGGGCAGTAATATTCATGTGTCTGCTCAAACTGTCAGAAACAGACTCCATGAGGGTAGTATGAGAGCCCAACCTCCACAAGTCTGTATTACGCTTACTACACAACACCGGGCAGGATGATTGGCATTTACCAGAGAACACCATCTGGTAGATTGGCAGATTCGACATTGGCGCCCTGTGCCCTTCACGGATGAGAACAGGTTCCCACTGAGCACTTGTGACAGACGTGAGAACCATCCAGTATGACCGGTTTGGCAGTGGGTCAGTAATGGTGTGGGGAGGCATTTCTTTGGAAGGCCGCACACCCCTCCATGTGTTCACCAGAGGTAACCTGACTGTCGTCAGGTTGTGGGATGAGATTCTCAGACCCCTTGTGAGACCAAATGCAGCTGCAGTGGGCCTTGGGCTCCTTCTAATGGTTGACAATGCTAGGCCTCATGTGGCTGAAGTATGTTAGCAGTTCCTGCATGAAGAAGGCATTGATGCTATGGACTGACCTGCCCGTTCCCCAGAACTAAATCCAATTGAGCACATCTGGGACATCATGTGTCATTGCATCCACCAATGCCACAATACACCGCAGACTGTCCAGGAGTTGGCCCCTGCCTCATCAGGAGCATGCCCAGGCGTTGTAGGGAGGTCATACAGGCACACAGAGGCCACACGCACTACAGAGAATAATTTCCTTGTCTTGAAGCATTTCTACTGAAGTAGGATCAGCTTGTATATGGATTTCCCACTTTGATTTTGATTATCATTCCAAATCCAGATCTTCATTGATCCTGTTTATGTTTTATTGTTCTTAATGCATTCCACTATGAAATCAATAAAGATTAAGATCTAGGATGTGATAACCTGGAGCATGCTCAAGTCGATCCGAACCCGAACGTTCGGCATTTGATTAGCTGGGGCTGCTGAACTTGGATAAAGCCCTAAGGCTGTGTGGAAAACATGGATACAGCCATTGACTATATCCATGTTTTCCAGACATCCTTAGGGCTTTATCCAAGTTCAGCAGCCCCAGCTAATCAAATGCCAAACGTTCGGGTTCGGATCGACTCAAACCCGAACCCGGTTCGCTCATCTCTAGATGTGATCTTTTTGTGTTCCCTTTATTTTTTTTTTGAGCAGTACGTATATAGTTGCAGGGCAAACCTAAAAAAGTTTACCATACAGGAAAACTGACATGCTAAATTTATTCTACATGTCAGTACCAATCTAATTATTCTAACCTTGGATATATTTTGTTTCATTTATTTAATGTAAAAAAATTGCATTGCCACATTCCATGCAGCAAAACTAAATAGGTTTTGTTTGGTTTTTTTTGTTCATTTCTTTTTTTACCAATGCACGGCACTGTTATTTAGCAACATTACTGCTTTGTGCTTATTATTAGGCACTACAGGGCTTAGACAACATAACTAGAACATCACTATATATAGTCAAATTTAACTGTTCCTGACCCATCTGCCATCATTGATTATGCTTTTGTTTCTCAGTATTGCTGTTGATAAACGTTATTACCTGTGCTGTTATAAAAATCTATTAGTTTATTAGTTATTAAATATGTCTGACCCCCACAAAGGGGAATGGTCGCTAGAGTGTGTCTGGTAGGGGTGTCTTTGGCCTGAGTTGCTGAGTTGATGGGTAACAGAAGTAGCTGTGGTCGAAAGTCGAAGCTTAACACAAGGAAAAGAAGAACAATTTTTTTTTAAATTTAGCCAAAAACACATCTTTGTGCTGTGCACATCTGAGAGATTTCGCTGATACTGGTGCTCCCAAACGTTCCATTCCATTGTAGTTTTGTGCTTCGTGGCTACAATATGATTAGTGGAAGGGCATCACATATACTATACACCAAAGGGGTGCAGGTAGCTATTAGCAAGCTTGAGGTCTGCATTATTATGTAACAGCTTTAGTCTCCAATTTGTATCATACGTTCTATGCATAAGTAAGTTGAGTAAAGCAACATAATGTAGGCAGTGAAATACTGGTAAATGTGCATCCATTTACACTAGCTACATTAGAGTCCCACTGAGACCATCTGTATTGAAATGTACGAAGCAGCAAATATTTGCGCTGTAAAACTGAGAGAGCATTAATTAATGTTCAGTGAATCTTGTAAAAAGAGAAATCTTTACTTTTCAATGACTTATGAATAATGCACACTTTTATCACCTATCACTCAGAGCAAATATGACGCTAATACCCTGGAGAAAAGAATTATGCTGAAAGCAAATTTATTAAAATTTGAAACACATCCCTCTGCAGCCATAAAGCAATCTGCTAGAAATATTTTACCAAATAACCTGCTGTAAATGGGATATTTACAACTACTCTCCCATCATAGCGGCCATCATTTTCTATATGTTGCATGCTTATTAAATCATAAATGTTTGCTGGAGTAATGCACGTCTATAAATTACAGGCTGACGATGAGAGACGAGCAATGCATTTTTAAATATCTCAGTTTGCAAGAGAAACTAGTCAGTATGATTTACAGTTTGGTTGGCGGAAGGTCCGTTTTGGGACGCGTCTGTTGAGATTCTGCCCATTTCCATCATTACGGCTAGGAAATCAATACACAGTGCATCAGTACCACCATCGCAATCATAATTAGTATGCAGGACGTGTACGACAATATTTCAGAAGCAAGTTGGATGTTAGGTTGACTGATCAGATAGGCAACTGGGGAATTCTAAATGTCAGCTGTGCTCATGTCTGTTTTTTTGTGTTCGATTTCCTGCAGTGTCGTAAAGGACGTATTATTTAGTCTCATTGATGAACATGGTGTCCTGCGGAGATAGCAAATTACCAAAAGCTTAAGTTATCAAAGGTTCAGGCTAATGTTACACAAGAGCAAAAACAAGTTCATCAATGAAAAGATTCTGTATCGAAGCCGTGGCAAGGAATACAAGCGCACATTGGGTTTGATGCATTAAGTGGTGCACTTTTTTTTAGAAATTGTGAGAGCAAAGTGCTAATTTCATGGATTCTACATTGTATTGTCTATAGACCCAGCTGCAGATCATTGGGATAACTAAGGTAAAGTGAAATGTTCTATTTCTGTGAATTTCCGATTTCAGTGTGAATACGGTATTTTGATGGATAGGTTGACCTGCAGTAACCCGTGGGCTATTACTTTTGTAACACTGAACAGTTGGGAAATTCAAAGCGGCAATGCTGAAAGGAAAAAAGATGTATTTTTCAAGGTAAAAGTTTTTAATAATGTAGTATGATGTACTTTCAATAAGAGGTATACAGCAAAAAATCAAAAAAATTGCATTATTTCCTATCAATGGTAAATGTAGTATAAAAGCAGGTCATAGTGTTGATAATGAGTGCAGTTTTTCAGTGAACATCGCCATATTGTTATTCACCAATGGAGAAGAGGAGGAGGGGGGATGCGTACAGCATGAGAAGCATGTGGTCCATGACCCAGAAAGATCATTGAGAGGTGTACATGGGGCTTGGAGATGGCTCCAAAGGGGAATACAAGGGGATAGGATAGAACCATAACAAGGGACATGAAGTTTTCAGCTGTGTACACTAGTTTTACAGAATAAAGAAGTGTAATTGATTCATTTTACAACCTAGAAGCCGACTACCAAAGTAATCACACTGCATGACCATTTGTTATATGCTGTTAACTTTATTGATTTACTATATGTGCAGTGACAGGTTTACTGTGTGATGCTCAGTGAGGTTACACATCATTTAGTGAATGAGCTTATGCCAGGTTTCTTGTGATTGATCTCTAGGTTTGTATTCAAATGCTTTGGAATTGTATTTCTTTTTAAAGGGTTTGGACACCTAATATAAAGAGAGAAACATTGTAAATAGTCTTGGTAAAAAAAAACACATATTGCTAGGATATGCTACTGATGTCAGATTGGATTGGCAGGAGTCCAAATGCTCTGCAGTAAGCCGTGACCACCAATGTGGCCATGGCTAACACTAACATTCTAGCCCTGGCTGCATGATTATTGAGCCGTGTAATAGTCTCTGTAAATGGGTGCATTATTCTTAAAGGGGTGCATGATCAAGGGAGCCCACCTGCTGGGACACCATGCAATGTCGAGGCTTGGCTATCTTTAAAAACTAGCTGAACTTTCGGACTTTGGGTCCGAAAGCCGCTCACTCCAGTGCGATGCCTGCGATCCCGGGTGCATAGTTGCACTCCCGGGAATCTGCGGCCGGGATCTTCCAGGGATTTCAAGATACATTCCCTGGAAATCCAGGGAATGTATCTTGAATTCCCTGGAAGATCCTGCCCGCAGATTCCCAGAAACGCAACTATGTACCCCGGATCGCAGGCATAGTAATTGAGCGAAGATGCCGTCGGACCAAAAGTCCGACGGTTCGCTCATCCCTAGCTATCTTCAGCAGCCTATTAGATAGAGGTAGTGAATTCTGCGCACTGTTTCCCCACTCAGAGTCCTGTTCTTGAGATCTTTGGGGTCCCAATTATCTGTATTGTGGGTAGGGGATAGTACCTATGGAGACAAAACCTCTTTAGGGTACATATACATGTATTGTATTGCAGAGGATTTCACATTAAGAGTTTCACACTGTTATCGTCTGCAAATCTAATTACCATTAAAGGGGTTGTCCAGCGAAAATCTTTTTCTTTCAAATCAACTGGTGTCAGAAAGTTATATAGATTTGTAATTTATTTCTATTAAAAAATCCTTAGTCTTCCCATACTTATTAGCTGCTGTATGTCATGCAGGAAATGTTTTATTTTCAGTCTGGCACAGTGCTCTCTGCTGACATCTCTGGCCAAGACAGGAACTGTCCAGAGCAGGAGAGGTTTTCTATAGAAAACAAAGACAGAGTTCCTGTCTCGGCCAGAGATGTTGATTTGAAAGAAAAAGATTTTTGCTAGATTACCCCTTTAAAGTCTATGGAACTCTATTTTTGCAATGCATTTTCAGCGTTTTTTAAATTCCATTGTGAGAATGAAGTGCCATAGCATCATAGTGTTATAGAGCTGTTGTTATAGAAATAATAATAAAGGAGCCATTCTTACCTCTCCGCGCTCCCTCGGCTTCTGTATTATTTTTTTTTATATACCAGCAGCACTAAATCAAAACGTTTTACAATATTATGGCACTCTATTCTCAAAGTGAAAATAAAAAAAATACATTGCGATAATGGAGTTCCATAGACTTTAATGGTGATCAGATTTGCAGCGAGACTCATGAGAATGTACCCTTAAAGGGGTGCTCCCCTTTGTAATCCCACTTGTTTCAGAAAATTATATAGATTTGTAATTTACTTCTATTTAAAAATCTCAAGTCATCCAGTACTTATCAACTGCTATGTGTCCTGCAGGAAGGGGTGTATTCTTTCCAGTCTGACACAGTGCTCTCTGCTGCCACCTCTGTTCATGTCAGGAAATATCCAGAGCAGGGAAGGTTTTCTATGGGATTTTGCTACTGCTCTGGAAAGTTCCAGACATGGACAGAGGTGGCAGCAGAAAGCACTGTGCCAGACTGAAAAGAAAACACCACTTCCTGCAGGACATACAGCAGCTGATAGGTACTGGAAGACAAGATTTTTTTAATAGAAGTAAATCACAAATCTGTATAACTTTCTGAAACCAGTTGATCTGAAAGAAAAACACCTTAAGGCAGAAGTCAACTGCTGCATAGTTAACTACATTGTGCTGTATATTTTTTGTCATAGTATAAGTAAATTCAAGTCTTAAGAATGCTCTGAGGTAAATGTATTCTGCCAATTTGAATGCCAAAGGTTAAATGCTTCATAGTCCTGGATATAAAGGCATTTAATGGAAATAAATAATCTGCAAAATCCCTTGAGAGGAGTGAGATGAATATAATCAATCTTGTCAATATAAGTATAACCATACCATAAATCTCAGGCCTCTGTGATGAGCATCATACACTCTACAACAGTCACAGCTCATGGAAGAAGGATAGCAACATTTATTTGTAAATGAAGGAAAATTCTTGAAGAGTTTAGTAGTAAATGGCATATACACAAACATAATTTTTTTGAAGGCTTTGTAGGGCAATCCACCTTAACCAATGTGCTGCAAGGAAAGCAACAGACAACAAAAACATTAAGGGTGCCTTCACACCTACCGTATCGCAGCAGAAAATCCGCTGCGGATCCGCAGCAGATCCGCAGCACATTTAACTGAATGAATGAACACAGCATCAAATCCGCACTTACAAATACGCTGGATTTGACAGTGCGTATTTAATGCTGTGTTCATTCATTTAGTTAAATCTGCTGCGGATCCGCAGCGGATTTTCTGCTGCGATACGGTAGGTGTGAAGGCACCCTAAAATGGGATTACCATCATCTAAACTTTTATTAGGTAATGGGAAATCAATGGAAAAGCAATTTGCAAGTGCATTGCATTAGGAAAATGTCTTTCTTTTGAAAGGACAACTCCGGCGGGACCCCCCCCCCCCCCCAAAAAAAAAACACAGACACACACAGACACCATACTCACCATCCCTCCGGTGACGATCGCTACTCCATTCGCCCGCCGTCCGCCGTCCAGCGATGTCTCTGACTTCCGGGTCCTGGGGATAGAAAAGGCTGCCAGTGCGCTTGCGCACCGGCAGCCTTTTCATTGGCTGGAGCGCATCACATGGCTTCCAGCAACCTCAGCCAATCAGGGCTAAGCAGGCTGGAAGCCATGTGATGCGCTCCAGCCAATGAAAAGGCTGCTGGTGCGCATGTGCACCAGCAGCCTTTTCCGTCCCATTCACTCTCTATGAAGACGCCGAGGAGAAAGAAGACCCGGACCGCCCCCCGGCTCTGACGTCGTCGTCACCAGATGCCGCCCGGGAGAAGAGGACCGTGACGATCGTAATAGGTAATGTATACATTCTTTAACTTCAGGGCGGGGGGGTCGGGGGTCTGAAAGTGGGGGAAGGGGGCCAGACCGGGTATTTAACCACATTACAAAGTTATATAACTTTGTAATGTGTGTTAAATAAGCTAAAAAAAAATTTCGTGGGAGTTGTCCTTTAAGTTTGGCCCCTTTCACTCGCTGTCATGTTGACAGCAGTTGCCTAGGATCCTGACCATCACCTGGTCAGTATGAGTTTACTACGTGTAATACCAGAGGAAGATACAGCAGTGCTGAGCTGATTCAGCTCGGTACCACTGCATCACATCCTCACTCCCCCCATCCTGAACCCAGAAGTAAGAGCAGGATGCAGCGGGGCCCAGCTGAAAAGTGGAGTTGGCACAACCCCTTTAAATAACATCTGTTTTTTACACCCAGTGTGAATGCGTCTTTGCAAAACTGAATATTAACCAACCATTGCCTGCATTTAAAACAAAGTTTTCCACTTCTGAACTTTGCCTTTACTGGTTTACAAGGAGCCACAAGATTCTATAGAACTCTAGTTGAGAACACAGCAAAAATCTCTGCAAGCAGTTTCAAATGGAACATGACCAACAGCAAAAACCTCTGCAAACAGTTACTAATGGAACTTGACCAACAACATGTGCATCATAGGTGTATAAGATGTGCGGTGTAGCTAGTTTGGATCAGTTCCTGTAAAGTATTGAGAGAGAGAGAGAATGCAGAAAGAGTTGTTCCTACTGATGTACTTTTCCAGGGCCTGGCCTAGAGGCCTGGACCCATTGTGGGGACCATATGCTGAGAGACCCTATTCCTTTATTCAAATGACCCCATCATAGCCATGTCTGGCTAGAGTCTAATGGGGTAAGGCTGCGGTAGTTCATCTTTCATGAAGACAAGACAGAAAAAGTTTTAAAATTTCCAATTCCATAAGTGTGTAAACAATTCTTCACTCTATATTGCTTCTCTAAGAATAAAAGCACCTGACATATACAAGAGTCAATGCATTGTGACTGCACATGGTGATCTTATTCATGGTCATACTACTATTATACCTTGTGCTCCATGTAAAGAGGTAGAGATCACTTGTAGTGTAGTGATGTGTGAAGCATATAACAATTCCCGCAAAGCATATGCAAGTCAGTCCTGAGTTCCTTGAATTCTATGTCAGTGTCCCGCTATCATTTGCAGGTCATGGGGTCAATAAAGTCACCGTTATGTAGCAGACAGTATAACTTAAGGCCGCTCCATCAAATTTGCCACCCTTTAGAGGCCCTACAAATCTGCAGCCCTGAGCAATATACTAATTTTGCCTTATGACAGAAATGGCCCTGCATACAGTACTCCTCCCCAAAGAGACATTTATCCTTCATTTATCCTACATTTATACCCCTGAGGATAGCAGACAAGTGCCCATGGTATAGAAACCCCTTTAATGATTGGCATTGTGTTCCTGAATCATGCTGCCTGATAATGCCTGATTAGTGACACCACAGTCATAGACAGTCTTAGGGCTGCATCCATCTTCTCCAGCCACTGGGAGTGAATGCAGAGTGTTCAGGGTTTTGTGCACCCGAACTTATTGTAGTTTCGCTCATCATTAATCGCAACTCTCTTACATTCACAGGTTATGTTCTCACAACGTATGTTTTGCATAAATCACGGCCATTAATGCAATTTGCAACAACGGCCGTGATTTATACAAAACTTACATTGTATTGAAATGAATGGAATTGCAGGCGGAGTGTACACACATAGTATACGCTCCGGCCGGGATTCCATGTCAGTTTTTTGCGGCTGCTATTCAGTTTGTTCCAGCCGCGCTCTATTGTGTGCAGCAGTGAATTGGGATGTGGGTGCACACAGGTGCGCCTGCATCTGAATTCACCAGAAATGAAGATCATCCCGCTGGTACTGCAGTTACAGAACAGTACGGCCGGGTCACAGAACGGACAGTGTTATACCTAGTGTGAACCCGCCCACAGACTGTGTGAGTGGGTGGCACAAAACTTTGTCATACCCTAGTTGCTGCCAACCCACGCTACGCCACTGCTGTGAAATCCATTGAGAGGGTGTGGCTTAATCCAAAGGGAATGTGACTTAATATGTGACAATGTGCAACAATTGTCATCAGAATTCTAGATCAAAATTCTGCTACAAATACTCCTTCATACACATCCATAAAACATATACTCCTTATGGCAGAGGGTAGTGAAGTTACACAGTTTTTAGGATAGATGCTCGAGTTTTGGTTACAGTTCCCTATAATATAAAGATGGCCGGACCATAAGAACAATCAAGCACTTTGCCCCTCTGCCATTTCGTCTCAAACCACTTCATAATAGTCTGTAAGCTGATGCATGCGAGCAGGGCCCTCACTCCTCATGTATGGATAATTATATGTATATCTCTGTAATGTCTATTTTTGTCCATGTATGTACCCCCATAATTGTAAAGTGCTGCGGAATCTGTTGGCGCTATATAAATAAAACGTATTATTATTATTATTATTATTATTATTATTATTATTATCTTTATTGCTGGGGGACACAGATACAGTCCATTTAGGTCAGGCATGGGAAACCTTTGGCCCTCCAGCTGTTGTAAAACTACAATTCCCATCATGCCTGGGCAGCCAAACTATCAGCTCTGCTGTCCAGGCATGATGGGAATTGGAACTGGATGTTTTGAAATTGCTGGCGGTGGCAAAGACTAGGCGGGCCGTAACCCAACCCAGCAGCAGCAGAGCGGGGGCAGGTATGTATATATCCCTGACATCTCCCCACAGCCCCAGGCAGCATAGTAAAATATAATTGTACAGTATTACAGACACAACCCCATTAAGGCAAAAAGTTTGTGACTTGTAAACCACACAAAAATGACTATGGTCGGAAGCCCACAAAGATTCGAGTATTCGCAGAAAAGCCTATGAACAGCTACCTTCTCTCTCTCTTCTCTGGCTAGATGATTTTCTCCCTCAGAGAATGGTCAAGATTGTACAAATACCCTCTTAGTTTGGACTGGAGATAGTTCTCCTGAAATGCCACACAGTGCCATTATCAGCCCAACTGACCCAGAGCTGACTTGCTGCAAAGGCTTTGATGGTAGTGAGACACACTAGGATAGGCCTAAACCTTCTCGTTTTCCTCATATGAACAGGACAGGAGACAGACTTCTCTGCTCACTAGCCTAACCTTGAAACAACACTGACTGGTTCCAGCCCACTGGGGAAAAAAATTAGAAAAAGGAGACTCCTCATTCCTAACATTCTTGCGGTATCTACCAGAAGCCTGTCTGAGGGAAGGTCATGTGACCAAAATCTCATGCATCCTTGCACATTATCTCCCAGTGGTGGCAGTACAGAGAGGCAATAACCCTTACACATCCTAATATCGCAGTTTAAAGACAACATGACAGATTATACAAGTTTAACCCCTTGCCTCTAAAGCCTGTTTTGGCCTTAATGACCAGGCTCATTTTTCAAAATCTGACCTGTCTCACTTTATGCGCTTATAGCTCAGTGATGCTTTAACGTATGCTAGCGATTCTGAGATAGTTTTTTCGTCACATATGACACTTTATATTAGTAGCAAAATTTGGTCACTATTTTGTGTATTTTTTGTGAAAAACTTCAAAATATCATGAAAAATTTGAAAATTTAAAAAAGGAAGTCACAGCACATAAATTAGTTACTAAATCACATTACCAATATGTCCTCTTTATTCTGGCATAATTTGGGAAACATATTTTACTTTTTTAGGGTGTTACAGGGCTTAGAAATTTATTAGCAAATTATCACATTTTGTGAAAATTTCCAAAACTGATTTTTTTTTAGGGACCAGTTTTTTTTTTTTACATGGATTTAGAAGGCTTGTATACTGGAAACCCCCATAAGTGACCCCATTTTGGAAACTAGACACCTTAAAGAATTAATCTAGAGGTATAATGAGCATTTTAACCCTACAGGAGATGGAGGAAAGTATTCACAATTAGGCCGTAAAAAAATCGAAAATTTTAATTTTCAAATAATATATACGTTTAGATTAAAGTTTCTCATTTTCAAAAGGAACATGAGAAAAAAAGCATGCCAAAATTTGTAACGCAGGTTCTCCTGAATTCAACGGTACCCCAGATGTGGGCGTAAACCACTGTATGGGCACACAGCCGGGCTCAGAGGGAAAGGATCGCCAATTAGCTTTTTTAATGCAGATTTTGCTGAAGAAGTTTCTGAGCGCCAGGTGTATTTGCAGAGCCCCTGTAGTGTCCGCAGAATAGAATCCCCCCAAAAGTCACCCCATTTTCGAAAGTACACCCCTCAAAGAATTCATCTTTGGGTAGGATGAGCATTTTGACCCCACATGCATTAGAGGAAAGTATTCAAAATTAGACAGTAAAAATAAAAAACACGAATTTTTTTCAATAATATGTTTGTTTAGTTTGAAATTTCTCAATTTCACGAGGAACAAGAGAAAAAAAGTACCCCAAAATTTGAAAAGAAGGTTCTCCTGAACACAATGGTACCCCACATGTGGGCATAAACCACTGTATGGGCACACAGCCGGGCTCAGATTTTGCTGAAGTAGTTTCTGAGCGCCAGGTGCGTTTGCAGTGCCCCTGTAGTGTCCGCAGAAGAGAAACCCCCCAAGAGTCACCCCATTTTGGTAAGTACACCCCTCAAAGAATTCATCTTGGGATGTGGTGACCATTTTGACCCCACAGGTATTAGAGGAAAGTATTCAAAATAAGACAGTAAAAATGAAAAACTTGAATTTTTCCAATAATCTGTTCGTTTAGTTTGAAATTTCTCAATTTTACTAGGAACAGGGGAGAAGCTGCATGCCCAAATCTGTAACGCAGGTTCTCCTGAGTAGAACGGTACCCCATATGTGGGCATAAACCACTGTATGGGCACCCAGCCGGGCTCAGAAGGGAAGGAGCGCCAATTAGCATTTTCAGTGCAGATTTTTCCGAAGAAGTTTCTGAGCGCCAGGTGCGTTTGCAGCGCCCCTGTAGTGTCAGCAGAATAGAACCGCCCCAAAAGTCACCCCATTTTTGAAAGTACACCCCTCAAAGAATTCATCTTGGGGTGTGGTGACCATTTTGACCGCACAGGTATTAGAGGAAAGTATTCAAAATAAGACAGTAAAATTGAAAAACTAGAATTTTTCCAATAATATGTTCGTTTAGTTTGAAATTTCTCAATTTCATTAGGAACAGGGGAGAAGCTGCATGCCCAAATCTGTAACGCAGGTTCTCCTGAGTAGAACGGTACCCCATATGTGGGCATTAACCACTGTATGGGCACCCAGCCGGGCTCAGAATGGAAGGAGCGCCAATTAGCATTTTCAGTGCAGATTTTTCCGAAGAAGTTTCTGAGCGCCAGGTGCGTTTGCAGAGCCCCTGTAGTGTCAGCAGAATAGAACCCCACCAAAAGTCACCCCATTTAGGAAAGTACACCCCTGAAAGAATTCATCTTGGGGTGCAGTGAGCGGTTTGACCCCACAGGTATTAGAGGAAAGTATTCAAAATAAGATAGTAAAAATGAAAAACTCGAATTTTTCAATAATATGTTTGTTTAGTTAAAAATTTCTTAATTTCACGAGAAATGGGAGAAAAAACCTACCGCAAAATCTGTAACGCAGCTTCTTCTGAGTAAAACGGTACCCCATATGTGGGTATAAACCACTGTATGGGCACACAGCAGGGCTCAGAAGGAAAGGAGCGCCAATTTGCTGGAGCAAAACCGCAGCTAGTAATAGTTATTAGAATAGCGCAGTTACTAAAATACAATAAAAAATGAGATTACAGGTAATATGGGGTGGTCACGGGAAACCTGGGGTGGTCACGGGCAACCTGGGGTGGTCACGGGCAAGCTGGGGTGGTCACGGGCAACCTGGTTTGGTTATAGGCAACCTGGGGTGGTTATGGGCAACCTGCGGTTGTTACAGACAATCTGGGGTGGTTACGGGCAACGTGGGGTGGTTACGGGCAACGTGGGGTGGTAACGGGCAACGTGGGGTGGTAACGGGCAACGTGGGGTGGTAACGGGCAATGTGGGGTGGTTACGGATAAACTGAAGTGCTTATAGGTAATCTGGGATGGGTACCTGTAATTTGGGGTCGTTACAGGCAATCTGGCGTGGTTACGGGCAATCTGGAGAGGGTCACTGGCAATTTGGGGTGGTCAGAGGCAACGTGCGGTGGTCAGAGGCAATGTGCGGTGGTCATAGGCAACGTGCGGTGGTCAGAGGCAACGTGCGGTGGTCAGAGGCAACGTGCGGTGGTCAGAGGCAACGTGCGGTGGTCAGAGGCAACGTGCGGTGGTCAGAGGCAACGTGCAGTGGTTAGAGGCAACGTGCGGTGGTCAGAGGCAACGTGCGGTGGTCAGAGGCAACGTGTGGTGGTTAGAGGCAACGTGCGGTGGTTAGAGGCAACGTGCGGTGGTCAGAAGCAACTTGCGCTGGTTACGTGCAATCTGGGGGGTTACGGGCAATCGGGGCTGATTACGCACCATCTGGAGGGGGTCACTGGCAATTCGGGGTGGTTACGGTCAACATGTGGTGGTTACAGGCAACGTGCGGTGGTTATAGGCAACTTGCGGTGGTTATAGGCAACTTGCGGAGGTTATGGGCAACGTGCGGTGGTTAGGGGCAACGTGCGGTGGTTAGGGGCAACGTGCGGTGGTTAGGGGCAACGTGCGGTGGTTATGGGCAACGTGCGGTGGTTAGGGGCAACGTGCGGTGATTACATGCAATCTGGCGTGATTACGGGCAACCTGGGGCGGATATGGGCAACCTGCGGTGGTTACGGGTAATCTGGGGGGGTTAGGGGTAATTTGGGAGTAAACTGCAATTATTACTATAATAAAAAGTGTGTTTTATTTTTTTGTATGTTTTTCACTTTTTGTACTTTATAAATTCATTTTCACTGTATGACTATGATTACTGTGATATTTTCTATCACAGTAATCATAGTTCAGTGACAGAGACCAAATTGGTCTCTGTCACTTAAAATTTTCAGAGCTGGCTGGTTGTGAAGCGCATGCGCACTTCATAACCAGCCAGGACACGGAAGAGGAAGGAGCTCCAGGATCAGGTAACGTATATGGGGAAGGGGGGTGACTGGGGGACAGGGGTGACAGGGGGGGTGGGGGGCGACTTGGGGGGCGACACACTGACACTTTTTATCCGCTGTCACCAATGATTTATGGTGACAGGGGATAAAAAGTGCTTCTTTGCACTGGGAACAGGCGAACAGCGGTATATAGTATATACCGCCGATCGCCTGCTCCGGGACCACACGGGGGGGTCCCCGATCACTGCCCCATGCTCTCCGCTACCTCCGGTGGCGGAGAGCATGGGGCTTTGATCATTTATTCATTTCCATCCCTGCGAACAAACATCGTTTGTTCGCAGGGATGGGGGCGGCCATCTTGGATGTGATGGCCGCCCGGGGAGGGGAGGGTTAGTGATCGCCCACTAGGGGGGCTGATCTGGGGTCTGATATATACATTTTCATCTTCCCCACCATGGATTCACGGCGGGGGGAGATGAAAGCTGTCGGCGGCGCCGGTAATACCCGTTACCGGCGGATCGCCGCTATAACGGTGATAGCGGTGATCCGCCGGTTTCGGTGGACGAGGGGGGGGCCGGGGGACACTTTAGAAGTGGCGGCGGGAGGAGGCAACGTTCCCCCATAGACGCTGCTGTCGCATTGACCGCGGCGTTTATGGGGTTAACTGCCCACAGGTAGCGCGGCTCCCCTCCGGGCAGAGGCAGCGAGAGGATGCTATGTGACATAGCCTCCTCCCACTGCCCAATCACCGCCAGGGACAGCGGGGGGAGGCAGGGAAAGCATGACGTTTGGGGAACGTCATGTTGCGGGAACTACTTGTTTTACATGACGTTCCCCAAACGTCATTTTGCAGCAAGGGGTTAAATCAAGATACACAAACAGAATTTAATTAATAGAACACATACAGTTGAGCACCCAGTTTTATAACACAGCAACCAGTAGATAAGTATCGGGACACTGCAGACATACAGCTCATAATCTGCGCTTGAATGTGTGTTATACGTTCATATGCTGACACTAGAACCCCCATCAACCTGCATAATATCCCTTATCCTGTGGACAGGAAATTACTTCTTGAGATTGTTATACCCTTTTAATAGGATAATTTCCCCACCCTCATACAAGATGCAATTCTATGCCTAGTTATAAGATATTTGCTAGGACATCCCAAAGATTTCAGCTGCCCCTAATGGCTCCAGTAGGGGGAATCAGACTATTTTTAGACCATCAAATCTTATTGTTTTACCCAAAGAAACACTAAAGAAATTAACCTTCCTCTTATCGCCTATACAAATAAGATGTCAGTTCATTCAACTACCTAGTGTCTATGGCGAGCTTGATACCACCTTTTGCACATCTATTCCAATACATTGCTACTGCGTAGGCGGCCTTAAAATCTCTGGGAACATGTATATTGAAATCCCTTTTTATCTTTTCCAAATGAATAATATATAGACATCTTCATTTCCTTAGATATTCATACTTCTTTAAAACACAAGGAATCTAGACTCTCCTAGAATATATTTAGCTTCCTAATTTCCCATTTTGATTATCTGTCTGACATATTGGTGAGAAATTCAGTCCTGATTTGATTGAATTTTAAAGTTGGCTGGAGTCAGATTTTTGCAGGTAGACATCCATATCCTATAACATCATTCACCCTGATCACAAAACCGAAGGGACAAATTAAAACATATCAGCCTGAATGAAAATGTATTTATGATAATGTATTTGAAGGTATGAAAAGTTATTAAGAGGGATATGTATCATAGTAAGAGGATATTGGTATCATTGTATCATAAGCCTCTGAAGAACATGTACTTAGAATATGCAGGTGTATAGTTATTTAGATGGTTACACAGTGACATCTAGTGGCAGCACTACGTAACAGGTAGAAAATATTACATGGTTGAATATTCTTAAAGGGCGCTGCATAACAAGGCAGCTGCTTTGTTTCACCTCGCTTATATAGTGCCAACATATTCCACAACAATATACAGAGATTATCAGCATGTGCATTAGTCTTTGTCTGCTTCAAGGCTCTCAATTCCCTTTCTCAGATGCAAACTCAGCCAATTTCATAGGAAACCATTTAACCTATGAGTATGTTAGCCTCAGGAAGAGCAAGGGCAAGGAGCTTGACTTCCCCATGGCAGTTCTCATCTGTGCAGCATATCATGCCTGCTAATATATAGAAAATTATTAGGGCAATAAGTATATACTATGACATTGCTGTTAAAAATACATCCCTAAAAAAGAACAGAAGGTTCAAGAGAGGTGATGCAAATTATTGCAAACAAATCAATGTTCATGGTGCCAGGCAACTCCTTTAAAAAATATTAATTTAACAGCCTTTTCAGGAATTTACTTTAAATACACATTTAACAATTTTCAGTTTTAACAAGGTTCCTACCACCTTAAATTTTGGTCTGATCACCCTCAGTTCCTGGTCCAGCAACCTCTGGTCCCCCAGCATGTGGTTGCTTCCAAGACTACATGTTGGTATAGGACCTGCTCACTCTGGCTAGTCCTGTGTTTTGAGACTCTTCAATGAGGCTCCACGGATTCCTCTTTTGCATATTCATGTTTCCCAGGGGGCAATGCACCTAGGACTTCACTGCATTGAGCGCTTTCACTAGCAGCCGGCAGTGTTGTCGTTTGGCTGATCTCCCTGAGTTCAGCAATCTGTTTCTCTTATGGCTCTACTAGGCATTGCTCCCACCTAGCCAGAATCCTGCTCCACATTGATGAGGGGCAACACCCCGAAACAGTTGTATGTGGATGGTTACTTAGCCTTGGTTTATCCCTTGTCATTACATTGACTTATAGGGCCACTTAATATGGTGGATTTGGTAGTTTCCTAACAGGAGCTGCCCCTTGGCTGGGTCCTTCCCGGAGGGATATCTGGCTAGTCCTGTGTTTTGAAACTCTTCAATGAGGCTCCATGGACTCCTCTTTTGCATATTCATGTTTCCCAGGGGGCAATGCACCTAGGACTTCACTGCATTGAGCGCTTTCACTAGCAGCCGGCAGTGTTGTCGTTTGGCTGATCTCCCTGAGTTCAGCAATCTGTTTCTCTTATGGCTCTACTAGGCATTGCTCCCACCTAGCCAGAATCCTGCTCCACACTGATGAGGGGCAACACCCTGAAACAGCTGTATGTGGATGGTTACTTAGCCTTGGTTTATCCCTTGTCATTACATTGACTTATAGGGCCACTTAATATGGTGGATTTGGTAGTTTCCTAACAGGAGCTGCCCCTTGGCTGGGCCCTTCCCGGAGGGATATCTGGCTAGTCCTGTGTTTTGAGACTCTTCAATGAGGCTCCACGGACTCCTCTTTTGCATATTCATGTTTCCCAGGGGGCAATGCACCTAGGACTTCACTGCATTGAGCGCTTTCACTAGCAGCCGGCAGTGTTGTTGTTTGGCTGATCTCCCTGAGTTCAGCAATCTGTTTCTCCACTGGCTGAGACTAGACACTGTTGTGGCCAGTGATTGGCTTAGATTACAGGTCCTGCTCTAAAATGTTATATTGAGAACAGCTGCAAGCTGGGAATAGAATATATGTCATTGCACCAGGAGCTGTGGGGAGCTATGACAGGTATCATTTGAAAATTTCAGAATTTGAAAATGTCAGAGTCCTGGATTACCCCTTTAAATTTTACATTTAATTTTTGAAAACTTCTGCCATGGCATAGTTTTAACATCTAGAGTGTTAGCACAAATAAAATTTTTAAACATATGACTATGACAATTCAGAAGTATAGATGAGCGAACCTCGAGCATGCTTGAGTTCATCTGAACCCGAACTTTCGGCATTTGATTAGCGGTGGCTGCTGAAGTTGGATAAAGCCCTAAGGCTATGTGGAAAACATGGATATAGTCATTGGCTGTATCCATGTTTTCCAGACAACCTTAGAGCTTTATCCAACTTCAGCAGCCCCAGCTAATCAAATACCGAACGTTCGGGTTCAGATGAACTCAAGCATGCTCGAGTTTCGCTCATCCCTAGTCAGAAGTTTAAAAAAAACTTCTGGCTCATTTAAAGGTTTAAAGGTTTAAAGTGAGGTGAAAATTTTCATTAAAGTATTGTATTGCTTCCCCCCATACACACAAAAATAAAAGTTATACAAATCACCAATATACACTTATTACGGGAAATGTACATAAAGTGATATTTTTCCCAGCACTTACTACTGCATCAAGGCTTCACTTCCTGGATAAAATGGTGATGTCACGTCCCGACACCCAGAGGGTTGTGGCTGCTGGAGAGGATGATGACAGAGCGATGCTCAGCGTCCCTCCGGTGCCCTGTGTCCCTCAGTGTCCCCCTGCCATCATCCTCTCCAGCCATCACAGCCCGCACAGCTCTGGGAGTCAGGTCGTGACATCATCATTTTATCCAGCAAGTGAAGCCTTGATGCAGTAGTAAGTGCAGGGAAAAAAGCACTTTATAAGCATTTCCCGTAACAAGTGTATGTTGGTGATTTGTATAACTTTTGGGGGGCAATACAATATTTCAATAAATTTTTCGCCGGACTACTCCTTTAATTCTGTCCCCATCTTTGTACAGTTCCACTGCCTGTCACTCACTTTTCAAAATATGAATAAGAGGAAATTTACAGTTTTTATTATATAAATCTTTAGTGTCATCTTTGTGTTTCAGTCTCACATTTTCAAGATCTTTGCATTTTACATCCTGAGGCTCAAATACAGTAAAAACCTAGTTCTCCTCACAGCAGAGAGGTACAATACATAAGATTGTATCCAGGGTAGGTAATCCACAGTGAGCCTGAGCTCCAGACTACGGATTCATACACACAGCTTTGTACATAGCCGTAATACTGCTCCCACAGAGATGCATGTTTCCCCTGCTGTATCTCCATATGCCACCTCATTCACAGATTCATACACAGATTAAGACGTTATCCATCCAATTCCATATGTACTGATGTAGCTTCCTCTAATAGCATTGCTGTTAGGGGAGAATTTCTCCATACATACAGCTCCACATGGAGGCTAAACAGCCTTATACTAGGGAGCTATTAAAGCTCTAGATACTTGGCTCTGTGTAAGTGGGATGAACAATGACTGCCGTATACTTCCATCCTAACAAATTGTACTGTAAAACTGTATTACTGATGTTATTGTACCATGTCAGGACTGGCAAGAACAGACAGGACAGAGACAGTGGGCCCTGAATCTAAACCCACCACTGACCCTGCCTAATTGCCTCGGTCGACCCTAAACGGTCGCGGACAACCACGAAGACGTACCCTACACTGCGTAAGTGAAACACAGAACAGCACGGACAGACAAAACACAATAAGAATCGTAGAACAAGCCGGGTCAAACCACACAGGCAACGCAGTACAAAGTCGGTAATACAAGGGAAAGTCGGAAGTCAGGCGGAGGTCAGAACACGAGTAGGCAGGCAGAAGGGATTAGGATGGGATACGCAGGAAAAGGACAGGGGGAGCTGGGATCAGAAACTAATAGCCAGCGACTTGCAACTGGCACTTACTACACTTTATACTGGATCAGGAGCCCGGACCAAAGACTGATTGGTCCGGCCTCCTGAATCCAGCCACATAGCAGCTGGTGCACTGCAGGCTGAGTGGCAGAGAGATCCGTCACTCAGCCTGAGTACAAAAGCACTCAGCTGCTCGGCCGGGTGACGCTTACTAACGCGAGACCCGCGGCTCCCTTGGTTATTAGGGACGCCGTCGGGTCTCCGTAACGTCACCCGGCCCTGCCGAGGAGGGCGGCGATGCGCTCCAGCCGGGCCAGACGATGCTGGGGCGCGGTCAGGTAAGTTGCTGACATAAAATAGGAATTGAAAACTGCCACCTCAACAATTTTAGCAGCTCTGTTCTAGTAGATGTTATCCTGCAGTAGAAGGTGTCAGTAAGAAGGGACCATTGCTTGGTGCCCTAAACTGACATGAACTGCATAACATTGAACCACTAGAAGCATTGCATCACAATGTCTGGAGATGGGGCTGAGGTATGTCGACATAACTACATGCATTTGGTGCCCTTGAGTATGTGTGCTGTACCTGCCAGAAAGACATTGATACCTTCTTGGCCCAAGGCTAGCTTATGGAGAAGTATGTCTGGAGCCTGAGTAGGAGAAAAACGTAAGTTACCACTGGGAAGACATATAGAAAGAGCATGAAGCAGATCCTGATACTTGAAACCCTTAGAATGGTCACTCATGAGAGAAGATGCTGTGAAGTAGCCAGTAGTTTTATATTGTTCATGGGGTATAGAAAACACCCCAGTTTAGCATTATAAGGCTGGTTGCCCCATACCCCTAGACCAAGACCCCAAACAGGAACTTAGACTAAGTGGAAGAGTGTGCTTAGGACTAAATTACACCAGGGAACATCTTTTCAATGCAAGTTGTACTATGTAACCCACCATGTTATTAAACCAGTTTGGGCTTCAGTCTAAGAAAGCCCTGGGTTTTCATCCTTCATCCTGGGTCATACGGTATATAGTGTCATATTGTATGATATAACAGCTCTTCTTTCCAATGTAGAACCACATGATAAAAATCATAAAGCCATCACAATGCAGGAGCTGATAGTACTGCTATATCTGTAACTATACCCACAATAAGAGAATGAGGACTACTGAAGGTCTTTCAGGTTCTCAGCCTTTGGATGTATACCGGATGCTTTTACCCACTTATTGGACACAGAGATGGGAGAAAGGGAGTGGGACTGAGGAACAGAACACATTGGAAAGTGACATAATTCTAGAATACACAGTGAATAACATGACATAATGAGGAGTGGAGGCGACAAGTTTTGCAGAGTCTACACTACCTGCAACACAAGGCGCCATCATATTGTTATAAAAACTTCACGTGCCATTTAGAGTTATAGTAAACTATTTTGAAGTAAAATCATAAAAAGCCAATATACACAGTTTACTACGTAAACATAAAACGATGAATTTACTGCTGTTTAAGAAAAACTAAAATTATATTATAACCATTACTATCACTGTTGGCAACATAATTGCGTAATATAACTAAACAATAAAATCAAGTTATAGCCCATATAAGCAATTTAATGTAGCAGTTTACTTTTCATAGCTTTGAGGTAACAGCACCCCTATTAACAGCCTAAAAGGAGACTCTAAATATATATGCGGCACCCTGTATTAATAGGACAGTCGGAGCTTAGCTGGTACAGCATCAAAAGTATCAAACTCTAAGAACAAATGATGTATAGATATAACCTACAGAGATGACCAGTCTTTTGTCTGATAACCCTATTATAGTCTTTAATGAAACCTTGGACATGGTGCTGAGGATGAAGATAAGAAACCTACATTCATCCTCAGCCCTCCACGTTCTATAGGGACTTATCAGCAGGTTCCATGCTTCTAGCCTGTTACTAGCTTCCCTTACTACATTTCATGCCCTACTCTAATCCACCTGGGAACATTCACAATCCTTTGTCCCTTTAACTACAAGGATAGTTTGGAGATATGTCAAAATATTTCAGGAACTTCCTACATATCCTAGCTTTCAGTATCTACTAGGGAGTCACACTTTCTTCCATGATTTCTAGATCTTAGTACTAAAGAACATAGCAGTGCAGGACTGCAATAAGGATTTTACAATGTGAACTGATATGCCCACCAGATTACACCACAAAGCATTGATTTCTCCATAATACAGTACTGATAGAAATGTCAGATATGTCTTAGATTTGTAAAAGGTTACAGCTCAGAGAATGACTCCGCAACATACTTTTTCCCAGTTGATATGGGAGGGGGTGCAGCAATAACTAAGAGAGGCAGCATGATCACATTGACAAACTGCTCACCATCTAGACCACAGGGATGCTGGGGATGGTGATTATGTGGGGGAACACACATACAGCAAACAGGTTCCAGGCGGCAACACAGACCATCAGTAGAGAGGCTCTTTTGATCCACCAACAGCACAAGCTGATCCATTAGTTTCCTTGTGCACAATCCAGGAAAAACCTGGACTGCTATGAACTGGAACCCTAGCGTCTTTAGTGATCAATCAAGGTTCTGCTAGGGATCTGACAATGGTCATGTTTGAATATGGAGACGTTGTGGCGAGCACTTCTATTCTGCCTTTGCTGTAGAGCGACACTGCCCTCTGCTGGTGTGATGGGAATTATTACATAAGACAGTCGGTTTGTCCAAGTAGTGATACAAAGGGCACCAACAGTGTTAAGCGCAGAACATCTTATGGCCCTTTGTGTTGCCTCTCATAGCCGGGCTTCCAACTGGTATTTTTCACCAGGATAATGCTTGACTTCACACAGAAATTCTACATGTATGGAAAGACAGTCCGACAACCTGTCAGTGTGAAGGAACCACAGGCCAAACAGAACGGTAGAGTTTGTGTCTGTGGCATAGTTTTCACTTCATAACTGGTAAATCCCCAGGCATATCCCCTTATTTTACTATTTGCATCAATTTGTATGGACTATGATTATTTTTAGGGTGCCAATGACGACCCTGTCATTGTCTGGAGTGAAGAGTCCTGTTTCCTGCTGAACGATAGATACGATTGGCTGGATCTGCCCCAGTGGCATAGCTACCATAGAGGTAGGGCAGGGCGGTTGCTATGGGGCCCATGGAGGGAGGGGGCCCAGGGAAGATAAGGGCCTCCTGTGTCCTTTTGCTTAACCCCTTATTTACTGCAGTGTGTAAGTGACCCAGTGTTCTCTTACATGCTGCAACACAAAAAAAGGGTTAATACAGAAGACAATTAGCTCTCTGCCTGACTACTCTGATAACCTTTGACCTCTGAGTTCCTGCAGAGGTCAGGGGTTATCAGTGCAGGAGTAGCAGATCTAATTGTCTTCTGTATTAACCCTTTTTTGTGTTGCAGCATGTAAGAGAACACTGGGTCATTTACACACTGCAGTAAATAAAGGGTTAAGCAAAAGGTAGTCTGCTCCTGCCTCTATGTATATAACCATAGGATTCTGCCTCTGGCCACAAGAGAACTTTTTTTTGGCCACATCACCAAGTATATATATATATATATATATATATATATATATATATATATATATATATATATTAGTGTGTAGGGGAGGGGGGGGCATACAGTTTTTTGCTATGGGGCCCCATGAATCCTAGCTACGCCCCTGGTCTGCACCTGGCATATTCCGACTATTAGGGTTCAACAGGCCCTGGTCTGGGATGTATTTTCCTGTTGCTCCTCATACCTTAGAGACCTGTTCTCTGACCATCTCCAGTAGGTTTACCCAACCACAGTGCCATCTCTCAGGACAATCCTCTGTGTCATTAAGCTTAGATCACTACAGAATGATTTGAGAAATTCAACAACAAATCCTCCACATTGCCTTTGCCCCCCTTGACAGACTCTATTGAACATGTTTGGGATATGATGGAAGGGGCTGTGGGATCTATCTGCTACCTATGCTGAATGATACAAAGGTGCACTCCATAGACTCATCTACACTAAATCAATACTAACTATCATCATCTACATTACAGAGCAATGAGCACTGGTTGGGAAATAGTTCCAGTTCAGTTTGTTATACATTACACAGATTCGGCCTCCCATGTAATCCGATCACAATGCCTCCAGCACCGTTCTCAGTCAGTGCAGAGGATTAAATCTACCATTAAGTGGTCAGTGATGTGATAGCTTAGAAGCTATTTTCTGCTTCTATTAATCATAAGGGTCCTTATAAATTACTGAAATATTTTACTCACTTAAAGTGGACCCGAAATACACATATCACAGCGCTCTAAACCATAAGTATAAATTGTTTTGCAAACATAAATGTACGTTTGATGGGAATAAAATTGTTCTGTATCTAAACATAGATATAATCAGTATTGATTATCCTATGCGGATATATTCATGCCTGCATGGATTATCTTTGTAGTCTATTATCAGATATATGTATATGATGTTTTTCTGGAGTCTTATCAGATGCCTGCCAGTGTTACAGGTAGTAGTTTCTATAATAAATCACTTGTACATTAGAACTACTGTGCCTGAGGGTAAACCCTGGGGGTCACTTGCTGCAATGACTTTGGGGTCATTGATCTTTTTTTTTCTTCCAAACCAACTGGTGTCAGAAAGTTATATAGGTTTGAAATTTACTGCTATTTTAAAATCTTATCTTTTCCAATACTTATCAGCTGTTGCATGTCCTGCATGAAATGCTGTTTTCTTTTCAGTCTAACACAGAGCTTTCTGCTTCCACATCTGTCCATGTCAGGAAGTGTCCAGAGCAGAAGAGGTTGTCTATGGGGATTTGATGTTGTTATGGACAGTTCCTGACATGGACAGAGGTGGCACCAGAAAGCATTGTGTCAGACTAAAGAATACACCACTTTCTCCAGGACATACAGCAGCTGATAAGTACTGGAAGACTGGATATTGTTAAATAGAAGTACATTCCAAATCTATAAAACTTTTTGACACCTGTTGATTTGAAAGAAAAACATTTTACCTGACTTTCCCTTTAAGTACACTTAACACATAGGGGGAGATTTATAAAAGGGTGTAAATATACACCTGGTGCAAACTGCCCACAGCAACCAAACACAGCTCCTCTTTCATGTTACCAGAGCTGAAAGCTGAGCTGTGCCACTCAGGAGAGGACAAGTCATAGAACACCCCAAACCACGCCGTGAACACTTCTAAAAGGGCAGGACAGTATCCTGAAACAAGAGGAATTGATCCACATAGAGCAAAGTTGCAACAAGCCTACATACTCTATCTTCCAGCGCAGGTGTAACCAGGTAAACTTGGCCACTTTGCTCAACTCCGGTAACAAGGTCTGGGGCTTGTGTCACCCTAATAGGACGGGTCACCTGACACTATAGGGCAACAGGTGGTATCACGACAGCAAAGGTCGAAACACAGGCGCAAGTATACTTCTACTTTCAAGTACTCTTTAGTACTCTATTTCTTCTTCTAAAGTTCCAGCAGAGCACATTTCTACCCTGGGTTGGGACTCGGGACAAACTCCTCTCCACTACTCTGAACTTGCAGTACAAACTCCTCTCTACTGTTCTCAGCTCACTCTACTTCTCAGCACGCAACCAAGTCAGCTAAGCTCTTCTACTCCGAAGGCTCTTAGCACAGATTCTGTTTTGTCACGTCTACAGTTTATGATCAGCTATTGTACAAAGTATTGTACAAGTATCACAGGAAAGAAGATTTTATTTATGATAACAGGACTCAGTGATTATTGTTCCGGTACCTACACAGTCACTACTCCATCCATGGGTCATCTCCCCTTTCTGTGGGTGGCAGTACTGATAGTCTGGGTGGGTAACAGCTCCACTCCGGACCACCGTGATAAGTACCCAAGGGATCCCCTCACAGCCCGGCAGGTCACTGACCATGGGGCAAAGGACATAGCTAGCCGCCTTAAACTAAAAGCAGGTGTGCCTCCATGGCGACTGGCGACTGGCGTCACAGCAATCTACCATCTGGCTTAGATGTATCCTGACCAACCACTAAACCACTACATTAGCGGCGTTATACATCACCATCTGGCAAGTGACCGGTCGTCCATAACCAGGCTATACCACCACACTTTAGTAGCAGTGTGTAGGTAACATTTGCAGGTGATATTTTGGTTCTGATATAGCAGTATTGTTTTTAAATATTTTAAATACATTTAAATATTTTCTGTGTCTAGGCAACATATGCTTTTGCTTTTGATCTTTTTGCTTTGATCCTTCTGAACTGACTGAATGTTGATAAAATATTTCAGCATTATGGGCCCCATTTCCTATTTTGCCCTGAGCCACACTTAGTCTAAATTATCCCTGCTGTGAGGTGAAATAAGCATGGTTCTCCTATTTGAAGTATAAGGCTGGGTTTACATATAGCATTCTTTTGTTAGCATAAAATCTGCAGCATGTATACATCATGTAAATTTCCATATGGAATTGGCAGCACATGCTCCACAAAACAATTATTCATCTTCTAGTTTTTCGCTTTAGGATGTTAATGGGTCTGCCATCTTTCATACTCAATATAGGGCCACACCCATACAAGGCCCCATCTAGGAGGTGAGGTGGGGAATGGATTTCAGAGACAGAATAGGGTCTCTACCAATCTGAATCCAGCCCTGTTCGTTATCAGGACAGCAAGCTACAAATCAGAAAATGTTCACCTAGCTGAAGTATGTTTATGTGCAAATAAATATTAAGGGGAGCTTCACACATACCGGATCCGCAGCTGATTTCACGCTGCGAGTTTGCCCGTATGTGACCCGGCCCCTTTAACCCCCCGCATCCCGCCGCCCTGGCCCGAAGAACACATTACCTGCTCTGCGCTGCTGTGTCATGCTCCCGGCTTCCCTCGCTCCCCATCAGCCAATCAGTGCATGGCAGCACTGATTGGCTAATGGGGAGCGAGGGGAGCCAGGAGCTTCACCGCAGCCGAGGCGCCGAGCAGGTAATGTATGCTTCGGGCCGGGGTCGGCGGGGGGGGTTAAAGGGGCCGGCTTAAATATCTGCAGTGGAATGAAAATTCCGGTGTGGATATGTAACCCCCACGCAAACTTGCAGCGTGAAATCCTTTGCTGATCTGGTACATGTGAAGGCACCCTAAAATTAAATATGCAGTTATGACTTGTCATACAAGCCTTTCGAAACACAGTCTAGTTACATTCTGGATTCATGAAATATTCTGTTAAAAAAAAAAAAAAAAAAAAAGTGGCAAATGGGTGAATATTATTTTATCATGGCAAAAGAACATTTTCCACCATAGAGGACTTACCTCTGCAGTCAGAAGACATTAGGCTGGGGGCATTTTGTCCTGACAATGGCACAGTTCTTGCTATACAACTGCCTTCTCCAACCCATTATTGCTTCCAGAAACTATAAAGGACTAGTCTTAACATGAGTAAAACTTGCTTCTAAGCTAAAGAATATATCACATAGTCCTGCATCAGCAGACATGGCCTTCATCTTTTCAGCAGAATCAAATAAACCTCCGCTGATTGACAAAGGGTTGCCTTCTCCAATGAGTCATCTTTTTTTTCTTGGATGTACATTGGATGTCCGGAGAACAAATACCCTGCAGCTATTGCTGGAAGAACGCAAGCTGCTGGTGGTCTGGGTATTGTTTTCCTGGGCTAACTTATCTATGGAATCTTCTAGCAGGACAATGTGACATGTCACACAGGTAGGAATGTCAGACACCAAGACTTCTAAGTCCTACCTTGGTCCCCTATTTCTCCAGACGTGAACTCAATACAGCATCTGTAGGACCACCTCTATCATCTTATTCACTCTATGGATACTCGCCTCCCCCCTCACCATCCATCAGGACCTTATTGATTTATTCCCATTTCATCTAGCTGCTGTCTATGCTGCACACGGCAGTTACTCTAAATATTAGATTGTGGTCATAGTAATGTGACTTAAAGCGACATTGTCACCACCTTTCTGTATAGGACTCATCTATCCAGCTGTAAAGCCTAAATTCTGCATTTTTCATACCTTACTTTATAATAGATTTCTTAGCGCTTGGTCCAGTGAAAAAAGTTTTTTTTATTATTAATGGATTGGGCCACCTGGGCAGGGCTTCACAAACCCTGTGCCACTTTGCCTTGCCTACTTCTGAGCCGTAGGCCCCGCCCCTCCGTGAACTAATGACCGTCAAGGCCCCATCCCCTTGGTGGCCATTGGGATGGGCCGACCTAGAGGTCTAGGCCACCAAGGGGGCAGGGCCTAGACTGTGATGTCACTGAGGGGCAGGGTCTATGGCTTCAGGACCAAGCACCAAGAAATTTATAATAAGGTATGAAAACTGCAGAATTTCGGCTTTACAGCTGCATAGAAAAAACCTCATATAGAAAGGGGGTGACAGTATCACTTTGTGCATACACACTATTATGGAAGAACATACACACATGCATTACTTTTTAAACTAGCAGGAAAAAAAACACTTTTTTTTTTTTTGTTGAAAAGTTTAGAAAGTTAGATCAGAGAGCAGGGTGGTCCTAGCAACATTCAGTATGTTGGCATTATATATATTATGACTGCAGGCAAAGGAAGAGAACTTAGATTTTCAGTCCTGGGGTTTATTCATTTGAACAAGGCTTGCAAAAAAAGATTAATAGTTTGCATGTGCTTCCTCTACATTTTCTTTCCAAACCTCCATTCTTAACTTAAAATGACTACTTCAACAAAGCCTATTATTTAATTTTTTCAATTTAAGTCATTTCAGGTCTGGGAGGCAAAAATACAATCCACACATATACTTACATATTTGATACAGCTCTCTACATTGTGAGAGGTCCATAACATACAGACTGCAGAATAGGTCTGAGACTTGAACAGGCTTTTTAGAAATTGCCATTGATGTCTTCAGTCACTTCCAGCTGTGAACCATGGCAGCCTCGCAATCTGCACTGCCGTTGCAGACTATTTGGTATAATCTCAAGCAGTACAGTAAGTTTGATCAGGACTCAGAAATACGTTGACTGTACAATGAAATCTTGTCGGTTTGCTGTTAACCTTCAAATTGAAAGTTAAGACTTGGGAACAATACCATTTTTTTTGCCATGGGCTCCTCTTGAAAAATACAGATATGGTGCATTAATAATATATGCTGAAGTGCTTGTGTGCAAACGGAGTAGAGAAGTTCTACTGCATAGCAGAGGGAGTTGAATGCTATTGAAACGTATAATTGAAAAGGTTTAAAATTAGAGATGAGCGAATTGTTTGGCAGTCAGTTTATCAGCCTAGAAAAGCTGCATCCAATCCTGGAAAACTTCTCCCCGTTTCCCAGGACTGGATCCAGCTTTTCCAGGCAGCTGGGGAGGAGAGAAACCGAGTTCAAAGGCAGCCGTCTGATAAACCGACTGCTGAGCTAAAGAATTGCTTCTCTTTGTTATTAACGTAAATTCGCTCATCTCTAGTTAAAATAAATGAAGGTTGATTGGTTCAGGTTAAACGGGTCCCAGTGTTCTCCAAAGCAATTGGACGCTTTCTGCTTCAAGGGTTCTAGGTATTTATTTTATTTAACACAGACCAAATTGAAAAATACAAGACTCTCAAGTAGTCACCATTTAAGAAGTTTATGTATTTATTTTAAAGACTACTTATAGATGTTGTCTATCTTCCAATAGGCTGGCAATTTCTAGGTCTTGAAAAAAGGACTAGATCCCCTACTAGAGCCCACTAAGCAGCGGAGCATCCTTGTATAATGTACATTGCGACAAGGCATCAGTGGATGATTTTTAGAGGCTCAGCTCTTACATGTATGGCTGGACAGAGAACCTTCTGCTCTTCTTATGGCCTCTATATCATATTATTAGTCTCCCCCACCTCCTTCCTCTCCTTCATTAGTCTATGCCTATATGTTATACATATAATAATATCTATTATCTTCAATTATGTGGTACTTGTGTGTGTGTTTTAAAGGGATACGGAGAAAGAAAAACTGTTTCCAAAGCAACTGGTGCCAGAAAGTTATGCAAATTTGTAAAAATCCCTTCTAATTGAAGATTTCAAGCCTTTCAGTACTTATAAGCTGCTGTATACCCTGGGGGCATTTGCTACTGCTCTGAAGAGTTCCTGTCACAGACAGAGGTGGCAGCAGAAAGCACTGTGTAAGACTGGAAAGGACACACCCCTTCCTGCAGGACATACCGCAGCTGATAAGTACAGGAAGAATTAGGTTTTCTTTAATAATTAAATCTATATACACCAGTTGTGTTAAGAACATTTTTCTTCTCTAGAGTACCTTAAAAAAAAAAAAAAAAAACACACCTCAAATTTACTCCAAATAAAAGGGGTAACTGACCCACTAAGAAAGAAGCCTGCATGCACATGCCACAGAAACACCTCATTCTAATACTGGATAGATTTTCAGCCACAATTGAAATGGTAACGTGCATCATGGTAAAAAGAAGAAATCACAGTTTCCTGCCTACGTTGCCTTCCACCCACTTGGCTCAATGATGACAATTCCAGTGAGATGTGCAACCAAGCAAACCGTTAAATTCAGTGAGTAATCAAAGCTGTCAGTGATGTGAAAAAGTAGTCCGCATGAGACTGCCCGGTCCACTGCTGAGCCTGCAAGTCCCCAAAGACTTTTCGACTTTTACTAATTGCAATTCTTAGGTCAAATCTGCTTTCCAACCTTTGATTTTAGTCTTTTTTTTAACTAACCACAGCCTGATCTATGCAATAAAATAAAACATCAACCGGGGAGCAAAACTAAGAGACATTGGATTGTCCTGCTAGACAAACAAAAAGAAAGTCAGACACAAACCATCGGAGAACAGATTTTAATAGCAATTCAGGTATGTCAAATATACAGGTATTAGATTTTTATATATATATATTATTTACCTAAATAGCACTTACATTACAAAACAAGTTTATTAGACTATTTGGAAAAATAAACATCCACCAAGATCACAGGAAAATTGTATATCTACATGTAGTGACTGAGATTACCAAAAGTCAAAACATCAAAGTTATTATTACATCAAAAGAACGCTTCTACCACTTGACATACATTCGTTTATCATGTACAATAAAGTTTTAGTACTGGAGTTTTACGAAGAGTTTAAAAAGACAAAATTTTTCTTTTTTTTTTTTATCTAGTTCCCAGATCTTTCATACAACTTGCAATACGTATCCCAGAGATTTAAAGTGTCTTTGTGCATACAATGTCGTTATTCCAATGCAAACATACACAGCCTTGCCGCAGCTATACAGATAAACCAGGGATGGGGAACCTGCAGCCCTCCAGCTGATGCAGAACTACAATCCCCATCAAGCTAAAGCTTTGGCTGTCCAGGCATGATGGAAGTTGTAGTTTTGCAACAGCTGGAGGGCTGAAGGTTCTCCATCCCTGGGATAAACAGTCTGTTTTACAGGAACAGAGCAAGCTCAAATTTTCAAACTTAAAGTCACACTGCAGTATTAGGCTGCAACTGGGCTAACATAGTATGGCTTGGTAAGGGAGATGTATATGTAGTATAGTCAGAGATACATATCCCACACTAAGGGGGAGATTTATCAAACTGGTGTAAAGTAGAATGGTCTTAGTTGCCCCTAGCAACCAATCAGATTCCACTTTTCATTCCTTACAGATTCTTTGAAAAATGAAAGGTGGAATCTGATTGGTTGCTAGGGGCAACTAAGATGATTCTACTTTACACCAGTTTGACAAACCTCCCCCATAATTTTTAGGAAATGTTTCTCAGCATTCTGCTGCTGGGATTTGGTTGAATCCCATTCTTCCTATTACATATTGTACAAAGATAGATCACAGTTATCTAAATATGGCCTTATGCAACCCTCATTACATTGGTTTCTTAAAAGGTATCAGCAAACTTCACCTACTGTCCTTTCTTTAGCTCAGAAATGGAGAGATGCATTTCATGCTGGGCAAAACAGTTCCGAGGCAACCGCATGATGCCCAGCAAGTTCCTTGCTGTGAGGTTTTCTAATTAAGGTACAGGACTTATTGGGTGTTATCTCTCCAAATCCATACTGAGATTCTGTTTGTATGTTTTTATAGTGGTTACAGCTCTTTTTGCTATCCAGATCTACAAATGCCCTGCATTTCCTAATGAAAGGATACAATTTTTACTACCTGCAAGCACCACTGGGAGAAACACAAGAGCTTACTGCATACTGTTGAGTTCAGTGAATGAACAGCATATTGTAAGCTCCCCCTAGTGGTTAGTAAAAGCAGACAGAATTTTATCATTTATAGGGATTTCTGAACAGTTATCACATATCTGGGGCATAGATAAAGTAGTGCTGGACCCCACGAATCACAAGAAAAAGAGTCCACTATTTAAGAGGCGAACATCATAGAATTGATTTGATTATAAAAGATCAGCCCAACTGGCACACCGTTCAAATAGGTAAACCAGAACACGGTTCTCACCTATCCTATACAGTGCTGCCTATAGGAAAAGCCTTTCAACCACATCTATACAGAGTATTTGGTGTGGTGTGTCCGAGAGATGTAACGGTTTAGTGGTTCAAGTTCTATTATAAAATTAGTCAATTCAGGATATTGCAACAAAATGGTGCTTAAGGGCAGACATTGAATTTAAGGACAAAATGTGGAATTCATGCAGATTCAGGGACGTGTTACACAGGCCGATTATCGTTCGAAAAAACATTAGATCATTTAGATTTAAATGATAATTGTTTTGTGTAAACAGCAGGCAACAAATAAACAACCAACGACAATCGTTTGATAGAATCTGGACCTATTTTCCGACTGTATCCATAAAATTAAAGGAGTTGGAGGGACTAAAGAAAAAAAACCTGCATGCAAATTTTTTTTTTCCCGTTATTCAAATGGATTCTGCAACTGAAGCCCCAGTGGAGCTTGTGAACAGTGTAAACCTTGCCTTAGACAAGCCGTTACCAACCAGACTGTATTGCCTTTAATACATAGCTGCAAATCTGTGAAAATTAAAGATGTATATGCCATAGTGAGATATCATCTAGCTATCCATATACCAAAGCAAACAAAAACATAAGCTTAGAAGCTATTCACCCTTATAGAAGCAGTTTTTAAGCTTTTCACTGGCTATTCTGAAATATATAACACGACTAGAAGGAAGAACACTGTGAATCAGATGAAGGCATAATGTAAACCATTCTGACAATTTTGGTATATTTGAAGGCACTAGAAATGGGGAATAAAGGCATAATAAGCATTACAAATAAAACAAAATAAAACAAAATAGAGGTGCTACCAAGTGAAACCAACTAGATCCCACGTTTTATCTATCTATGGCCTTATACCTATGGCATGGTGCATAGCCTATTAAACAGTACACAAGATTTCTCCACCATATGGTGCTCCAATACAGCAAGGTATGATGGAGGAGATCGACTAAAGAAGCAATCCTTTAAACTGGCAGACTATTTTTGTCAAACGCCATATAAATCTGACAGCAAAAAAAGGAATACTGATGTACAGTACAACCCTATGTACTTCTATAAGTGTCGTAATAACCACATACAGCTGCCCGTTTTTTCATCAGCTTCTACTAAGGATTGTGGCTAAATACATGTTTGTAAATGTTGCTGAATATGATATAAAGAAAAAAAAAATAGTTATCTACCCCAGATGCCTCAACTTCCATCCATCATCACCACCACCTCTCATCTCTTCTCACGGCTTCTAAAATGAAGAGTCAGTGCAGAACCACCTGATCAGCTAGTCACCGACTACAGCAGTGTTCATTCTCAGCTAATGATTGGACTTGTCTAGGGAGCTGGAGCTGCAGGGAATTTGGGTAGATAAGTACTGCTTGTTTGTTACATCATGCCAAGCAACATATAAAAAAAAAAAAATAATTCACCAGAATGACTAACTGGAAGGTGAAGGTTTTAGACTGCCTACAGGTCCTTCTAGCTTGTGAACTTTGTCTTACACCCTCTGTGACTTCACATCTAATAAAATACACTAAAACATAGATAAAGCTATCTGCTATTCTGATTCATTACACTGTTTTAACCATAAAATCTGTAATTTTGTTACAAATGTCAACAACATATATGAAAGCAAGCATATAAACACCCTATGTAGTCAGTGGCAAGAAAAACAACACAATCAGTGGATCAATCCATTTCCATTCATTTCATAGTAGTGAGAGTGAAAGATCTCTTCAGTTTGGGGGCTCCATCCACGTGCTCTCTTCTAGTTAGTATCCCTAGAATAAATTCTATGCCATAGGGCGAGGGTCAAACAGGTGTCCCTCCAGTTGTTGCAAAAATCCAAGCTTTAGCTGTCCAGGCATGATGGGCATTGTAGTTTTGCAACAGCTGGAGGGCCGCAGTTTGACGTGTATGCCATAGAGTGTCTCTGGGAACTGCAAACTACCCCTTTAATTTTTATATAAATAATTCCAGTTTTATATTAGAGTAACATCTAAAAAATAAAGCATCTATTCCCAGTGGGTTAAAATAGGTTTCCTAGCACTTTTAACTTAAAAAGTATATATGTTCTATAAAAGGTCAAGGTGGTAAAATAGGCTTAAAAGGGGTTTAAGGATAGGCCATCAATCACTGATCGGTGAGTTGCTGGTACCCAGCAGCTCCCCGATCAGCTGTATAGCACCAGTACTACACATTGAACAGCATCGGAAGGAGGTAGCTCCATTCATTGTATAGCAATGGCTACGAGTAACTGCAGCTCAGCCCCCGTTCAAGGATGCCCCTTCAGAAAAAAATAGACTATGGCCCTGATTTACTAAAACTGGGTGCATCATGGTGTTCGTTCTGACAATGTTTGGTGCACGGAGGTAATTTTCCCGCGTCTTGCTTTGTTTTTTTACTTAAGTTTTTCGTTGTTGTTGCGAGGAGGATCACTCCACTTTCTATCAGGTGAGTGAACAAATTGTCAGTTTATATTCCTTACCATAGTACCATAGCAGATGCTGCTTTATAAAAACATGAAGCCAGCGTAGGCTTGCAGATGTAAAACAAGATCTACTTAAAATAATATTTCCTATGCTATATGTAAAGTTAATCTGTGTACAAAATCTACTCCACAGATTTAGGTATTAAAACAAAAAAACATGAACCTTCAAAAAACTTGTCTGTCTTTTAATTTTCTTTTCATAAGTTTTCTTTTCTAACAAAATTTTATAAAACAGGATTTCACCCCATACAATTAGAAAGTAGCCGCCCCCGACCCCCATCGTCCTGCCGAAAAAAGGGTTGTGAGTGCTGCAGCCTCTTCATCCATTACCAAGCAAAGCCCTGTACATCAAGTAGCAGCTTTGGCTGGAATTGCTGCATATATGGAACTGTGCCTGGTATGAATTAAAAGGCTGCGGCACTCTGAGAGTGGTCATGCCTATGATGCAAGTACGGTATATACTAAAAAAAAAAAAAAAAGTGCAGAGTGGTAACCCATTCACAGGTTGTATTGCAAATAGTTGAAATGCAAAATGTGGTACGGTAATAAAACACGCACTATCAATCTGAATGAAGGACATATCTAGCTCAGACCATTTAAGAGGCGCTGAATGACGCTGGAAGAATATACTGACCCTTTGACAGCAGTTACTAGAATTAGGTATTTTTGGAAGTTATTTCATGACGCAAATTGTACCTTTTAGTTATTATTAAAAGGCCGACTTCAAAACTAGGAAATCACTTGCTATACTGCATATCTACATCCTTCCCTCCTGTGAACCCTCTCAGACATCATAAGAGTAATAATAATAATAATTTCATTTTTCCCATAGTTCAGCAATACAAGCAGTCATAATAAACTTTGCAATATATCTGGTATATATCAGACTTTCCATTCTCCCCTGTAGTGAGCACTCACTCTCAATTCAGAGACAGCAATGAAGATAAAATACTAGTTTTACTGAGGGACCTGGTTACAACAGACGCCCACAGAAATCTATGGAGAGGGGAGAGAGGATGAGGGAGAAGGAAGCTACAGAGAAACAATGCCAGACACAAAGACGCTGCTATTTTATCATACTCCTTCATTCACAGCTATAACCAGAGCTACATTTACAACTACACTGCTTATTACTGCTGTATAAAGTCTCCTATTCTACTGCTTCTGACAATATCCTATAGAGACAAAGAGAAGGACCTTATGTGTGTCTATGTGCAGTGTATGTATAAAACAGAAGCTAGCCGGCCATAGGAGGTATGCTTACAGGGAACAGACAATTAGATACAGAAAAATGCTCATAAAACAATTATTCCTTATGTAAACGCAACAATTTGAAAAGTCTAATGGTATTTAAAAATTTTCAGGAGGCAGGGAGCAACATAACAAAACAAGCTTAACTTGTCTCTCTGCCTCCGAAGCACTGCTTCACCACTCCGGGACCTCCGTTGGGTTCTGTAACCCCAGATCCAGCAACGTCACGACTCAGCTGATTGAATGTCCACTCAGCCAATCAGTGACTGGGGCAGGACACTGGTGGGAAATAAGCTCCAGCATATCCAGGGCAGTGAGAGTGTTAAGTAACACTTAATTATTATGTTTCCCCCAGCTCCTGGGAAATTTTTAAAATTGCTGAATTTCTCCTTTAATTAGAATTAATTGGTGCTATTTTACGGCTATTGTGCAAGTCACAGCAAATTATCACTAATTAAATGCTAAGTGTGAACATCGCCCAAGTGAGATTAATTGTTCCGCTGTTCTTGGAAATTTACAATACAGTATATCTAACAGTACAGAAAATACAGAATGTTACTGCAGCCCTGACTAGTGTTTGGGAAAAAAAAAAACACAGTATGAGCAAAAATCTGTAATGTCTACCGCAGGGCCTGAGGGGTAGTGCGTGGCACAGAGATTCAAAGAGTACCAAAGAGAGAATCACCGCATTGCACGCTCCCTCAGGCGCTGCACCAGGTATAACAAAGTGTACAAGTTTTACCTAGAGCATTCTGATAGGATAAAAGAGTCATTGTTTTATGAAGATGTCCTCATTTGAAAGATAGCTCGATAACTAGACAATACTGAGCAAGGGGCTGTAACAATCTCCCATACATTTCTATAAGGGGGCACTTTAAAGAGTCTTAATGGGTTGCAATTGGTTAAATTTCAAAAAGCTTAATCATACTATAAAAAAAAACAAAAAAAAAAAAAACTGCAAGACAAAAAATAAATAATGAGATGAAAGCACTGATAAATGGAAAACCAGAATTTATTCCCTGCATACACGCAGTCTGCACACTACTTTCTTCACCTTTGGCCCTTTTTGACAGACCTTTTCCGGCTGATAATCGGCAGCATTCATAGCCGTATTTTGGGGGCGGTAGTGACTTTTTTTTTTTTATTTAAATAGAAGTCATTTACTAATCTCTATACCTTTGACACCAGCTGAAGACCTGTGCAGCGACCCCCAATCCATAGACCCTACAAGGATGTAGGTATCAGCCTAAAGATCATGGAGACGACACAAGGCAGATGAAGGGACAAACTAGTGATGAGAGGAAGACTTGATGCGTGTTGGTTAGTGATGAATGTAACTGGAGCATGCTTAAGTACGTCCAAACCTGGAAGTATCAACATTTGATTACTGGTGGCTGAAGTAGGATACAGCACTAGGGCTGCCAGGAAAACATGGATAAAGCCATAGGCAATGTTCCCACTGCGTAGGTTTCGTAATAATCACGGCTGTTGTAACAACGGCCGTGACTGCTACGGAACTTACGTAGTGGTACCTTCTAAGGAATCCCAGCCGGAGTGTATACACATGATATACACTCTGGCCGGGATCCCTAGCGACGCCGCAAGAAACTGACTGACATGAAACTAACAAAACCCTATCAGTTCACACAATGGAGTGTGCAGCTCCATTGTGTGCAGCAGGAGATTCGGATGCGCCCACAGGGGATTAGGATGCGCTCGCATCAGAATTCAGCGGCAGTAAAGATCATCCGGCTGATACTGCAGTACTGGGCGGGATGATCTTTTCTGACACCAGCCATTCCAAGTCACAGAACGGCCGGTGTCTAACAGAGTGGGAGCATAGCCATAGGCTGTATTCAAGTTTTCCTGGACTCTCTAGGGCTGCACCTGCTTCAAATGCTGAGACTTCTGGGTTTGAACGGACTCAAGCATGCTCGAGTTGCAGTCATCACTAACAAATACGCATCAAGTCGTCTGATCTCAGCTGATAATGAGTGATTAAGGCAATATCAATTTGCACCAGAAGGATAATTGGGGGGGGGGGGGTACTAATTTTAGGCCTTCTTCCATGTACAGTTTTGTTAAAGGACCATAAAGTACTATTTAACCCCAATTAAATGGGCTTTACAATTTAGTTAACACACTAATGATGAGACCAGGAGAGATATAAAGGGTTACTGTACATTACACAACGTAACCATTAATCCCGCTGCATGCCACCTACAGCCCCCTGCCCACACATTGGTCATGTATGAAAATTTGGGAAATTTCAGCAGAACCAACTAGTCACAAATGCAGGGTAGGGCAATATAGCAGACATGGGGAAAAAAGGGACATAATTAATATGGTTTTACATTAAGACACCGCAGTTAAACCAAACTATTCAAAGTGATACATTTCGGAACCCTACATTTGCCTTCCAGTATTATGCCATTAAGGTGCACATTAAAATGAACAAAGAGTAAAAAAATTACAGCATGCAAAAATGTAATCTATGAATGGAAGGACAAACATTCAGGCAAAAAGTCGAGTTTCTTGGTGCAGCCACACAATGTTAGCGTTCACTTTCTTTAAGAGGTAGAAATCTTTTCCTTTAACCAAGCAGCATATAATAATAGGTCTAGTAATAGGAATGGCATTGTTCACAATGTCAAATTAAGGCTCTGACTGATATTCTATGGAGACAGTTGAGATCTTTTATCTTCATTACACATATTCAGAGAAAAAGTTTAAATTGGAATATGGAACAGAACGGCATAAAAGCTTCCTGGGCCTCACGCTGATAAAAGGTTAAAAAGCCGCATGTCCCGCTTCTGCAGTCCTCGATTGTTTCTGATGGAAAAGTGGACTTATTGGTGGAAAAGGCCAATTAATAGCGAGATACACGGCATGAGCCGACACAGCTATGCATATATCTGAAAGATCCAATTCTACTTTTATACACAAAGTCTGCTGCCAGGCTGCGGCTCTGTGACCTCCAATTTCCACTGTACTATGTACCCATTTATCTCTCTCCAAATCCTTCTACCCCTCTAATTATTCTTAGTACGGCCACTCATCACTAACACACACACATACACACAATAGATGCTTCCACTTTGTAGGGTGAATCGGTAAATCAAGACGATCAAGAATCGGTAATCAAGACTTGATCCAAGAAGAAATGTCATCACCAATGAAGAGAGCTGCCTCCCATTAAAACTGGTTCACGAGACAAGAGTCTGGAGGTTACTTCCCGGAGCTTCTAATAATTTAGTATATTTACATATATCTACCATAAGTATTTCCAGTTTTAATCTTTGTAAACAATTAACTAAGGGGTTAACGTTGAATGGTTCAATGGCTCAGTATCAAAACAGATGCATTTTAGTGTAAAATAATGTTCCACCTATGTAGAATTATTTCTCTCCAACGCAACCACCATTCTGATGACCATTGTATAAAAGGCACGGCTTCGTTCACATGGAGATTGCCAATATAAGATATATGATGGTGGAAGAATGGTCCCAATTTTAAAATGTGACCAGAATAAAAAATAAAAAAGGCAGCTGTCTTGCCATAGCACCATAACCTTCCCTTCCAATCATCCTCAATCAACCTTCCAGAGAAGAACCTTATCCCGTTTACCCACCCTCCAAAAAGTTTCCTTAGCTATGCCTATATCACTTCAATTTTCCTGAGTATTATTATAAAAAGGTAAACCCCTTCCACCAAGATGAAAAAGAATTAGAATGAAGAATCACAATTAAAAAAAAAAGAAAAAAAAGAAATGAAAAAAAGGTTACCACAATTACAAGTGCAAATATTCTTGAAGGTATGTTCTCGATTATCTGGTCATTGGCTCCCAATCAAAAAGACAAATTATTCGTCTAAAATACTCTGCAGAAGGGCGATCAAGTTCTTTAATCCATAGATATAGCCAAAGTCTTTTTCTTCACTTGGAAAGACGTGAGCAAAATCAATCATCCTCACATCGACTTGTGTGCTGTCCCTCAGGTCCGCGGAAACCTGGCAATGTACATTTTCCAGTTTAGTCACAAGGTTCCCATTCAGATGCTCCTGTGGAACATGATTCTGATTTTTCCTGGTTTTGTCTTCAGCTAAGATCCCTCCTTCCATAAAGGCTTCACTGTGCAGTCTTTTGGGACACGTCTTTTTGTTCACCGAATGGATTCTAGACCGTTTCTTCTCGACCTGTTCCTCGTTTTTCCCATTCTCCATGGAGCTCAACACGCTGCTGATGTTATTATTACACTCTGTCACCTCCTCTTCTGTAGGCAGCTCTGTGGTGGCAACCTTCTTCTCGTGGACTTTTCCATCCACTGTCTGGACTGGTTGCAAACAAGAACCGTCATAAACAAACAGCAAGGAGCTTGCATAAAAGTGAAGGGTGTCCTGGTTCTCAAACCACTGCAGGATGTTCTGCACTTTCTGGAGGCACGCAGACACCACATCCTTTCTCACATAACAGCCATTGTTAAAGAACTTTGATAGACCTACGAAGAAGAAGAAGTAAAAGATTTCACTATAGTTTCCTGTTAAAACAAAATAGAATAAAAATTTGCTGGTGCCTTTTTTTAAAAAAAATATTGGACTATCGCTGCTATGCATCCTCCTTCCCGCTCTGTGTCTGTGTGAGCAAGAAGGCTCCATAAACTTACATTATGCGGTGGTCATGAAACAGTTGGGAGAGAACGTGCTGAGCATGGACTACTTCCAGATTGTTCTCCTGATCAATCATATTCCAAACAATCAGACCCCGACTAATCAACACTTTTGACAAGTCCAATTTTTATTTTCTAATGACCAACTGCTTTAAAGCGACTCCGTACCCACAATCTGACCCCCCCCCCCCCCCAAATCGCTTGTACCTTCGGATAGCTGCTTTTAATCCAAGATCTGTCCTGTGGTCCGTTCGGCAGGTGATGCAGTTATTGTCCTAAACAACTTTTAAACTGGCAGCCCCGTGCTCAAAGGCCGGGGCTTACATTGTGTATGCATTAGGCTGGCACAAACTCTCTGTCCCTCCTCCCCGCACCCTCATCATTAGGAATGCTCCAGGCAGATTTCCTACTATTCCACAGCTGTGTGAATACTGAACATGGTCTGGATCGTTAAGGGACCTGGGCAATGTTCAGACAGGAGATAATGTTCCAGTAGCATTCCTAATGATGAAGGGGGTGGGGAGGAGGGACAAAGAGGTGGTGCAAGGTTAGGGCACAGATACTCCAGTTGGGCACGGAGCTGCAAGTTTAAAAGTTGTTTTTTAGGACAATAACTGCATCACCTGCCAAACGCACTGCAGGACAGATCTTGGATTCAAAGCAGCTATCTGAAGGTACAAGAGGTTTGGGGGGGGGGGGTTAGACTGTGGGTACAGAGTCGCTTTAAATATTTGATGCTGGGTGGAAAATCTATAGTACCTCCACCAATGTTGCTATCTCTCTGGCCTCCCATAGGTAGATTAAAAGGGGTTTTCCATAGACGAAACCCCTTTAACGGTCTAGTACATTAATATAAAAAAAACAGAAAAGGTGGTAATAGAACGGTACTTGATTCATGTTTTCCTTCAAACTATCTGATCTGCTGTCTTCATTGCCTCACTTTTCAGGTAGTGTACATCCTTTAACTTACTTCCTGTTCCTGCTGTACATCCTAGCTGGTAATTCAGCCAACTCTATCTCCCTTTCATTATGTAGGAGGCTCCCATAGGTGTAGTGGGTTTGGTTATGGTCAAGATAATACAGTGGGAGGGGGACAGTTAAAAAAAATTCCAGCTAGTGTTTACACACTTCTTTACAGGATGTACTCAATTATGCTGCCTGAATCCGGGAAAGAGTCGTCAGGGTGGTCCACCGTGGCCTCTCCTCTTTTCACTGGTCGTGATTAAGAGATCTCTCCTAACACGCACACAGGGAGAGCTCTATCAATCAAGGTCAGTGGGAAGCAGCTACTGGGGACCATCCTATTCCCTGCTGGTTTAATGACTAAAATTCATAGGGAATCATACACCACTGTAATGAGGGAGCCTTGACCTTATTTCCTGTCTGTGGGTCAGACTGCATTCAAGTGATAAAATGGTATGGGTAGAAAAAGTCATCTTACATCACATGCATTGCATTAAGGATCATTAGTAATAAAAAAAAGGAGCAATTGATATCTAAGGACACAAACTATTCACAAACTATTGTGGCTAGTCATTCTAAATGAAGCAGCATTCTGTTGCTGAGTTCTTCCACAGCAACCAACATTAAATGTTACCTCAGGCTTATAAAAAGGGACTAACTCCAAGATGTAACAAGTATCTAGAAGCCTTTTTCAGGCTGCTAATGGATGGAAATAAAGAGTCTGCACAATGTCTGGCTTCCAAGTGCATTCACTGCAGCCTTCATTCCTAACTCCCTCCACTCTTCACATACAATATACAAGTTACTCACCGTGTTTTATTGTATCTTTTGTCAGGCTCCGTCCATAATGCTGGTTTTGAATCTCAAAGTTGTCGGAATCCATGTGATAAACCTATTATAAAATATTACACCACAAGAAAAGTTAATTGCACAATTTTGTTCTTGCAACATATAAGAATTACTAAAACATCAGGAACGTCACATAAAAACCCTATCCAAAAAGAAACAAGAACAAGAGAAAAAAAAATGTAATTTAAAAAAAAAAAAAAAAAAGTCTGGATGTACAGGATGCAGCAGACACGTATCTGGTGCAACACTGCCACCTGCTGGACAGAGAGGAGAGAATCTGACAACCCTGTTCTGCCTAAAGATCATGGATTCTGGCAGGCATTTAGTAGCTTTTAATTTTTATCCCAAAACCTAATTTGTACTATAAATGTACATCGTGTAGTCAGTCCTACTTTACTTTTTAACAAAAGCCATTTTCTTTGCTCCACATTGTATCCAGTCCCAGTGGTTTTACTCTGTTTAATTATCACCTATCGGTGCTGTTCAATTCTCGTGCACCGGCCTGGGTCTAAGCACTGGAGGTGGACAAGACGCCCCCTCCCCCTCAGTGTGACAACATCCCCTCCCCTCTGGGATGCAGCCCTGTTATTTCTAATGTCTAATGTCGTGTCTTTGAGGGGGAGGGGAGGGTGCCAGGCCCGTCTCCTTAGATCGTCTGCAATGACCAGGGCCAGTGCACAAGTAGTGAACGGCGCAAAGCACAGGAAACGGGCAGCATTTTGAAAAATACCTGCCACCAGGATCACCACGCCAATGCCGACCGTGTAATACAAAAAAAAAAAAAAAAATTAAAAAAGGATGATGATGATGATGACGAACCTGGTGGTACATTAGCTATAAGTTACCCCTATCCACAGAAGATAACAAGCTGATCTGTGGAGATCTAACAGCTGGGACCCCCATGATCCCGAGAACAGAAGAAATTTTTTCCCCCGGAAAGAATGGTGCGCACCGTTCATGCATGGATAACGCTCTGATCATCCTCTACGGTTCAGCAGCCCCATTGAGAATTAATAGAGCTCTGGCCATGCACCATTCATTCTTAAGACAATTTTGTCCCCATACAAGGGTCCCAGGCAGTCAGGCCATGAAAACTTGCATTGTTATGCCCTATACTATGCGTAAAGGTCGCCGTTGTGATAGAGCCAGACTTCAGTCTAAAGCCCCTTTTACACCGGGCCACTGCAAGAATCAAATGAGCGATGTTAGCGCTCGTTTGCGCCTCATTACCCGCTCGCTGCCGCCGCTACTACATGCGACGGCACAGAGCGGATGAGAACGGGGGGGGGGGTCTGCACGCTAGATCGTCCCGGCAGCTCATAGCAGATAGCAGCGGTCTGCTACCACTGCTCCTATTGCACAAAGCCATGGCAGCAGATCGCTGCTATATTAGTCACAGTTACTGTGATGTCACAGGAGGCTTGGCTGAATCCCCCAATCCCCTGAGTGATTCCCCATCTCTAACCGGCCAGAAGCAGCTGCAGCAACTTCGCTGACTGTGCAAAACTCTGCAGTAAAAATTAGAGCTATGTTCACACGTTTGAGTCTTATTGCAGTACTGCAGCGTATTCACAGAAATGATGCAGAAACACAATTAAATTATGCTAAACAGCAGAGAGGATCAGAGTCGGCACTTCCAATCCCATCTGGAGAAAAAACAAGGTAAACCACCCCAGCCGTCCCTCATGCCGGCCCCCCTCTGCCACGTCATCAGCTGCTCAGCCGCAATTGGCTGAGCACAGTTATGCGGTGAGTATAATGCACCTCCCATACTTTATTTCAATATCAGCGTTACAGGTAGAGAATACAGCATCCTGTGTGGGTGGGACTACAATAAAAATGATAAAGTACTGCAAGTAATTCAGTAACAGAATGAAGCTGCAGTGTGTGAACACAGCCTAGATCATGCGTGTCAAACTCAGGCCCTTCAGCTGTTTCAAAACTACAGTTCCCCATCATGCCTAGACAGCCAAAGCTAAAGCTTTCGCTGTGCAGAAATGATGGTAATTGTAGTTTTGCAACAGCTGGAGGGCCGAAGGTTCCCCATCCCTGCCCTAGATGTTCTACAACAGATTTGGGCAGGGAATGGGCAGGGTGGAGGACTGTGATGAATAGCTGAGGGAAAGCAATGCATTCTGGAACCTGTAGTACTGTGTACAACCAGGAAGTACAAAAACACAAAACAGAAGAAAAAAAAACAACAAAACAAATGGATTTTTGGTAGTTTCAAAACTGGGATAGATAGTTAAGTAATGCTATATGCTTCTGCAGAAGTTTAATTTTTCCCCTCTACCTGGAGTTCCCCTTTAAGGTGTAGGGGGACCATGCCGAATAACAACATACAGATGACTTATGGTGATAGGGGGTCGGCTGTGATGGAAAAATCCTGGTTGACCCCTTTGTTCAGTGAGAGATAAGCCGCAGCAAAAGCGCTCTTGCTACGGCTTACCCCTCCCATCCCCACTGAAAACACATGAACACTCTGCTGTGCCGAAAGTGTACGGGAAAGACGAGGGGTGGGGGGAGATATAACTGACAGATGAATGATCATTCAGCCATCAGTTATTGAAAGTGTATGGCCACTTTTATAGAAACTATCATGAATTTCAAGTACTTGCTCTCTAAAAAGGTATGCAGCAGGTATGTCGTTGGCACCCCCACCATACCTCTTTATTTTATCAGTGAACCAATTCGTAGAGACCATCATAGCTGTGCTAGGGAAAGCTGGGTGAGAAACTATGCAATCGCCCTGATCTATTATTCTAGTTGTGAAGCTGCTGTTGCACAGGAAACCTATCCTTATCCGTTTATATTTTTTTCTTCCAATTGAATAGCGAAGCATTTTTCATGTTTTCATTCAACACCCGAGCGTCTTCTCACGTCCCAGCTCTTAATAGGATTTATATAACGCCTGTTTCATTAAAAGGCTGTGATGGCTCTTAATGCCGTCATGTTTATCTAAGCTTATGCGTCCCCTGCTATCGCAGGATCTCCCGCCTTCCCTCCCGATCATTAAACACTTGAGATTCAGATATAATCTGTTTAGTTTAAAGCCCGGCCTAGCCCTCCATGTGAAGCCCCCACTCCAATAAGCCGCCAAAAGGCTACAGCTGCATTGCGTGCACTCGCCTGCGTCCTCACCGAGTGTCAGCACCAGCCGTGGGAATCGTGTAAATCACAGGAGAAGGGCGCTAAGGCCTCCTAATAATCTTCTTATTCCAAGCATCAGTGTTTACCTTCGGGGAAAGGCTATGTAATCCGTACCCTGACACACCTAGGCACACATCAGAGGTCCTGCTCACAATTCTCAGGAAGCCTTACAGTGTATTAAAAGGGAAGAATGGTATAATAGAAGGATTAATATTTCTCAAATAACCGGCAATATCTGAAAGGCTGCCAAGGATTTGCAGATTCTAAGGCAAAGAGACAGACAAAAGGCATATGGAAATTTTTTGCATCCATCTTGCGGTGCCAAGCTTTACAGTGACAGAGGAGGAAAAGCATAGTACAGCTGCTTGGTGACAGCTACTCAGCCTGGACAGTTCTTACTTACCGAACAGGAATGCTTTCTGCTTAAGTAGGGGGGTTAAAAGTTTATGATCTCCTTCAATCCTGAGAACACTGAAGCTGCAACACTGGTTCAACACCATGGTCGCTTCACGGTTGTATGTTGCACAGAGATCCTCCCACTGTGCAGGGATCTGTAATATGGCTCAACTCCCTGCCCTGCCAGGTTTGATTGATATCTCTCTCCCTGTTGGGTGTACAGAGAAAGATCTATCAATCAAGACTAATGGAGCAGGAAGCCGGGAGGGACTGACCCAAGGATCTGTGGTTCAGGCAGCACGACAGTGGTGAGAGGTTCCCTTTAAGAGCTCGGCATTTTCATTTGCAAAGACAGAAAATAGACAAACACTTGCTAATATTTCTTTGGGGATTACTTTCTTCCTTCTATTCCTGAGTACTTTAGCACGATATGAGCTACAGAGCAACTAAATGTTGTGTGCAGTGACAAAGCAACTTCAATTATTGTCTATAATGATCTATCTGGGGGTAGTCACCGGCAATCTTTGATGTGAATCTGTCAGCTGCAATTCACATTCCAAACTGCGGATACTGTGGGAACAAAGAGATACAAGATATTTTTTATAAAGCCAGCTGTTCTTATATAGCATAGAAAAATGCTTTTATTTTCATATGGAAAGAGTCAAAGGGAATGCCCCAAGCAGGGAGAGGGATGGGAGGGGTAGTTAGTAGGGCTTCCGCTTTGGGAAACCCTCTGACTCTTTGCACAGCAAAATGACAGTATTTTTCTATGGTCTGGAAGCACAGCTGGATTTATGAATAGATACCATGTGTCTCCTTGCTCTATAGGAAAACCACGTGTCTCCAGCTATATAACAGCTGCTTATATAGTGCTTAAAGAGACTCTGTGCCCACAATCTGACCCCCACAAACCACTTGTACCTTTAGATAGCTGCTTTTTATTCAAGATCTGTCCCGGGGTCCGTTCAGCAGGTGATGCAGTTATTGTCCTAAAAAACAACTTTTAAACTTGCAGCCCCGTGCCCAACGGGCATGGCTTAGAATTTCTGTGCCCTAACTTTGCACCACCCCTTCGTCCATCCTCCCCACCCTCTTCATCATTAGGAATGCCACTGAAACGTTTTCTCCATGTTGAACATTGCACAGGTGCCTTAACAATCCAGCCCATGTGCCGGGCTGACACAGGTGATGAATAGTACAAAATCTGCCTGGACCATTCCTAAAGGTGAAGAGGACGGGGAGGAGGGACGGAGAGGGTGTGCCAGCCTAATGCGTACACAATCTAGGCCACGGCCGCTGGGCACGGAGCTGTAAGTTTAAAAGTTGTTTTTTAGGACAACAACTGCATCACCTGCCAAACGGACCCCAGGACAGATCTTAGATTAAAAGCAGCTATCCGAAGGTACAAGTGGTTTGGGGGGGTCAGATTGTGGGTACAGAGTCACTTTAACCTCTTAAGGACGGAGCCAATTTCCATTTTTTCCTCCTTGTGTTTAAAGGCCATAGCACTTGCATTTTTCCACCTAGAGACCCACATGAGCCCTTATTTTTTGCGTCACTAATTGTACTTTGCAATGACAGGCTGAATTTTTGCATAAAGTACACTGCGAAACCAGAAAAAAATAAATGTGTGGTGAAATTGAACAGAAAAAAAAAAAACTAATTTTTTTAAATTTAGGGGGTTTTTGTTTTTACGCCATTTGCCCTCTGGTAAAACTGACTTGTTACGCATTGTTCCTCAAGTCGTTACGATTACAACAATATATAACTTTTCTTTTATCTGATGGCTTGTAAAAAATTCAAACCATTCTTAACAAATATATGTTCCTTAAAATTGCTAAATTCCCAGGCTTATAACGCTTTTATGCTTTGGTCTATGGGGCTTTATGAGATGTCATTTTTTGCGCCATGATGTGTTCTTTGTATACTTATACAGCAAAGATCAATGAGATCGGCACTCTGATGCTTTCGGCTGCTGCAGCCGAAAGCATCCGAGTGCCGAGCCGGGATCAGCGCCATTTTGGCGGAGACCCCGGCCGGAGCAGGATGTGTGGAACGCTCCTCCGGGACAACGTCAGAGCGTTCAGAGCGGGGTCGCCGCCCGGCCCCGCTCTGAACACCTCTTAAGGACGCTTGACGTTATGTGTCCTTAAGAGGTTAAAGGGGATGCGTGGTAAATAAAAAAAAAAAAAATTCTTAAAATCAAGTTTTTATGTTAAAGGGGTTATCCAGTGCTATAACAACATGCCCACTTTCTTTCAGAGACAACACGACTCCTTTCTCCAGTGGTTTGCAATTAAGCTCCATTCACTTCAATAGAACTGAGCAGCAAAACCCTGCCCAAGCTAGAGACAAGAGTGGAGCTGTCTCTGGAAGAAAGTGGCAATGTTTTTGTAGTGCTGGATAACCCCTTCACGTCAGTAACATGTATATATACACGTTCCTATTGCACATACCCCGTGCAGTAGGAATGTATATATACGTTCCTGTTACTGACGGGGTTAATGATGAGAGAGCGGGATCCCTGCAGGGATAGCTATCCCGCTCTCATCTGACTGCAGCACCGGAGATAATGAGAATCAGCTGCGATCCCGCAGCTGACCCCCATTAACCCCTTAGTGACCGCCGATACGGCGGTCACTAATGGGCCGGTGCCGCCACTGTATTTCATCTCCCCCCACCGTGAATCCACGGTGGGGGGAGATGAAATAAGTAAAATCAGACCCCAGATCAGCCCCCCTAGTGCCCCAGTAACTAACCCCCCCTCCCCGCGGCTGCCATCAGATCCAAGATGGCCGCCACCATCACTGTGAACAGACTAAAGTCTGTTCACAGTGATCAAAAGAGAAAAATGAATGAAACCTGTAACCACCGCAGGTTGCCTGTAACCACAGCAGGTTGCCCCTGACCACCCCATGTTGATCGTATCCACCCCAGATTACCCGTAACCACCCCAGGTTGCCCGTAACCACCTCCAGATTACCCGGAACCACCCCAGACTGTCCGTTTCCACCCCACATTACCTGTAATCTCTTTTTTTTTTTTTTTTATCTTAGTAACTGCGCTATTGTAACCATTACTAGCTGCGGTTTTGCTCCAGCAAATTGGCGCTCCTTCCCTTCTGAGCCCTGCTGTGTGCCCATACAGTGGTTTATGCTCACATATGAGGTACCGTTCTACTCAGGAGAACCTGCGTTACAGATTTTGGGGTACATTTTTTCTCCTGTTCCTTGTGAAATTTAGAAATTTCAAACTAAACCAACATATTATTGGAAAAATTCAAGTTTTTCATTTTTACTGGCCAATTTTGAATACTTTAATACCTGTGGGCCAAAATGCTCATCCTACCCAAAGATGAATTTTTTGAGGGGTGTACTTTCCAAAATGGGGTGACTTTTGGGGGTTTTCTATTCTGTAGACATTACAGGGGCACTGAAAACGCACCTGGCGCTCAGAAACTTCTTCAGAAAAATCTGCACGGAAAATGCTATTTGGCGCTCCTTCCCTTCTGAGCCCGGCTGTGTGCCCATACAGCGGTTTATGCCCACATATGGGGTACTGTTCTACTCAGGAGAACCTGTGTTACAGATTTTGGGGTGAATTTTCTCTCCTGTTCCTTTTGAAAATGAGAAACTTTAATCTAAACGTGTATATTATTGGAAAATTTTAATTTATCATTTTTTTACGGCCTAATGGTGAATACTTTCCTCCAGCCCCTGTAGGGTTAAAATGCTCATTATACCCCTAGAATAATTCTTTAAGGTGTGTAGTTTCCAAAATGGGGTCACTTATGGGGGTTTCCAGTATACAAACCTCCTAAATCAACTTAAAAAAAGAACTGGTCCCTAAAAAAATCAGTTTTGGAAACTTTCACGAAAATGTGGTAATTTGCTGATAAATTTCTAAGCCCCGTAACACCCTAAAAAAGTAAAATATGTTTATGAAATGGAGCCAGAATAAGGAGGACATATCGGTAATGTGACTTAGAAAGTCATATCACATAAATTAGTTACTTTTTTTTTTAGAAGCAGAGAATTTCAAAGTTCTTAACCCCTTAACGACAAAGGGCGTATAGGTACGCCCTATTGCCGGTAAGGGCGTCCAGAGCGGGGCCGCACGGCGACCCCGCTCTGAACCGCGGCGGTCCCGGGTGCCACTTGTAGCCCGGGACCGTAGGTATTAGCGGGCACGGTCCGATCGCCGTGCCCGCTAATACAGTAATCAGATGCAGCTGTCAAACATGACAGCTGCATCCGATTACCGGATCCAGCGTCTCCCTGGTGTCTAGTGGCGGAGATCGCTCCTCCGGGATGTTATCCCGGAGGAGCGATCTCCGTTTCTGAAGCCGGCCGGGGACCGCTCCAAGATGGCGCCGTCCCCGGCTCGGCACTCGTTTACTTCCGGCTGCAGCAGCCGAAAGCAAACGAGTGCCGATCTCATGGATCTCTGCAGCATAGATATGAGATCAATGAGAGATCAAAGTATATATACTAGAAGTCCCCCAGGGGGGCTTCTAGTATAAGTGTAAAAAAAAAATATATATAGTGTTGTTGTCAATAAAAAGCCCCCTCCCCTAATAAAAGTCTGAATCACCCCCCTTTTCCCAGGTTATAAATAAAAGTTAACAAATAAATAAATAAACATGTTTGGTATCGCCACGTGCGTAATCGGCCGAACTATTAATTAATCACATTCCTGATCTCGTACGGTGAACGGCGTAAGCGCAAAAAAATCCCAAAGTGCAAAATTGCACATTTTTGGTCGCATCAAATCCAGAAAAATTTTAATAAAAAGCGATCAAAAAGTCGTATATGCGCAATCAAGGTACCGATAGAAAGAACACATCATGGCGCAACGAATGACACCTGACACAGCCCCATAGACCAAAGGATAAAAGCGCTATAAGCCTGGGAATGGAGCGATTTTAAGTGACGTATATTTGTTGACAATGGTTTGAATTTTTTACAGGCCATCCGATACAATATAAGTTATAGATGTTATATATCGTTTTAATCGTAACGACTTGAGGAACATGCATAACTAGTCAGGTTTACCCCAGGGCGAATGGCGTAAAAACACATTTCCCCCAAATAAACAAAATGCGTTTGTTTTTTTTTCAATTTCACCACACTTTGAATTTTTTTCTGGTTTCGCAGTGTATTTTATGCAAAAATTCAGCCTGTCATTGCAAAGTACAATTAGTGATGCAAAAAATAAGGGCTCATGTGGGTTTCTAGGTGGAAAAATGCAAGTGCTATGGCCTTTGATGCACAAGGAGGAAAAAACGAAAACGCAAAAATCGAAATTGGCTCTGTCCTTAAGGGGATAAAATGCTAATTTTTTTAATTTTTCATGATATTTTGATGTTTTTCACAAAAAACACATAAAAGTAGTGACCAAATTTTGCCACTAATATAAAGTGCCATATGTGACGAAAAAACAATCTCAGAATCGCTAGCATACATTAAAGCATCACTGAGCTATAAGAGCATAAAGTGAGACAGGTCAGATTTTGAAAAATGAGCCTGGTCTTTTAGGTGCAAATAGGCTTGGTCTTGAAGAGGTTAAACATATTTTTAGAGAATTATTTTAGAGAAGTCATGAACTCTATCAATATTTACTCTCATTAAAGGGAACCTGTCACCCCCCGTGCCGGGGTGACAGGCTCCCGACCCCCCGTTAGAGACCCCTATACTTACCTCATCGCGCCGGGTCCCGCTTCTGAAGATGGTCGGGTCCCGGAGATCTCAGCCGCTGCAGCCTGGCGCGCGCGCTGAGAGATGAGTCCAACGCTCATAGAGAATGACGGAGCACTGGACTCTCCTGTCATTCTCTATGGGTGTTGGACTCATCTCTCAGCGCGCGCACCGGGCTGCGGCGGCTGAGATCTCCGGGACCCGACCATCTTCAGAAGCGGGACCCGGCGGGATTAGGTAAGTATAGGGGTCTCTAATGGGGGGTCGGGAGCCTGTCACCCCGGCACGGGGGGTGACAGGTTCCCTTTAAGCCTAATACTAAGCGAAGTGTTCTGTTTGTGTTAATGAGGAGAATACTACTGAAAAGTGACCTGTGCAGTTTAAAAGATAGAGAAGACAAAAGATGAAGCTCACAGCTCAGCCTCGCCCTCCCTGTGGAATGACCTCTTCGAGGGTTACAAATCATATCCAGACACCTTTCCCATCTATGTCAAAAGGACTGCTCCTGTCCTATTATTGCCCACGTTCATGTGGCATGCTGTAAATAAAAAAATAAAAAAAGTCTCTAAATGCTGTTAAAGGGGAACCAAATCAGCCCAATTGGTTCCCTGCTTAAAGTTTAATCCCCCTCGGCACACGGCAGGTAGTCATCTGGACAGCTCCCCGCACGTGTCTAGTCACCACTCTCTCCCTGTCAGCACGCTCGAGGGGGATGATTGACAGGGAGAGGAGCCAGTAACAGGCCTCTCTGCCTGTCACTCATCCCCACTGAGCGCACTGACATTTTCTTAGGTATAAAGCTGCTGCAGCTGCACAGGAGCTTTACACAGTGCTGCAGGTGAGATGGCTGGCCCCATAAAAATAAAAATTATATTACAGAAAAAAAAAAAAAAATTCAGTAGCTGTCTCTAAATTACTTAAAAAAAAAAAAACAAAAAAAAACACACAACACAGTCTAGGAGATACAAATTACCATTGCAGATTTTGCTGCAGTACCATTTCAGATGTAAAGCAAAACCTGCAAATGCGGACATTTAATTATTTATTTATTCAAAAATATTTGCATAATTCACTCTAAAACCCCAAAGCATCAATCTATCGCTTGTATTTTACTAAACAAGTATTATCCAGTTATAACACAATGATGTGTACATGCAAGGCAAGAAAAATGATCAGGTACACACATGTATTTTATGATATGATGATTTATGTATTTGCGGATGGGATGTGAATTAACTACCTAGTAACCCAAAAAGATCCCAGATGTGAACTGCAATGATGTCTGTCTTTCTAGTCCTCTAAGTGACTTCCTGACAGAAGAAAAAAAAAACACAATGCAGGGTCATACATACAGTTCCGATAGAGGTCAGCTGAAATACCATAACTTGTCTATGACACAAAAATGATCATTCGGAATCTTTGAAAAAGAAATTGCTGGGGTACTCTGGCAAAAAATATATATTATATATATATATATATATATATATATATATATATATATATATATATATATATATATATATATATATTTTTTTTTTTTTTTTTTTTTATCTTAACTGATTTCAGAAAGTTAAACAGATTTGTAAATCTTCCAGTACTTATCAGCTGCTGGAAGTCCTGCAGGAAGTGTATCCTTTCCAGTCTGACACAATGCTCTCTGCTGCCACCTCTGTCCATGCCAGGAATTGTCCAGAGAAGTAGAAAATCCCCATCAAGAACTTCTGTTGCTCTGGACAGTGCCTGTCACAGACAGAGGTGGCAGCAGAGAGCACTGTCTCAGGCTGGAAAGAATACACCACTTCCTACAGGACATACAGCAGCTGATAAGTACTGGAACGCTTGAGATACTGAAATAATTAACACATCTGTATAACATTCTGACAAGACTTATCTGGAGTACCCCTTTAATTCTTTCCTTATACAGCCTTTTTCCTGCATGTAAGGGAATGGGTTTTCCTTTTCAGTAGACTCAATAAAATTGTCCGAATGAAACTGGCCAAGTAGTCAGGTTAAGCAAATGTTAAGTCGTTTGTTATATCTAATACGTTTGTTGTTATTATAGCTGGAAAATTATAGCGCACAGTTCTCCACTGTGATAATTTTTTAAATTGTGATTTAGCTTCTTAATTGCTGTATGGATCTGCCATGTTCTGTGCTCTTGGGTGCTCCTAACCAAGCAATAGGAGACCAAGCCTACTGCTATGTTCCCTAGGCACCAATATCTAGGCTGACCAGTGCATTCTGAATATGGGACCTAGGAAACAAAGCGACATGATCTGTCAAAGCACTTTTCATTGATAATTATGGGTGCACTTTAAAATAACTTGTAAGCACCAAGTGTATGATGCTGCACAGTACACACTGTATCATCAAGCATTTGTTTCACTGTTAAAGAAAAATTAAAGGGAACCAATCATGAGAAAATAGTGGCCGCAGCTATAAATACAATGCAATATAGCCCCCAGCCATGTTTCCAACCACATAAGTAATCGCTATAAGCATTACTCCTATGGTCCAAAAATGTACATTGTAAATGTCCTGCGCTGTATGTAAATTATACCTATGTAGGCATCGGGCGGGCCTCAACGGCTATGTATTCTCAGCTGGCGGGAAACATCTATGGTAATCACGCCTCTATGGGAGCGCCAGCACTCAGGGATAGCCACTTTGTGACACTACTGGCCCCAATGCTAAGGAAAGGCATGGTTACCGAAGTAGTTTCCCACCAGATGTCACTACGGGAACGCCCCATGCCTACATAGGTCTGATTTACGTCCGATTTCTCGCGACTGGTTCCCTTTAAGTTGTCAGTTCAACACATACGTTCTGTGGTTATTCCTAAAGCACTAAGTACTTCTAAAAGGGGTACTCCATCGAAAAGCTTTTTCCCAGTAATTTAACCCCTTAAGGTCAAAGCCTATTTTCGTTTTTGCGCTTTTGCTTATTCCATTTTAAGTTTAAAAGTCCATAGCGCTTGCATTTTTTCACCTAGAGACGTATATGAGCGCTTATTTTTTGCGAAACCAATTGTACTTTGCAATAACAGGCATTATTTTTCCATAACATATGCTGCGAAACCGGAAAAAAATCATTTGCGCTGTCAAATTGAAAAAAAAACGAATTTGTTTTGATTTCGGGGAGTTTTGCATTTACGCCGTTCGTCCTATGGTAAAACTGACTTGTTTTGCATGTTTCTCAAGTCGTTACGATTACTATGATATATAACATGTATAACTTATATTGTATCTGATGGCCTGTAAAAAATTCAAACCATTGTTAACAAATATACGTTCCTTAAAATCGCTCCATTCCCAGGCTTATAGCGCTTTTATCCTTTGGTCTATGGGGCTGTGTGAGGTGTTAGTTTTTGCGCCATGATGTGTTCTTTCTATCGGTACCTTGATTGCGCATATACGACTTTTTGATCGTTTTTTATTACATTTTTTCTGGATTTGATGCGACCAAAAATGCGCAATTTTGCACTTTAGAATTTTTTGGCGCTGACGCCGTTTACCGTGCGAGATCAGGAATGTGATTAATTAATAGTTCGGGCAATTACGCGCGCAGCGATACTAAATATGTTTATTTATTTATTTATTAATTTATATTTATAAAATGGGAAAAGGGGGGTGATTTGGACTTTTATTAGGGGAGGGGATTTTTTATTAATAAAAACACTTTTTTACTTTTTTTTTTACTGTAACTAGAAGCCCCCCTGGGGGACTTGTATATACACAGCACTGATCTCTCATAGAGATCAATGCTGTGTATATACACAGCAAAGATCGATTAGATCGGTCATAGATTACTATGGCCTGCTGCAGGCCATAGCAATCTATTGCCGAGCCGGGATCAGCGTCATTCCGACGCTGAGGCCCGGCACGGGCAGAAGAACGGATCGCGGGGGGGAGATCCGTCCCACTAGACACCAGGGACGTGAGGTCTGAAGCTTCTAAGTGCAGCTGTCAAACCTGAGAGGCTTAATTAGCCGGCGCGGCAACGGGACCCGCGCCGGCTAATAGAGGCACTGCCCGGCTGCACGTGTCAGCCGTGATCAGCGCCGTTCAGAGCGGGGTCCCGGCAGGACCCCGCTCTGAACACCCCGAGCGGCACCATGACGTATCAGATACGTCATGGGTCGCTAAGGGGTTAAACACATTACAAAAGTTATATAACATTGTAATATGCTTTAATCACCTATCTGCCCCTCTTCATTATCTTTTTCCCCCTCAACCCCCCACCAGGAAGTGAAGTAAACTCATTCTTACCTAACGACTGTTGACCCCTGGCTGTTCTGTGGAAGCCATATTGTGGCAATGACATCATCAAGAGGGAGGCGGGTCCAAGCCATATTAGGCCAGCCTCACTTTGTCAAATGACTCAGGTTGCTTAGCTCTGATTGGCTGAAGAAGATGTAAGCCATCTAATAGTTTTACAGAGTCAGTTAGACATCACAGTAGACAAAGTGCATCATGTTTATGATTGATTGATTGAGGTTACAAACCCACTTGGCGGGTCTGCAGCGAGTCTCCATGCTGCGTTTTTGCAGCGAGACTCGCTGCAGATCCCGGCCCTATGCTTTTAATGGCAGACAAACACGCAGCAGGGATGTACATCCCTTCTGCGAGTTTGTCTGCAGCCCTCCCCATTAACCCCCCCGCCGCCGGAGCTGATACTTCACCTGATCCCGGCTCCGGCGGTTCCCGATTTCTTCAGCAAGCCGGAGCGGGGACCAGTGAAGTATATGCTCCAGCCAGCCGCCCGCAGCCCCGGTACATCCCTGCTGCGTGTTTGTCTGCCATTAAAAGTATAGGGCCGGGATCTGCAGCGAGTCTCGCTGCAAAAACGCAGCATGGAGACTCGCTGCAGACCCGCCAAGTGGGTTTGTAACCTGAAAGTAACCCTTTAAGAAGCCCTCCACTGCTTTCCTGGAGAAAAACATCACACATGTTGGCATGGGCCTATCCTTAAAGGGAAACTGTCACCTGGAACATCCCAATGTAACTGCTGGTACCTTCAGTTTGTAGGTCTGTAGCTCTGTCTGGCAGAGTAAAGTGTGACAGAGACATATCCTGGTCTGCATCGACTCTCCCTGCTCCTCCAGCTATGAATGACAGACGGTTTTCGGAGCCTGGTGAAATCCTGGACGGGTGCCGTTCCTTCGGTGGCATCTTAAGCGACTCACCACTGCAACAGCACCTGCACAGGATTTCAGCAGAGCTTAGAGAACCCCACATGTCAATCATCACTGGAAGAGAATACAGCGGAAGGGCAATGCAATGGAGCAGGGAGAGGTGATGCAAACCCCAGCCAGTTTCTGCGGCCGTAAAAAAAATATTTTTTTTTTCCGTGCATTGCAGCCACTGACCTGAAGGTCCCATTACTGTTTGTGTTATCATCTCTATGAAACGGTGTCAGCAGTTTCATTGTGATGTTTCAGGTGACCCTTTAACTACTTTGTAACATACATTAGTACAGGACCCACACTACATTTTAAAGCAGTTCAGATCCTTCACATAGCGTTGTGACAAAGTAAAAGGGTTGTACGACCCTCCTCTAAGTGTGAGGAGTCCACCATTTCTGGCAGGGTTGTACGCTACACAATAACAGGCCAGGTACAAGCTGCATTTACCTTTTAGATGGTATTCAGCAACCTCCTGCCAAAACCTGAAGCTTAATCTGCACCCAGACAAATTCCCCCTTGGCTGACAGACTTCACTTTGCACATCACGGAATTAAAGTAAACTCCAGTAGATAAACACCGCCCGGACAACATGTGACTCATCCAGTGGATCTTGTGAAATTTTCTCCAAAGAAAATTAGTTCCCCGCAGGCTTATTATGTTTGACTGTGTTCCAATGCTCAAATCGGGATTTAGAACAGTAGGTGTAAAAGCTTTGTGTGAGGGATAATGGACGATAAGCTCCATTAGAGGCGTTTAACCCAACTCGCTGCCAGACAAGCCAGAAATGTGACATGTGTTATGCATTTTACGCTCTGCACTGTTTAAGGAAACATTAAAAGCGCCAATGTCATAAGATACGGACATCGGAAAAAAACTGGAAGGGATGGAGATGTGCGCTATAGTAACAGTCAGACCATAAGTCTTCCCCTTCACTTTACAGGTCTGATACCAGGTTTACATGGCAAGTAAAGTAAATGCAAAAAGATTAAAGGGAAACCAACAGCAGGTTAAGACTATAACTCACTGCTAATATGGCACAGGGCCAGGAGCACTGAGAATAAAAGGAAGTTTTCTTAGCGTCATAATCAGAGCTGGTTTTGTTAAATCCTGCATAGCCCCCCCCTCCCCCACGCACAGAACTTATTATTGGATGTAATCATTATACACATTAGATCCCCCCCTATTGCATTACATACATACTCACTATTCTGTTCATAGGGATAAGAAACAGATGTCACTGCCAGATGTCTGATTATCGGCCAAGATTGCGACATCACATCTAATGTTATGTGATCAGGTTGTGACCTCAGTCATGATGAAACAACATGACAGGAGCAAAAAATCCAAACCTGCTGGACTTTCAGCTGCTGGTTACAAGTTCCACACAACATTGCCCCTAACTTCAGTGTAGATTGTTGCAACCCCCTTATGGGTGCGTGCACACTACAGAAATCCCGCGTACGAGCCGCGGCGGATTCAGTCGCTCATACTCGCACGCAGGGCCGGCGTCAGCACGAGGCATACTCGGGCAAGTGCCGGGGCCCACAGTGCCTCAAGGGGCCCCCCTGCACTTGCCCACCCATTTCTTCCCCTCTCCCTCCCCTCTCACTGCGCTCACACACTGACACACATCGCACTGTGTGCAGGTGGTGAGCGCACACATCATTACCTGAGGCTGTGGGGGGAGGGGGGATGATCCGGGCGCAGGGATGAGGGGGGCGCTGGTGAGCCACTTAAGTCATTTTGTGGCTCCTCCAGGCCTCAGTCTCTCAGCGTCGGACCAGAGGAGAGGGGGGCGGGGCTCACTGCACGGCAGCCTGTAGAGGCCAAACAGCAGGTCAGGGCCCAGAAGCCTCCCCACAGTGCTGCCTGTGCGGTGCTTCCCTGCCCCCTCCTGTATTCCTGGGTCTCCTGACCCCTCCACAGCGGCCCAGGCAGAGGGAGAAGATGTAACAGGACTGACAGATACAGAGGTGAGTGTATGTGTGACTGAGTATACATGCATATGTATGCAAGTCTGTATGCAGGTGTTGTGTGTGTGTAAGTCAGTATGCTAGTGTTGTGTGTGTAAGTCTATGCAGGTGTTGTGTATGAGTATCTGTCTATGTGTGCTGGGAGTAGGAAGGTAGGGTCACCTGTGGCATATCTGCTGCAGTGGATTTATTGCAGATTTTCCCCTTTACTTTCCATGGGGGAGTCACAATATGCAATAAATCCACTGTTGTATTGCTATTTTTTCCTCTCCATTTAGTGTAGGTGATCAGCAGTGTATTATAAGTATATATATATATATATATATATATATATATATATATATATATATATATATACACACACACACACACTCATACAGGAGGGGGATAATAAGTATATGTCTCTCCATTCTGTGTAGGTATACAGCAGTGTATTATATACTTATTATCCTTCTGTATGAGTGTGTGTGTGTATATATATATATATATATATATATATATATATATATATATATATATATATATATATATATATATATATATATATATATTGTATATCTCCATTCTGTGTAGGTATACAGCTGTGTATTATATACTTATTATCCCCCTGTATGAGTGTGTATATATATCTCCATTCTGTGTAGGTATACAGCAGTGTATTATATACACACTCATACAGGAGGAGGATAATAAGTATATAATACACTGCTGTATACCTACACAGAATGGAGATATATACTGTACACACTCATACAGGGGGATAATAAGTATATAAACACAGCTGTATACCTACACAGAATTGAGAGATATATACACTCATACAGGAGGATAATAAGTATATAATACACTGCTGTATACCTACACAGAATGGAGATATACAATATATATATATATATATATATATATATATATATATATATATATATATATATATATATATATATATATATATATATATATATATATATATATATATATATATATTGTAGGGATCTTCCCGGGGGATGGTGTGTTTGGACACAGTTCAGGCAGCAAACTTGGACTTAAAAACAGCTTTGGTGTTTATTTGTAGCATAAACGGTCCAGCAACATAAATACAGCAACACCGTGCATTGATAATAAAACAAAACAAAAGGTCTTGCCCGTCTGGGCACTTACTAACACAGGTCACCTAACTGTCACTTCCATAGGCGGTATCGTGGAGTGTGAATAGGCCCCAGCAGTGATATAACTCCTTGCTCCCAGGAAACACAGCATGCAAGCTGTTCACCCTGGCTGAGAGCAATCTCCTCTAGCTCTGTGGAGCTTTTACCCTGCTGCAGGCTTAACAAGGCACACCTGCCTGCAACACCCGAACTGGACCGGGGGAGGGGAATGGCAGGTCCCACTACCAACCTACCCACCATTCCAGTAAATCCAGGCCCGGAACATGGAAAAAACCCTCAGCAGCATAACACTGCTGAGTGACAGATCTCACCTGGATTCACCATCTCACCATATGCCTTAGCCTGGGTGAGATGTACCTCCCCTCAAATACTTCTCCAGTGACATGTCTACATATCCCCCCCCTCTTTTTCAGACCGGAGGGCTGAGCATTCTGTCCCCACAGACAGTGTACCCTTGATAGGGCGTCAGCATTTGCCTGTAACTTTCCTGGCCTGTGTTCCACCGTGAAATTAAAGTTTTGGAGGGAGAGAAACCATCTAGTTACCCTCGCATTTTTCTCCTTATTAACCTTCATCCATGTTAGGGGGCATGGTCTGTCACTAACTTAAATTTTCTGCCTAGCAGGTAGTACCTCAGGGACTCTAGGGCCCATTTCACTGCCAGACACTCTCGCTCAACAATGGCGTAGTTTTTCTCGGCCGGGGATAGCTTCCTGCTTAAGTACATCACTGGGTGCTCCTCGCCATTCACGACCTGTGAGAGGACGGCACCTAACCCTGTGTTGGAGGCATCTGTCTGGACCAGAAATTCTTGCCTAAAGTCAGGGGTAACTAGTACAGGTTGTTGACACAAGGCAGATTTAAGGCTTTGAAAAGCCTTCTCGGCCTCTGGAGTCCATGTCACCATTGCGGACTTCGCACCCTTTGTCAGGTCAGTTAGCGGGGCTGCAACTGTGGCAAAGTTTGGCACGAACCTACGGTAATAGCCTGTAATACCCAGGAAAGCTCTGACCTGTTTCTTTGTGAGGGGTTTGGGCCAATTCTGTATTGCCTCAATTTTATTCAGTTGTGGTTTCACTAACCCCCTCCCAATAATGTATCCCAGGTATTTGGCCTCCTCTAAGGCTAGTGCACACTTCTCTGCATTGATGGTTAACCCCGCATCACTTATGGCATCTAACACCGCCTGGACCTTACAGAGGTGACTTTCCCAATCAGGGCTAAAAATGACCACATCATCGAGGTAGGCAGCAGAGTAGTCCCGATGTGGTCGCAGGATCAAGTCCATCAACCTCTGAAAAGTGGCAGGGGCTCCATGTAACCCGAATGGCATCACTACATATTGGAAGAGCCCATCAGGGGTGGAGAATGCAGTCTTCTCTCTAGCCTTAGGAGTGAGGGGGATCTGCCAGTAGCCCTTAGTGAGATCAAGGGTAGTTATGTACCTAGCATTACCCATCCTTTCGATCAACTCATCTACCCTGGGCATGGGGTAGGCATCGAACTTGGAGATCTCATTTAACTTTCTAAAATCATTACAGAACCTCCAAGTTCCATTGGGCTTTGGGATTAACACAATCGGGCTGGACCACTCGCTCTGGGACACCTCAATGACTCCTAGGTCAAGCATACGTTTTACCTCGGATGATACCGCCTCCCTCCGTGCTTCTGGTATCCTATAGGGCTTAAGGTTTACTCTGCTTCTAGGCTCAGTTTCAATATGATGACTAATGAGATGCGTACGCCCTGGGAGGTCAGAAAACTTGTCTTTATTTTTCTGCAGGAACTCCTTAGCTTCCTGCTTCTGTGACACTGATAGGGTGTCACCAATCCTGACCGGAGGGATTGGTGGGGACAGATGACCAACAGGCTTTGTCGCCACCAAGGATTCCCTGTCTTTCCAGGGCTTGATCAAGTTTATGTGATAAACTTGGAAAGGCTTCCTTCTACCTGGTTGGTGTACCTTGTAGTTGACCTCACTGATCTTCTCTACAATTTCATAGGGACCCTGCCACTTTGCTAAGAATTTGCTTTCTACTGTGGGAACAAGTATGAGGACCCGGTCACCTGGGCTAAAGGTCCTGATTCTTGCAGAACGATTGTAAATTCTGCTTTGGCCCTCTTGCGCCCTCTGGAGGTGTTCCCTTACTAGGGGCATTACAGTGGCTATACGGTCCTGCATTTGTGCTACATGCTCTATAACACTCTTGTATGGGGTGGACTCACTTTCCCATGTCTCTTTCGCTATATCCAACAAACCCCTAGGGTGACGACCATAGACTAATTCGAAGGGAGAGAACCCTGTGGATGATTGGGGCACTTCCCTAATAGCAAACATCAGGTAAGGTAGTAAGTGATCCCAATCCCGACCATCTTTTTCCACTACTTTCTTTAACATATGTTTCAGGGTTTTATTAAACCTCTCCACTAACCCGTCCGTCTGTGGGTGATATACAGAGGTCCGAAGGTGTGAGATTTTAAACAGTTTGCACAGGTCCTTCATTACCTTTGACATAAACGGAGTACCTTGGTCGGTCAAGATTTCTTTGGGGATCCCCACTCTGGAAAACATATAAAACAACTCACGGGCAATTGTTTTAGACGCAGTGTTTCTTAGGGGTACAGCCTCAGGATAACGGGTTGCGTAGTCTAAGACCACCAAAATGTACTGGTGTCCCCTTGCTGACTTTACAATGGGACCCACCAAGTCCATTGCAATGCGGTCAAAAGGTACCTCTATGATGGGGAGCGATACCAACGGGCTGCGGAAATGCGACACTGGGGCGTTAAGCTGACAAGTGGGGCACGACTCACAGTATTTTTTTATGTCAGCATAAATCGCAGGCCAATAAAACCTCTGGAGGACTCTCTCCTGCGTTTTATCTGTCCCCAAGTGGCCCCCAAGGACATGACTATGGGCCATGTCGAGTACCTGACGCCGGTACGACTTAGGGACCAGAAGCTGTTCCACCACCTCATCATTAATCTTAGTGACTCTATAGTAGAGATCATTAGTCACAGAAAAATGTGGAAACTTTTCCTCAGCTTCTGGTTCCTGAGGTACCCCATTCATAACAGTGACCTGCTCTCTAGCATTTCTGAGAGTGGGGTCCTGTAATTGTGCAGTACCAAAATTATCCCTGGACACCTCTAAGTCGGGAACATTCGGGTCAGAGGGAGGAGCCTCTTCCTCACCAGCCAGGACCTGCAAAGGAAAAGCATTTTCATCCTGTACATTTTTATCTTTTACCATGGGTAATGCAATAGACTTAGGGGTCTCCTCACTCCTTTCAGGGGATTGTTGTTTTCCCCATAGAGCCCAGAACAATGGAAAATCACGCCCCAATATCACATTATGCATAAGGTTTTTAACCACACCCACTTCATACTGTACAGCGCCTAGTTCAGTCCCGACATTAGCCAGTACTATAGGGTAAACCTTTGTATCGCCATGTATGCACACCACACTCATATGTCTTTTTGGCACAAAGTCCCCAGTCACCAGGCTGGCATGCACCAAGGTGACAAGGCTTCCTGAGTCCAGCAACGCCTTAACAGGGAAGTTATTGACAGTAATGTGGCAGACTTGCGGTTCAGTCTCTAGTCCAGTGACCGCAACAAGAGACGGTTCCGCAAATAGCGACTGACGCCGGCTAGCGTCACACTCCATGGGCTCAGTGGTAAGAGGGCAATGGGCAGACACATGTCCCGTCTCATGGCATCTCCAGCACTGGATAGGGCCTGGTCTCCTTGGCAGGGAGTCCTTTTTAGGGCCACTTAGCCACCGGGGACCCTCACCAGTCTTTTGTCCCTGAGTTACCTCCTGAGCGCTCTTCCCTCTATCAGCACCCCTCCACACTCCCCCAATAGATGGAAGTCTCTTACCAGATGATGGCACAGATCTGGCACTCCGGGGAGGTGACGGTGCGGCAGGAACATCACGGAGGTAGTCCTCGGTCGCCTGGAACCTCTCCACAAGGCTGACGAGTTCGTTGGCACTCCTAGGGTCGCCTTGTCCCACCCAGCGTTGTAGATCAGCAGGAAGGGCACGGAGGTAGCGATCCATCACGACCCTCTCTAGGATCTGGGCAGGAGTAGAGGTGTCTGGCTCCAACCACTTTCTTGCCAAATGGATCAGGTCGTACATCTGGGACCTCGCTGACTTGTCCAGACTGTAGCTCCAGTTGCGGACCCTTCGGGCACGGACAGCAGCAGTAACTCCTAGTCGGGCGAGTATCTCTGCTTTTAGCCGAGGATAGTCTTTGACCTCTTGCTCACTGAGGTCATAATAGGCCTTTTGAGGTTCGCCTGTTAAATAAGGCGCAATCACTTCTGCCCACTCAGTGGAGGGTAACTTCTCTCTCTCAGCCACCCGCTCAAAGACAGTTAAGTAGGCCTCAATATCATCATCCGCAGTCATCTTTTGCAGCGCACGCTGCACGGCTCTTTTCACAGACAAAGTCTCTGGCGCGGCTGCTGCCACCAGCTGGGGATTAGCACCTGCAGACGCCTCCTGCTTTGCTATTAGGTGCTCAATAAGTCTCTGTTGTGCAGCCATTGTCTGTTCATGGCGCAGGTTAGCGTCTGTCAGAGCCTGTTGTTGCTGCAAACTCACTTGCATTAACTGCTTCATCATCTCCTCCATGTTGCTTGGCTGTTTTTGGAGTGAAGCAGCAGCCTTCACCCAGGACATGAGTAGCTGTAGCCAAGTTGATGCACACCGTTGCCCCTAGCAACCGTTTTGCCCGCTCCGCAGCACCAATTGTAGGGATCTTCCCGGGGGATGGTGTGTTTGGACACAGTTCAGGCAGCAAACTTGGACTTAAAAACAGCTTTGGTGTTTATTTGTAGCATAAACGGTCCAGCAACATAAATACAGCAACACCGTGCATTGATAATAAAACAAAACAAAAGGTCTTGCCCGTCTGGGCACTTACTAACACAGGTCACCTAACTGTCACTTCCATAGGCGGTATCGTGGAGTGTGAATAGGCCCCAGCAGTGATATAACTCCTTGCTCCCAGGAAACACAGCATGCAAGCTGTTCACCCTGGCTGAGAGCAATCTCCTCTAGCTCTGTGGAGCTTTTACCCTGCTGCAGGCTTAACAAGGCACACCTGCCTGCAACACCCGAACTGGACCGGGGGAGGGGAATGGCAGGTCCCACTACCAACCTACCCACCATTCCAGTAAATCCAGGCCCGGAACATGGAAAAAACCCTCAGCAGCATAACACTGCTGAGTGACAGATCTCACCTGGATTCACCATCTCACCATATGCCTTAGCCTGGGTGAGATGTACCTCCCCTCAAATACTTCTCCAGTGACATGTCTACAATATATATATATATATATATACACACACACTCATACAGAAGGATAATAAGTATATAATACACTGCTGTATACCTACACAGAATGGAGAGATATATACACACTCATACAGGAGGGGGATAATAAGTATATGTCTCTCCATTCTGTGTAGGTATACAGCAGTGTATTATATACCTATTATCCCCCCTGTATGAGTGTGTATATATCTCTCCATTCTGTGTAGGTATACAGCAGTGTATTATATACCTATTATCCCCCCCTGTATGAGTGTGTATATATCTCTCCATTCTGTGTAGGTATACAGCAGTGTATTATATACTTATTATCCTCCTGTATGAGTGTATATATCTCTCAATTCTGTGTAGGTATACAGCTGTGTTTATATACTTATTATCCCCCTGTATGAGTGTGTACAGTATATATCTCCATTCTGTGTAGGTATACAGCAGTGTATTATATACTTATTATCCTCCTCCTGTATGAGTGTGTATATAATACACTGCTGTATACCTACACAGAATGGAGATATATATACACACTCATACAGGGGGATAATAAGTATATAATACACAGCTGTATACCTACACAGAATGGAGAGATATATACACACACATACAGGAGGATAATAAGTATATAATACACTGCTGTATACCTACACAGAATGGAGATTTACAGTATATACACACTCATACAGGGGGATAATAAGTATATAATACACAGCTGTATACCTACACAGAATGGGGAGATATATACACACACACATACAGGAGGATAATAAGTATATAATACACAGTTGTATACCTACACAGAATGCAGAGATAGAGACCCTCTAAAAGTGATGCCACATGATTTACTATACAAAGGGGCCCGCTAAGCTCTGTCGCCCAAGGGCCCACCAAAACCTGGAGCCGGCCCTGCTCGCACGTGGCGGCGCGCATCTCTGCCAGTGCCATAGACCCTATTATACGCACAGGTGGATTCCGCATTCTGCCGAAAGCAATGACATGTCATTTCTTTCTGCGGAATGTGGAACATGCCCGTGCATAGAATAGTGTCTATGGCACGGGTGGAGATGCGCGCACATGGCACAAACAGTGGCCGTTCTGTGACACAGCCGTGTGACAGAACAGGTGCTGTCTGAGACGTTCAACCCGGCCAATAATGCAGTATCGTTCAGATGAACATCACTTCAACTTGATTAAAATGCGGGCGCATGCGGGGCTGTACTTTACATTGTAAGCACAGTCTATTTCGTGCCGCCACTGTTTACTGAATAGCAGCCGCACAAAACAGACATGACAGTTTTCTGTGCGGCCTCATGGAATCCTGGCCGTAGTGTATACAGTGTGTATACACTACGGCCCTGGTTCCGTAAGTGTTTATGCGATCGGCTGATGTGATTAAACAGCCGTTGTTGCAAACCTGCAACAACAGCCATTGTTTATTTAAAAAAAAAAAAAATACATTGTGTAAACTTGGCCTTAAAATGTACCTGTCAATTCTGGCCTAAAGATGCTTCAAAGACAAGTAAAGTGTTCAATTTCACTGCAGCGCCACCCCAGGGGAAATGAATCCCTACACAGTGACCATTTCCATCAAGGTTATATTCTCCTAGTGTCATACTTCAACCAAGAAATGAGAATCCTTAGCAGAGGATCTCCCCTCAGGGCTCCAGATGGCGACCAAAATGGTCGCCAATGCGACTGACATCTTGCAAATGGCACCCAGATTTATTAATCTGGGCGCCATTTGCAACTGGCCCGGCGGCGCGCTGTCTCTTTAAGGACTTCCGCACGCTGCGCCGAATCACGTGGCGCCTCTGCGGCCATCCGTCCAATGAATGACGGACGTGCTGGATGACGTGTGTGGGGACACGCTTCTCCAGTGACGTCATCCAGCACGTCCGTCATTCATTGGACGGACGGCCGCAGAGGCGCCACACTCCTCCAGCGCCTCTCTCCCGCCTCTCCTCACCCGGCGGTTCTTCAAGTTCACCCCAGCGGCACCAAGCTTAGATAGTGGGTGAGTACAACCGGAGGGACAGCAGGGGTGGCAGCCGGCCAGTAATGTGTGGGGGGGACCGCGGCCTGGGCGGGGGATTGGTAGTGTGTCTGTTGTGATGGTTGCCAGGTGCAGTAGTCAGTGCGTGTGGGGTGCGAGGATGTATAGACTGCACAGTACCACTTCCCTCAGTGTCTGTATGTATATACACTGCACAGTACCACTTCCCCCAGTGTCTGTATGTATATACACTGCACAGTACCACTTCCCCCAGTGTCTGTATGTATACACTGCACAGTACCACTTCCCATATACATTGCCACAGGGGCTATATGTCATCGGCTGCCGGGGGCTATATATATATATATATATATATATATATATATATATATATATATTTATTATATAGTAGATCATTGCCGGTAAGATGGCAGCTGGCTGAGGGAACACACTGGCAGCAGGGGGGTATATGGTTGTCAAGTTGCAAGTTTCCATGTTGAACGTTTTCAAACTAAGAAAAGAATGAATCTAAAGGAGGAGGATGCTGCCGTGGCCTCTGCACACAGTAAGTCCCATTTAACATAACATTAATTTTACATGTTTTAAAATGTTGGCGACCAAATATTCTATTTGGTGCCTAAATTTTTCAGGTTAGGAGCCAATGGCTCCTAGGTAAATTTTTTAGTCTGGAGCCCTGCCCCTTGAACTAATTCAGGAATATATTAAAGTTTAAGCTGAACAACAGCTTTAAAATAATGTTCATCAAAAGCTGATTTTTTTTTTTAGTTTTCAGCAACAAGACACTGGAAGCTGTACAACAGATAACATGTTTCATCGGGGCCACGTGCTTCTAGGCCATTGCAGTTCTTCATTCCATAGCAATTCACATTTTGGACCAACAAAACATCACTAAGCAGAAGATAACAGGATAGGCAGCATCTATAATATACTACAACGATTATATGCTTAGTGCCAAGTGTTTTCCATAGAGTTCAATGAACGTCAGTGAACATAGCTGAATTCTGTATACAAGGGAAAAGAGTCAAGCTGCAGTGGGAAATAGGACAGGAGCCAATATGCTCTTCTAACAGCCCCTTAACTCTTTTATAACTAGAGGGTAGTGATGCAGGATGCACCGAAATATCGATACCACTATCGATATTTCGGGCAGAAAAACTGTTCGGTACCAGGATTTCCTGGTATCGATACTTCATGTTAAGCTGCATAATAGCGCAGCTTAACATGAAGTATAGTGCAGAGAACACGGCCGGCGGCTATCTGAGTGCCGGCCATGTTCTCGGTGCGCCCCCTGCCGTCCCCTCCTCCGCCCGCGCACTGTCGGCTCTCGACGGCACCAAATTTAAATAGCCGACACATAGCGATCGCTTGTGTTGGCTATTTGTACATGCCGCTGTCTTTTAACCCCTTCAAAGCCGCTCCATATGCAGCAGGAGTCTGCTGCATATGGAGTGGCCCCCACTGATAATGACTGCGGGCCACGATCCCGCGGGCGGCAGTCATTTAACCATTCCCAGTCTCCCCACCCTGGGGCCAGTCTGTGCAGCTTGGTCCCAAGCACCTGCCAGTTCCCCACCCTCCAGGACCCACAGATACAGCGGGGTTCCCTGCATCCTCCAGCTCTCCCACCACCACAGGACCTGCCGCTGCAGTGGGGTCCCTCCACAATCCTGTCGTCCCCCCCCCTCCCCCTTCCCCCAGGGCCTGCCAACACAGTGGAACAACTCCCAGCATACCTTCTTGTGGGGAGTTGTTGTGCACAAGAAGGCATGCTGGGAGTTGTGTCAGGAGGCTGCTGCACTACAACTCCCAGCAGCATACCTCGTGCACTACAACCCCCAGCATACCTCTTTGTGCACAAGGAGGTATGCTGGGAGTTGTAGTGCACAAGTTGGTATGCTGCTGGGAGTTAGTGTCAGGAGGTTGCTGCTGCACAACTGCAACTCCCAGCATACCTCCTTGTGCACTACAACTTCCCACAAGAGGGTATGCTGGGAGTTGTAGTGCATAAGAAGGTATGCTGGAAGTTGTAGTGCATAAGAAGGTATGCTGCAAGGTAGAGGAAATAAAAAAAAAAAGGTTCTAATAATCCCCCCTTTTCCCTTTTTTTTTTTTTTTTTTTTTTTAAAGGAAACATACATGTATTTGGCCTCCATTGCATGCATAATTGTCAGAACTATAAAATGTAACAAAGCAATCAAAAGGTCACATAAATAAAAGATGTTGTACATGGGGGCATCATATCCGCAGTCTGGGCGGGGGGGAATTATATTTGTATTTTTCCGTGTCTTTTTCAAACTTTATTTAGTATCGAATTAGTATAGAGTATCGAAATAAGAAAGCTGGTATCGGTATTGAACTTAAAATTCTGGTATTGTGACATCCCTACTAGAGGGTAAAACGTAAAAGTATACAGGAATGTACTTGGAACATGACATGGTGGAGGTAAACAAAGAATAATGCACAAAGCCTTAGGAACCATCCTTACCCTCATGCCTAAAACCAAGAAGCCAATCTCTTCCATCAGGGGGTACTTGCTGATCTGCTGCTGGATCTTCTCAGCTGACGCATGTGGATCATAACTCTTTTGGCCTATCTTTACATCCATGATACACGGCTTGTTAAACTTTCGAGTTACATCTTCCAGTTTTAAATAGAGATCTAGTAAAGATGAAAAAACACTTCAATACAAGCACACATACATTTGGTATAATTAAAAAAAAAAAAAAAAAAGTTTAAAACCTATCTGCCTGAAACCACAATTGTCTGGTTTTGCCCATAGTAATTGATCAGGGTTTAGCTTTTTTATCTTAAGCTTTGGTAAAAGAAAAGCGGAGCTGTAATTAGTTGCTATGGACAAAACCAGACATCTGTGGTTTCAGGCAGATTGATAACACTGGGCCTAAATGGGAGTACGGACACTTACAGACTGGAATACTGGGGCTTTCTGCACTCCCTCACAGATGCAATGCCTAGACCGCTGGCATCAGGAGAGGGGAATAAAATACATAAACCTCTGGACTAGTGTATTACCACACAGTAATCTAAAATGTTAAAGTTTTAGAATTAGGTATGTTTGACCGTGTAAAGGTCCTTTTATACAGGCAGACCCAAACCTGATACAAGGGTCGACCGTGCATATCAGTACAGGGTAGTGCGGCGCTCAGTAATTATTCACAGAACACCACACATTACAAAGTTATACAACTTTGTAATGTATGTTATGTCTGTGAATCGCCCCCTTCCCGTGTCCCCCCAACCCCGCACGTGTACCTGGAAGTGTGGTGCGCTATATATACCTGATCCGTGTCGACCGACCCCGTCCGCCATTTTCTTCAAAAGACGTCATCTTCGGGAGGCCGGCCGACCCGCTCCTGCTGCTCCCCCTCTGCTGCGTCATAACTGTGCTTAGCCGCGATTGGCTGTGCACAGTTATGCTCAGCCAATCACGGTTGAGCAGCTGATGACGCTGCAGGGGGGGCCAGCATGCGGGACGGCTGCAGCGAGTCGGCCGGCCTCCAGAAGATTGCATCGACAGAAGACGGGGGTCGACACGCGTCAGGTATGTATATCGCACCACACTTCAGGGTACACGTGCGGGGGTGGGGTGACACGGGAAGGGGGCGATTCACAGACATAACATACATTACAAAAGTTGTCTAACTTTGTAATGTGTGTTATTCTGTGAATAATTGCTGAGCGCCGCACTACCCCTTTAATGAAGCTTTTATATGGCTCAATGACTGGGAAGCCAGGGATGCATGAACAGGTGCTGGGTCGTTAACCAGGTTCTTAGCCAGAGCCCTCCAAACCAATCCCTAGTAAGGAGAGATATGAGAATAGAACATAGATATAATTATAAATAGATATAATTATAAATGAAATATCTAGAGGTATATGGGTCAGAACTCGGGGAGGTGCATCCCATGGTAAAGAATTAATGTATTGCTCAGGAACTATAGATAAGCAAGAGAAACAAAAGAATTGTGGAGCTTTGAGAGATATATATGATTATTTTAAATAAAGAGGATAAAATAAAAAATAAAAAAAAGTGCTCTCCACTGTGTGCGGGATGAGGATCCTGAAGAAGACCCCCCTCTATTACTGAGAATCTCCCAACAGGTTATATGAAAATAGGTTTATTAGACTAGGCAAACCCTTCAAGTAACTATAACGTGCAGCAATGGTTATCAAGCATAAGTCTTTGCAAAAATTATATATCCATAAAAAAGCAATATACCATTTGTAGATCCCGGGGGTGACCATGGGCCAAAGTATTTCGGTAAAAATATCTGTAGGTCACGCAGCTTAGGATCAGTGCAGTCACTTGAGAAAACCTGTATATAAAAAGTTAAAAAAAAAAAAAAAAAAAAAAAAAAAGATGGGGGGGGGGGGGGGGGGAGAAAGAAAGAAATGAGTTATTTGGCTGTTTTGCTATAGTTTCTGGCGGCAATCCCTACACAGGAATCATCTGTGAAACGTTAAAGTGACGGATCTTCATCTTTTACCCCTCCAGGGAATAGAAAACTTCAAACATGCAGTAGCTGTAAAGTCGGCTTTCTTCCTAATGACACTGTAATAGAGCGAACGTGAGGTTCTCTAGTTGAGATAGAAGACTCCGCTGCCAATAGCTGCACAAAATGAAAGATCACAGAAAGGGAGCGAGACCTCGCAAAATTCCTTAAATCAAAGGAAACTATTACTCCTAAAGTCAGGCCAATAGACTCCGATCACCCAAAACATTAAAACCCCCTCACTAATATTGTGTAGGCAAAACAGCTCAGGCTCATAAGACACCTGGATGCGGGGGACACCAGCAGAGTTAAGTATAACATATTTATGTTTTCTTATATGGCATCCACATGTTACAAACGTGCATGCGCCAGATAATCCCTTTAAGCAATATTACCACCAAGAAGCAATGTACATGGTCTACAACAATATTTCAAGAAATTGTACGTGTCAAATTAACATCCACATGATTCGCAGGACCCAAGGTTACCCAGCAGAGTATCAAACAGCATCAGCCTTCTTCTCACAGAACTCTCTCTACACCAGTAAGGGACACACATACACTAATCCATATATTATAAAAAAAAAAAATAATAATAATCATCAGACCAGGCCACCCTCTTCTATTGTTCCTGGCCCTAGCTCTGGCATCATATGCCCATTGTACAGGTGATTTCAAATGGACAGAGGTCAGCATTGGCACTATGATTATCTGCATCTAAACCGCAGACGGTGATGCCTTTTGTGTTCTGGCACATTTCTATTATAGGCGGCTATTTATGCTTCAGTAGTTCTGTGGGATCAGGGCAGGCAGGCTAGTCCCATCAATGATCCGTGAACGCCCGTGAAAAGTTCACCCGATGTGTTTCTTTGGACTATATCTGGCAGGTAGTAAACCCAGCATGCAGGGGACAATCTACAAAACCCGCCATTTTACAGATCTTTCTACCCAGCCATCTAGCCACCACATTTTGGTTCCTAAAAGTTGCCACAATCCTTATGCTCTCTAAGTTTTTCTACATTTGACCCATCAACTTAAAGAACTCTGTGAAACCCGCTGCAAATCCATGTACTGTGAAGGTCTATGGGGTTACATATCCACAGCAGCACTGATTGGCTGATGGGGAGCAAAGGGAGCTGGGAGCCTCACACAAAGCCGCGGCGCCAAGCAAGTAATGTATGCTCCGGGCCATGGGCTGCAGGCGGCAGGGGGTTAAAGGGGCCGAGTCACATACTAGCAGTGGAATACGCTGCGGTTATGTGACCCATTCACTTCACATTACCAGGATCCGCAGAAGATTTCGTTGCAAACTAGCAGTGTGAGATCCGCTGCAGATCCGGTACGTGTAAAGGCACCCTAAGGCTGAGTCTCTACATTCAAAAGCCCACCAACATTTCTTAACCAATAGCCACACAATGTAGCCGATAATCCAGGCAACATCACATGGCTATTGGTGAAGAAATGGGGGTCCGCTTTTGAAGCGCACTCTGAACATGAGCGAGGATACACAACCCTATGGTAGGGGTCTCTGTAACAAGATAGCCAAGGTTACTCCCTTCATCTGTCAGCCGTTTTAGGGTTGCGGGTCTCAAATGTACAGTAGTTACACTGCATTTGGCTGTCCAGGTACGATGGGAATTGTAGTTTTCTAACAGATAAAAGGCCGCATGTTTGACACCTGTGCTTTACAGTATTTAGCGCTACCATATATGCATATGGTGGGTAGACTTTATTCACGTTATAGCACCAGTAACATCACCTTAACAGAGGCTTTCTTCCAAAAACAGTCACACCTGCCCTCAGGCTGTTAGTGAAATTACAACTGAGTTACGATTCCACACACAAACTGATGACAAGAGTGGCACTGTTTCTGGAAGAAAGAAGCTATGTTTTTCCCCCCCCTAATCCTGCATAATCCCTTTAATTTCCTAACAGGAACAAAAGAAAAAAAACCTTAGCGTACCATATTATAGAAGTCCAGTTCTCTTGGTCCACGTGGTGGTGGCTGTAGTTGCTTTAGTACAGTCCCATCAGGATGTTGTAGTATGCCTAGAAGAAAGCATTAAGTGTTATTTCTGACCAGGCACAAACCACGTGTGCTTACATATTACCAGAGCAGTTTCCGAAATGAAAGCTAAACAGTGATTGGCTGATGTGGGAAGATCAGACAGACAGACAGACAATCAATCTGTGGGGGAGATTTATCAATCCTTTTGTAAAGGAAAAGTGGAGCAGTTCCCAATAGTAACCAAATTACAGCTTTAATTTTTCAGAGGCCTTTTTAAAAGAGACATTTGATTGGTTGCTATGGGCAACTGCTCAATTAACTGAATGAAAAACTGCATGTTTAAAAATAAACCACACTATGAAACAATTGCAATCGGTTCCAAAGCCTCAAAAGGACAATAAAAAGGTTAAAGCCATACAGATCAAACTGATCCCTACATATTATTGATAGGAGTTTGGTTGCCACGTATCCCCAAAAGGGTACTAACGAATACTAAAATATATTCAGCAAACAATCCTTAAATCAATGGGAAAATAAAGTGGTAGGTCATAGAATATGCAAATCGTTTTATCATACAAAAGTAGTGACTTTGATATCACCAGGATCTTGCACTATAATAATTTTTAAAAATGGAGTGAAAAAAAAAAAAAAAAACACACACACGAGTTATACACACACACACCCCAACTCTTGGAATGAGTTGTTGAAAAAAAAAAAATGTTTGGTTGGCAAGGCACAAAACAGGCCGGTCACTAAGAGGATAAATCAGTTCCTGCCCTGGACTTTGCACCATCCTCCTCCCTATAATCAGCTGTGTCTCAATACAATCTACAATGAACTTTGTAACTCCGCTCATACCATTACACCTGTTCCTGTGCAGCACTTCCCTGGTGCCTAGCTTTTTCTCACTGATGGTTCAGTGATCTGTACTTTATAAATCATCCCACCCTCACTATAATACAGATACACTGACCTCCTGGTGGGACTGCAATAAAAAGCAGCCACTCTGTGGAGGCGGGGCTACAGTGGGGGGGGGGCACCCTGAACCAATGAAATGACAGGAGGCGTGTCCTGGACTACCTCAGATTTCTTGTAGGCACTGTAAGGGTCCATTTACAATATGGATCCTGCCTGCTGTGTTTTTCAATGAGAGGCCTCGCGTGCCTCCACTTCGCAGGGGTTCCGCGCTAAATTTCAGCGCCAATTCTGTAGTGTGAACGAACCCTAACAGGAGGCTCTGTAACAGAGTGAGGGTGCTCTCTGTTATATGTAATATTTAGAATAATAATTAAAAAAAAATTATATACATTTAATCCCCCTTTGCCAATTATAAAAAGGATTATTTACTCCTCAATGTAGATGTTACCTAGAGCCTGGATGAAGAATAAGTCACAGTACACACAAACCAATAAAGCTTGTACATTTTTATTGTCTCCTCACAATCTTCACGCTACACTTACAGAGATAACTCACTACAGAAGAGCGTGCTATGAATCCCTGATCAGTAGAACAGATTCATCTGCATATTTATTTAAAAATACAATTATGCAAGCAAAAGTTTGTTGGCACATTCGTGTGGTGTTTGCGTTACTATAACTCATGCATATGTGATGGTAGACATGTAGTAAGTATGAAGGCCCCATATCTAACAGCATTGGATTTGTATACGAGTCTCAGTTAAAAGGGGTGCCCTAACAACAAGTAAAAAAAATAAATAAATAAACATGTTTTGGGAGTCTTAGTTCTGTACTTCCTGGTTTAGCAGATGCTTTGTACTACAATTCCCAGAAAGCATTGCTTTTCCTCAGTTCTCTATTACAGTCCTCCCACCCTTCCTACTCCCCTCCCACAGCACTCCTGCCACTTCCCTGCCCAAAGCTGTTGCAGAACATCTCATTTTACTGCACACTATTGCAAGGTGAGGTTGCAGCACCTGCTGCAATCACTCTCTGCCTGCTCTTTCTGTAGCATCACTCATCACAAGGTAGCATGTCATAAACACATCCCCCTCTCTCTAAATGTCTCAATAAAGATATATTTTATATATGTATGTATCTGTGTATATGACAGGGAGATCGTGATTTAGTCTGGAGGAGGTGGTCTGAGATAGTGAGATCACTCAGGGGGTGAGGCTAGAGCCCAGACACAAGATCCAGCCAAGCCTCCAGTGACATTAGAGGATGATATATAGTCTATAAAGAGAGGGAGGAGCCAGGGAGCTGTAGACAATACACATTTTGTAGTTCTTCTGTTTTCAAGTTCCTGTCAGTGATGAAGCACGGAAAACCATGCTGAAGCCAGTACTATCAGTGGTAACACTATATTAGTAAGTTATACATCTTGGTGATTGTATTTACATAAAAAGTAAAAAAAAATATATATATATATATATCACACATGGCATCAGGAGTTCAATGAAAAATAGGAGTGGCCCCAGTGTAAGGGGGCATGGCTAAACGGGTCACTGCCATGATGCATCTCCATGTGCCCCAAGCTGTTTTGTATGGTCTTTGACATCTATATGTATTTAAATCTGTTTGTATGATCACTCTGCTGATGTAATAAAAAGGGGGTTTTATTTAGACTATTTGAGGTGTGCAGCTTTTATGACACATAGCTTTTCTCTTCTTTATTGTGCATTGTTTGTGTGTTCAGTTACCATTAGTACAGATATTTGGGTGGTGCCCACCTACCCCTATCGACACCCCTTTACACATCACGCTGCTGCATTTTAAAGGAAGGCTCAGATTTCTGTTCTTGATGCAGTGCAGTGAGCACCGTCAGTGGGACATCCCACAATTACTAGAGATTATTGAACCTCAGGAACACTTTGGTGCATCCAAACCTCAGAGGCGGTCCTGGCATTTCTGGGGCCCCAAGCGAAGTTATGTCTGGCCCCCCCCCCTTCCAAAACAATAGACCGCTGTGTGTTGCCCTCAGTAGTATATACCCCTTGTGCGCTACCGCCAGTAATATATACTCCTTGTGTGCTGCCCCACTAGTATATACCCCTTGTGTCCTGCCCCCAGTAGTATATACCCCTTGTTTGCTTCCCCCAGTAGCATATAGACCCCTGTGTGTTCCCCCAGTTATATAGCCCCCCTGTGTGCTCCCCTCATTTATATAGATCCCCGATGTGCGCTCCCCCAGTTAAACAGACCCCTGTGTGCTCCCCCTCCCATATAGTATATAACACAATAAAACAAACACTTATGCTCACCTGGGTCCGGGCGTCTCCTCTTCTCTTCACTCTTGTGGCCGCAGGAAGGGTTTTCCCTGCGATCACAAGAGGCCGCACTCCCCTTGTCCTGGCACCGATGCTCCAGTGATGTCACTGGAGCGCCGGCACCAAAAGGCCACTTGTGACCGCAGGGAAAACACTTCCTGCGGCCACAAGAGTGACTGACAGGAAGGGAGCCAATGTCTCCCGCCCTGTCAGTGCTGCTGCATGTAACTATGAGCGCTCATTACGAGTGCTCATAAATACAGTTCAGATGGCAGCAGCGAGCGGGGCAGCGGCCCTGTCCAGCGGTCTTGAGCACAAGAGCGGAGCGTGAGGGCCCCCCTGGATGTTGGGGGCCCCAAGCGATCGCTTGGGGTGCTTGGTGCCAAAGACCGCCACTGCCAAACCTCAACACTCTGCATTTGATTACCGGTGGCTGAAGAAGTGTGATGCAGACCTAAGGAGTCCAGGAAAACATGGATACAGCCTATTGCAGGAAAAATTCTAAAGGATCTTCATGCCCAATACAGGTCTATGGGTCCGGAATTGTATCCAGATTTCCTGATAAGAAATCCGGATAAATTTAGCAGATGTGTGAACAAGGCCTTAAAGTGCTCAAAACCTTTTACACTTATTTTTCTTTGTTGTAAGGAATTCCTGTTTGTCACAAAGTCATGTCACAGCGTGAAGACTGTCCTGCTTACTAGAGGTGGATAGTCTTGGAAAAGTATACATAACTTACATGAGCGCTTCTAGAAGACAGCACTAAAATGCTGATAGACGCTCTACTGCCTATCAGAGCAGTACTGTCATTACTCACCAGACAAGGAATCTCACCCAACGTCTCTGTTCTCACATGTCTCCTATGCTGCACCTTCATGTTACAACACAGAAGAAATGGAATACCCCATCTAATATCATTAATCCGGAAAGCTTCAACATTTTATTTATTTATTTTTTCCCATTTTGCAAAGTGAAGCTACTAGCTGCAAGAGCTTCAAGAGCTGTCGGGTGAAGTGTCCAGCAGGCAGCTATTTCTGCAGTTCAGCCCATCCACTAGCTGAGAGTTTCTGTGCTCTGCATAGGGAGAGGAGGGGTATGCGGCTGCAAGGCAGCTCTAGTGATGGCTTCTCTCTCCGAAAACAAAAGGATCAGCCAGTTGAAATCAGACATGTCTGAAATTTCTCTTGCCGCAAGGATTCCATCCGCTGATAAGGGGCCAATCCTCAAATGGATGTTTGGTTTTTTTGCAGCATTTTGGGGGTCTTCATTGTGGCTTTCCATATGTGACTATTTAACAGGTCTTGGTGGAGGTCTCCATAACATGTCAAAAGCCTATTTATTTTTAAGATATGTTTTTTAGGGCATAGGTCTCCAAACTGCGGCCCTCCAGCTGTTGCAAAACTACAACTCCCATCATGCCTGGACAGCTAAAGCTTTGGATTTGGCTGTCCAGGCATGATGGGAAATGTAGTTTTGCAACAGCTGGAGGGCCGCAGTTTGGAGACCCATGTTTTAGGGTGTTATCATGCCTTACTGGTCCCTTGGCCAACAACAAACTTTTTGGTTTTGTGGACATAGTAGATCCCCCCACCATGGCCTTATTTGCCCTTTTCCAAATGGTCATTGGACTATCATTTGCCCGAATCACTACCTCCAAATTAGCCATTATATGACCTCCCTTTTCCATCTTGACCCTCACCACCTTTAAGAGGCTCTGTCGTGCTGGAGTCTCTACTAAGGGTCTTATATCCGATATATATGGGCTATTGATGCATCCTAATAGTGATGCTGAAGTATGTCACCCCTATACAGACAAACGGGAAGCAGTGTTTGGGCAGTGACTGATGCAAGAGTTATGGTGTAGGGCAGCCAAGACGTCCATTTGTACCACTTATAGGGAAAATCAGTATAAGATTATGATGTCATTGTACTACGCTCCAGAGGACCTCCACGCCATTAACCCTTCAAACACTAATGTATGCTGGAGATGCAAATATTTATATATCAATCTGCTCAGCTCATCCCAATCTGTAATGTGATGTCGGTAGATTAAACACCATTTTCAGTGTTTGTTCCCTTTCAAATTTAATGTACACGTGTCTGGAAGGAAGGGAGCCCTGTTCTGTTGTCACGTAACACAAATACGGTTAATAGGAAAGTTGTAGGTGATTGTAACCCTGCAGTACAAACAAGAGCTCCAACACCCCCGCCTATGTGGCATTGACTTTCCAGTGATCGCTGTGTAAGCAAAAGCCCTAATAGTGATTTCTTCTCCTCTATGAGGACTGCATTGTCTGCACTCACATGGCGGACAGAACAAGCGGCACTCATTACTCAGCTAAGTCCAAACTTCTCGTACAGAACATTGAGCAGAGTACAATAAATCCCTGATGAGGCGAGGTTATTATTCTCACATTGTTAGAAGCTGCTTACAGTCTGATCCTATGTATAAAGCTGATCATTCACACTTCTTATGGTGGTGGCCAATAGAAATCCACCCCATCATAAGGAGCGGGCACAAAGATGTCAGAACGTCTGGTCCCGGTTCTGGACTAGGCAGCAGCTCTCTACATAATACCAAGCTATAAACTGCAGGATGCTGTAATAAAGAAGGATTATTTTGGGGAGTATTCCCTCCAAAATCTTTTTTGCATTAATACATAGCCCACCCATAGCTTTCCATCTTTCTAATATCAATTTATTATGGATTCTGCAGTGTTTTGCTGTTATCTAGGTGCATTCACCAGCGTCCCATTTCACCTATAGGCTGCATGTGGTATTGCAGGCAAGTCCCATTTCCTAGACCAGTGATGGGGAACCTTCGGCACTCCAGCTGTTGCAAAACTACAATTTCTATCATACCTGGGCTGCCAAAGCCATATCTTTGGTTGTCCAGGCATATTGGGAACTGTGGTTATGCAAGAGCTGGTGTGCTGAAGGTTTCCCATTCCTGTACTGGACCAAGCGATCCAGCTCCTGGCACCCCCAGAAAAATGCTGATTTACCAGAGAAGCAACCACCAGCAGCAGAACAGGAGAAGCTCATACAAAGCAAGCTTCCATTCAGGCTCGTACAGAGGTAGAGCAGGGGACCCCTTTAGGAGTCTCATTTGTCCTTACATATGGAGAGGGATTGGCTCATGCAGGAACTTCTACAGAATGGAATTAAAAAATGTATATATAGTTCCCAAATAGATGATGAAGGTGCCAACCAAAAACCGGAGGATAAAGCATAAGCCAGTCAGCTGAAGCATATTGTGTACTTGGATACATGGAAGGAAGTTAATGCAACATCATATATGTCAGCACTTTCTCAACTCGGCTCAGCCTTACGCACATAACAGGACACACACTGAACGCTCTGCACTTTAGGACACCTCTTAGCTAAACCACCCAGCTACTTTACACAGCGGCTATACCAGGATGAAGCTGCAGAGAGAGGTGCAAAGCGTCAGCAGCCCCGCTCCTGGAATGAGTCACAGTGCCCTGATATAACATGACACTACAGGTGCAGCAGCAAGTGGCTGTATGATATCCTGCTGCCTACAATCCAAGCAAAAGGTAGATCCAGCACAGCTGCAGTACCACCAAGTGCATAAGGGGATTTGCACAATAGTGGAAAATGCAACAGAAATTCGGAGGGTAATCTCAGATTTCCATCACATTTTTTAATACAGTCTCTATTGCAATCATAGATGCAGATTTATATAGTCCATGGGGCCAATCGGCATCCTGTAATTTAGGGAGACACCCCGAATAAGTTAGGGATTCTGGCATACTAAAAACATAACACCACCATGTGAACCCACACCACTCATCATGGATAGTGCCTTGTTCACACTAACATTACAGGCTCTGTTGGCAGTTCATACAGATCTGATGGGGAAAGATTAGTGCAGCATGCAATGGTATTCTACAATGGGGTAAAAGGCATGGCCAGCTACTCCCTGACACAGCTCCCCTCTCTGGTGAGGGGTAACACAGCACTACATTGGGGGTCTGTCCACTCCATTACATAACATGCTCCCCCAGTTTGCCATGCTGGGGTGCCTTTTATATCACATCACCATATGTCTGTAGGCCGTGACGCTTGTGCACTTGCAGTACATGCTAATACAGCCTCACAGATGCAGATTCGGATACGGATAGCAATGAGGGTTGCAGATACAAGGGTTGAGGTTTAGTTACAGTATTATAGGTGGGGGTCCCGGAACAAGTCACAGCACTTAGTAAAAGGTCAGACGCCTACAGCTAAGGTCCCTAATTACACCAACAGATATCTAACAGATTTTTGGAGCCAAAGTCAGGAACAAACTATAAACAGAGATCAGGTTATAAGGGAAAGACAGATTTCTCCTCTTCTCAAATTCACTCCTGGCTTTGGCTGTAAAAATCTGTGAGATAATATGTTGGTGTAATTGGGCCCTTGGATAACGCTCTACCAAGTGCTCATCCATAGATCCGGGCGGCCAAGGGTGACAATCCTTTGACTGGGTTCGGCTATCTATAGAGCAGGTTTTCTTTATGCATAGGGAAATCTTATGACAGATATGGTAAATATATCCATAGACCCCATAACTAGAGGAGTATTATTCTGGCCTCCATTCCTGTGGTTTCCATCACTAGAAGCCAAACCCTGCACCATCAAACATGCAGACCAGGGAAGACTGGGCACAGGAGGCAAGCAAGCTTAGAAGGAAAACATGATTTTATAACTGTGAAAATAGTCATCAGCTAAGAGGCAGGCAGGTATCCTTAGTTTTCTCTGCAGTTCTGGGAGTTAAGGAGCAGAGGTTTACATGCCGAAGTCACAATGGGTTGGAGAGCTCCACCTGGTACTTATCTAATGGCATCAACCACAAGCATCTGGGTCCATCTGCTAATGATGGCATACCGCCAGGCCATACATCCATAACTATACATAGTAGTGTATACCATGTTCCACAAGGCATGTAAACCGAAGGATCTGGCACCGCTAGAATTACACCAGGCTGCACAATAAAAGCAGCAGATTTATACAATAGTTGCACTTTTTTCTGCCCAATATGACATTTCTGTAAGAATCAGAAGACTATGTGTCCCAGGGCTGGAATAATGACATAAGGAATAGAGATGAGTGAACCTGGAGCATGCTCAAGTCCATCCGCACCCGAACTTTCGGCATCTGATTAGCGGGGGCTGCTGAACTTGGATAAAGCCCTAAGGCGATGTGGAAAACATGGATATAGTCATTGGCTGTATCCATGTTTTCCAGACAACCTTAGAGCTTTATCCAAGTTCAGCAGCCCCAGCTAATCAAATACCGAACAATCTGGTTTCGATGGACTCGAACCCAGTTCGCTCATCTCTAATAAAGAACCTCAAATGACTCCAATCCCATGGACAGCGTTATCCTTCAGGCTAAAGCCATAAGGTGTCAAACAATCCTTCACACTTATCACTTAGGATTATAAACGTCACATGGTGTCGGCTCTGCACTGATGAGGAAGCACAGCCCCGATCACAGAGCCGCCTCTATGGACAACCCTGAGCCCACCAGTAGCAGAGGGAAGCCCCCAGCGGGTGCCCATAAAGCAGCATAACAATAGTGCTACAATCACATCTCCCTATAAAACTTCTCCGACCAATGGGGCGGATCTCCATCATTTAACAGTAACCATAATGTCACAGTGCATAAGTGCCAGCACTTGTTGCACAACCAACAAAACACAGTTATCACTGAACTCAAGGAGAACAGTGAAAAACAAATTCCAATAAAGAACTCAATCAAGAGTCTCCACTGATGCCCCCAAAAATTTAAATATGCAAAACAGGAGTCCGTGGAGCCTCGGTTGCGAGTCTCAAAACACGGGATAACCAGATATCTCTAGCCTGTTGCCACGGGGTGCCTCCATGATAAGGAGAGCAGCACACCACCCTGATAAATAGCCCCTTAAGTCCCACTCGATTGTGGGTATTGGAACATAAATAGGGAAACACCATTTTGTCAATGTCTAACTCAAGGTGCGAGTATTGCGATCATGACAAGGGCTTGCCAAGGCAGGCTTCCATCCACAGACAGCCGTTTCGGGGGTTTTGCCCCTCGTCAGTGTGGAGTAGGATTCTGGCTAGTTGGGGCAATAGCAAATCGACCAACAAAACACACTTGTTGCACAACCCCAGACAATTGAATTCAGCTTGTTACACATGTAAACAGCCCACACTCATTGTAATCCAAAGACATCATCAGAATTTTGACAGCTAATTAAAAGGGGTTGTTCACCAAAAAAAAAAAAAAAATGTTTTCCTTCAGATCAACTGGTATCAGAAAGCGCCAGAGATTTGTAATTTGCTTTCATTAAAAAAAAATCTTAAGTCTTCCAGTACTTTTCAGCTGCTGTATGTCCTGCAGGAAGCGGTGACACAGCGCACTCTTCTGCCACCTCTGTCCATTTTACGAACTGTCCAGAGCAGTAGCAAATTCCCATAGAAAACCTCTCCTGCTCTCCAAACTAGAAAGAATACACCAGTTCCTGCAGGACATACAGCAGCTGATAAGTATCGGAAGACTTGAGATTTTTTTAAATAGACGAAAATACAAATCTCTGGCACCAATTGATTTAAATTAATTTTTTTTTTTTTGTGAACTACCCCTTTAAGCTGTCCCTGATTGGTGTAATAGATGGGAACTCCTCCAAAATAACCATTCAAGGACTTCCACCCAAAAATAATCCCAATAAGCGCCTATAAACCTCCATGGGTAGAGATGGCACCATATACACACGTACATGGCGGCCACACATCCATAATAACACCCAGCTCATAGCACCAACCATGGATCAGGGAAACTTAGAGGGATGTTCCAGCAATATCTGGGACACCTGTAACCCCAGCATCCCAATGATTAGCTGTGCACACTAGCGCCCCCTACAGTCAGATGCTCCCCGGCTATGAATGGAGAGATGCCAGGCACAGCAATACACACCAACTTTATCCTTGCCGTACATATGGCCGGCCACCTGATGCGAGAGGGGGACGCAGCCATTGAGTAACTTGTGGTCTCTCCGTAGCAGCAGCTCCTTCTCCGCGGGGGAATGACGGGAATGATGGTGGAGGTCCGTGCTGCCCGGTGCCAGGGGCTCAGTGGCACTGTGCTGGGCTGCCATCCTGCAGGCAGGGGATGAGATGATGAGTCCCGGTGACAGGATGACCGATCACCGGCCGATCTCCATGCCGCCCAGCTCTGACATGCCGAGCCCTCGGCTCACGTCCATACACAGCGGTTCTGGTGCGACAAGCGCCGCCGCTGGGCTCTGTGCCTCCTGCGTCACCGCGTTACTTTTCTGGCAGCTTCGGAACCGCCCACTTCTCCTCCGCTGACGTCACGGACGCTCACACGTCGCGCTTTGCCTGTGCAGAATACTCGGCCAGGGGGCGTGGCCGTACTGAAACGTCACTGGGGGTGTGTCCCTCATGCAAATCACGGCTGTGGGCTTGGTGCCGTGTGTTCGGGAGTTAACCCCTGTGTTTCCTGGTCTCATGAGTCAGTAAGGGCGGGGCTGAGTCTTATCAGCAGCTCACTGATATGGAGCGGGAGTGCAAGGGTCAGGACTAGGGAGACAGACAGCAGCAAGCACAGAGATGGCTGCCAGTGCATGACAGGCTGTTATACATAGGGACCCATTCACACTACACATTTCTCTTACCCTTTGGTGTTATGTAGGTTGTATTTGTGCAATCTGCTGCCTAGACTACGTTTAAGGGGAGATTTATCAAACATGGTGTAAAGTGAAACTGGCTCAGTTACCCCTAGCAACCAATCAGATTCCACCTTTCATTTTACAAAGAGTCTGGGTGCCGCATGTAGCCCGGGACCACGGCTATTAGCGGGCACGGTCTGATCGCCGTGCCCGCTAATAAGGTAATCTGAGGCAGCTGTCAAAGTTGATAGCTGCCTCCGATTACCGGATGCAGCCGTTCCCTGGTGTCTAGTGGGGGAGATCGCTCCTCCAGGACGTTGTCCCGGAGGAGCGTTCTCCGTGTGTGGTGCCGGCCGGGGTCCGCTCCAAGATGGCGCTGACCCCGGCTCGGCACTCGTTTGTTTTCGGCTGCAGCAGCTGAAAGCAAACGAGTGCCGATCTTATTGATCTTTGCTGTATATCTATACAGCAAAGATCTCAATGACAGATCAAAGTGTATATACTAGAAGTCCCCCAGGGGGAATAACCCTAGCCCAGGGGGAATAACCCTAACCCCAGGGGGGAACAACCCTAACCCCAGGGGGGAACAACCCTAACCCCAGGGGGGAACAACCCTAACCCCAGGGGGGCTTCTAGTATATGTGTAAAAAAAAAAAAAAGTGTTGTTTATAGTAAAAAGCCCCCTCCCCTAATAAAAGTTTGAATCACCCCCCTTTTCCCAGGTTTTAAATAAAAGTAAATAAATAAATAAACATGTTTGCTATCGCCGCACACGTAATCGCCCGAACTATTAATTAATCACATTCCTGATCTCGTACGGTAAACGGCGTCAGCGCAAAAAAATCCCAAAGTGCAAAATTGCGCATTTTTGGTCGCATCAAATCCAGAAAAAATGTAATAAAAAGCGATCAAAAAGTCGTATATGCGCAATCAAGGTACCGATAGAATGAACACATCATGGCGCAAAAACTGACACCTCACACAGACCCATAGACCAAAGGATAAAAGCGCTATAAGCCTGGGAATGGAGCGATTTTAAGGAACATATATTTGTTAACAATGGTTTGAATTTTTTACAAGCCATCAGATACAAGAAAAGTTATACATGTTATATATCGTTTTAATCGTAACGACTTGAGGAACACATATAACAAGTCAGTTTTACCCCAGGGCGAATGGCGTAAAAACAAATACCCTCCAAATAAAAGAAATGCGTTTTTTTTTTTTCAATTTCACCACACTTTGAATTTTTTTCTGGTTTCGCAGTGTATTTTATGAAAAAATTCAGCCTGTCATTGCAAAGTACAATTAGTGATGCAAAAAATAAGGGCTCATGTGGGTTTCTAGGTGGAAAAATGCAAGTGCTATGGCCTTTTAAACACAAGGAGAAAAAAACGAAACCGCAAAAACGAAAATTGGCCCCGTCCTTAAAGGGTTAAACCATTCGTTCGGTCCATTGAAGTCAGCGTCTGTCTTCTACTGCCGGCCATTTTACACATAACGGCGCACAGCAGACCGAAAGACCACAATCAGCCGACATGATCGCTGTCCTAGTCCTAGTACATAAAAAGGATTATCGGATGGTAATTGGCTAAGTATGGCTGATAATCGCTTCATGTAATAGGGCCATAGGTGCAGCAAGTGATTTATCAGTAACATAGAACCTCTGCCCCCTAAGGCTATGTTCACACATAGCGTTTAATTGACAATAATTAGCGCTATTTTGCAGTGAATTGCGCAATTCGCAGTAAAACAGAATTTTTTTTTGCCGCGGGTCACGGAACGGCCGGTCTCTGGCCGGATCATCTCGGCCGGTACTGGGTGATCTTTCCGGCCGCGGAGCTCTGATGCGGGCGCATCAGCGCGCGCCCGCATCAGAGCTTCCCATAGCCCACAGTGAAGCGAGCGGCCGGATAAATTCTAGCGGATTTCGTTGCTCACGGCAGCGCGCATATTCACTGGCTCCATAGACACCATTCTATGGGCGGGCCGATTCCACTGCCCGCCGAAAGAATTGACATGGCGGAATCTGCTTGGTCATAGAATGGTGTTTATAGCACAGTCGGAGATGCGGCCGTAAGCTGGAATCCACCAGAAATTATCCGCGCGGATTCTGTAGTCTGAACCCACCCATAATAGGGCCTCAACAGTTTGAGTACATTTGATAATCACATATTGCCTGTTAATATGCAGAAAAAAATTGATGCCAGCCTCCCATCAAATCAATCAATAGAAACCATTGAGAAGTTTTAGGCCCTTTATATATTTCTTACTATTGGAGCCAAATTCTTTCTGGAGATACAGGAGATACAGTCATCGTTAGTTGTTAATAAGCTGTATGAAGGTTACATACAATGGATATGTGTGACACATGACTGGCTCCATTGTTTTCTCCCCATCTCTGGAAACATCTCCGTATTTCGAAATAACCTGGAGTGTTTGCTCAGGTAACGTGCACTACCTCATTTATGGAACGTTAGCTGCATTGTGTTTGCAGACTCCATTGTTCCTCTGACCTCTTATCACCAGAACTCCCTGTCAACCAATATTTGGTTTAATCAACATTTCCCGGATCTGTTTTATTTACTTTTATTACTATTGAATCTTCAAGAACTGTGTGAGACTAATACAAACATAAATTGTACCTATACCTTCTAGCTATGACTGGGGGCTTCCTAACAAGTTAGCAGATATTCATATGAAGAGAATTGTGATTTTTGCATCACCTTGTGTTTCTAAAGGTCACATACATATTAGAGAAAAGTCGTCCAAACCGTCCGATTTTAGCACTATGGAGGCCTCCTGACTCTGGGGTAGTTCCAGCAAAAAACATGCTAAAGCCAGGACAATTTTAACAACACTATACAGTGAAACTTTGGCTTATGAGCGTAATTCATTCAAGAAACGTGCTTGTAATCCAAATCACTCATATATCAAAGCAAATTTTCCCATAAGAAATAACAGAAACACAGCTGATTGGTTCCACAATCCAAAAATAAGGAAGGTAAGGTTTTCTGTGAAAATAAAGAAGACTATCAGTAAAGAAGGGGTTAATCGGTTAACTCTCCCTCCACACAGAATTTCTGAGGTGGCTGTAAACCTGCTGGTGCTGGTACCGGTACCTGCTGGTTTTAGTTGCGACAGCCTGTATTAGCTGTTGGTGAAGGGGTTAATTCGGGGGTCAGAGGGACGCAGCAGTCATACACCATCCAGCACCATATGAAGGCAAGAGGGTGGGGACAGCAGCGGCGTGAAATGTCCGGACAAGGCCCTGGAGAATTGAAGCACACACCACTTGGATTACGTCTATGCACACAGGATCCAGGCTGCCTGAACACTGGAGTAGTAGAGCCCTGCAGCCTCACTCACACTCAGTTCTCCGGCAGCAGGGAGAGGAGATAAGGCTGAGCTGCTCGCTTCCACAGGAGGATCACTGCAGTTCTACAGGGTCCCTGACATTGACGGCCTCTGGAGGAGAGCTGGAAAGGCGTCCAATCACTGGCAGAGTTGATCCCATAGCAGTGGGTTGAAATTAGAGGGATTTCTACCCAGCACATTATCAGGGGGCTCCTGTTATGAAATGTTTACTGGATTCGAGTTTTTTTTTTTTTTAATTGTTGACTTGTGTTGAGAAACACTCTCAGACCAAGTTACTTGTTATTCGAGGTTTCCCTGGATTAGGAAATTATATATCTTTTGGGGGGGGGGGGATAGTTTTATATAAAAACGATTTTCTGATTCTGGAATACTCCTTTACAGCCTCATTTAGTCGGCCGCAGCACGGCTGCATTTTAGGAACTTGCGGTCATAAAAAGTGTGCCTTATGGCAATCTGAATAAGGCCAAATGGCATAATTGTAACTTGTAAGTAAATTATGGGAATTACTTCTAATGCTAAGGCCTAATGCTAAATTTACACGGAGCGATTATCGGGCTAATTTTCGCGATAACGATCGAATTCGAGCGATAATCGTAAGTGTAAACGCGGTGAACGATCGAGAAATCGTTCATTTTGATCTTTTAACATGTTCATAAACCGTCGTTCGCAAAAAATTTGCCGATCGTTCTGTGTAAACAGTCGTCGCGCAATAGTCCCGCTGCCCGGCCCCCCGCTCAACCGCAGCCACCGCCCCTCCGATCGGAGCGGCGGGGGTGGCGATCGGAGTGGCAGGGGTGGCGATCGGAGCGGCGGGGGTGGCGATCGGGGTGGCGCAGGGGACTGCGGTTGAGCGGGGGGGGGGCGTACTGGCCGGGCTGCGGGCGCGCGATCGCAAAACGATCGCAAAACTTTATCCGTACGATATATCGTACCGTCTAAACGCTGATAGTTCTAAAAAAAAAAAATCGTTACTTCGAAATCATTAATCGTACGATCGGGCCAATAATCGCCTCGTGTAAATTTAGCATAAGGGTCCATTTACACAGAAAGATGATCTGACAGATTATCTGCCAAAGATTTGAAGCCAAAGCCAGAAACAGACTATACAGAGATCAGGTCATAAAGGAAAGCCTGAGTTTTCTCCTCTTTTTAAATCCATTCCTGGCTTTGGCTTCAAATCTTTGGCAGATAATCTGTCAGATAATCTTCCTGTGTAAATGGACCCTAACATAGTACTTAGCATGGTACCAGACCACAGCATTGCTTATAAACTGCTCCTAGCTGTAGAATAAACACGGACATATATTCCGTATATTGTAGATACATTCGTTCAGCTTCAGCAGCCAAATATAGCCTTTCAGGTTCGAGCACATCCAGAGTCTGTCATGGTATCTGTCTATCCCTCCTGCTATAGCAATGAACCAGAAACCTGATAATATCAGCACTTTTCCATTATAAACATTTCTTGGAACTCCCATAGAACAGAGCAGCAGCTGAAATGGAGAGGAACTTTCCAGGTGCTTTCCTCTAATACATGAGATGATAAAGCCATGGCGTCTGAAAGGGTTTGGTAATTTTGTGTTCTCATCCGCCCGGTTGCTATTTTTTCGCATTCCTATTTCAGAATTCACAAGAGCTTAACACCCACACACTGCCACAGGCTCAGGAGCTTTCAGAGAGCCTCACATTTCCATCTGTCATCCACTGCACAGCAATTCAATGGATCTCTTCTCCTGTCTGCTCACCGCTAGTAGAAACCTCGCTGTTCCTGCCAGGATTAGAAAGGCCACCAGATAGAAATTATAGGCTTCTTTATGTTAATCGGCTGTAACAAATACATATGAGCGCACAAGTCATAATGTAAAGGCAGCCATACATAATGGGATATTTTGTCCTAATACAATGACGGGGCTGATGGTATTATGTAACCTTTTTTTTCAGTGCTGAGATTAAATACACGATTCCTCTAAACTCAACTAGCCCACATCATAGAAACACACTGAAGAAGGGAAACATTGGTGGCATAAGTCACACTTTACTTAACTTAAAGGGGTTACCCAGGATTAGAAAACTGTAGCAGCTTTGTTCCAGAAACAGCGCCACTCTTGTCCTCAGTTTATGATGGGCATTGCAGCTCGGGTCCATTGAAATAAATAGAGCTGAGTTGTAATACCATACACAACCTGAGGGCAGGGTGGTGCTGTTTTTGAATAAGAAAACTATAAATAACCCCCTCAACAAGTGCGCAGTTCAGTGGACTAATCAGGTTTTTAGAGTATCCCTGCCCCACCATGCTCTCTCTTAATGGTTAGTGCCCATTATTATGACATCCTATGAACAATAATTCTCCTAGATAGCACATTTCCACCAGTCATATGACTGATCCCATTTCCCCCATCCCGTTGCACTTCCCAACCCATGCTCCTCGACCCATAAAACCATTCCTGGAGGCCACATGACCTGTCTTAAAGGGGCACTCCGGACAATAAACTGTTGTTATAAAGTCATACATATTTGTAAATTAATTCTAAAAATAAATAAATAAATACATTTGTTTATTTAAAAAAAAAAAAACTCTTTTACTATGGGGATAAGATTTTGTTTATAGAAGTGATTTACAAATCTGTATAACTTTCTGTCACCAGTTGAGTTGAGTGCCCCTTTAAGTCTCCTTGATAGAATACTTGTCTACGTCTCAGTATATTCAATGAGTTAGAAAGCTTTCTTGTCATAACTACACGATCAGTCTTTTCTTTCCTAATAAAAAGTCAGTGTACTAGCAGTGACAGCAAAACAGCAGACACCTGAGAACCGTGAGATATCTCACCCAGCATGAGTGGCATCTTATCATGTACAGCTAACTATGGTTATGCAGAGCTGTGGCTACACATAGAGATTTAGCTTTGGTTAACACTGCACTAAGATATTGTTACAGCATGTCAAAGTTATCTACTGTATATCTAAAAAATAAAAAAGCAACATGGGGGGGGAGGGCTGTTCCTTTTATCAGATCAAAAAGTTTAATCTAGCTTTGGGCAACAGTCACATCAGAGAGAGGAAATGTATGTATGGTGATGTATGATGATGTATGGGACATTCTCAAGAGAAAAAAGTGAGACTGAGTTGCAGTTGGAGGAACAGCTTAGGGCAACAAAATGCTACTTGGTCAGGACAAAAATGCAAAAAAAAAAGGTTAAAAGTGGATTCAAGAGGATTAATCTCTTTTAAAGTGTCACTGTCACCATAATAATTGGTCCTGTTCTGAGTGCTCAGACCAAGCGTGGTCCTCTCCCGGCTCTTCTGGTTTCACATGATCAGTCAAGTTTATAATGTACAGTAGGTCTATGGAGCATGGCTAATTATGCTGATACAGAGCGGGGAGCAGACCATGCTGCAGCCCGGTCCTCCCCTCTATCTCCCGATCGATATCGGTCTGAACACTCAGACCAGGACCAATCAAAACTTTTGACGTAAACCCGCGCCTTTATATTGATGTGAAAATCTTAAAGAGGATGTACCACTCTTTAACCTGAACCCACGGATCGATCAGCGCCGGCACGGGGAAGCCGGTGCCGCGGCCCTTTTTTTGGACCGCCGACCGGTTCCCGTGCACGGCGTTGTTCGATCCAGCGGTACCGGCCGGTGCTGAAGCACTGGAGGTCGGCCGGGGCGTCCCCCAGTGGGAGGGAATTACCTCCCCTCTATGACGCGGCTCCATTCATTCTAAGGGAGTCGCGTCATACAGGGGAGGGAATTCCCTCCCACTGAGGGCGGCCCGGCCGACCTCCAGTGCTTCAGCACCGGCCGATACTGCTGGATCGAGCAGCGCCGTGCACGGGAACCGGGCAGCGGTCCGAAAAACGGACCGCAACACCGGCTTCCCTGTGTCGGCGCCGATCAATCCGTGGGTTCAGGTTAAAGAGGATGTACCTGCCGGTACATTGGCTTTAACCATTTAGATACTTTAATCTTTTATCTGTGTTGCTTATTTATTTTACAAGCAGAGCCCTAACTTTATTTGGGGGCGAAGTACTACTATTATTATTATTTTAAATTTTTTTACCATTTACAGTAAACTAAAATAGTAGTCAATGGATCCCTCCTAGAACAAGTCTAGCTGGTTTCACTATTGGAAACAACTGGTAAATGCTGGCTAATAAGTTGTAATAATAAAAACCCTAAACCGAATACCCTGCATGTGGATCATATCTGCATCACTATTATAAAGCTTCACCTTTGTTACACTTGTGAGAATCCATTAGGAAATTGCATAAATAGTAATTTCCTAATATGATGGCATCATTAGAAGCACTTCATCTACAAGGTTAAAGCATTTGAATAATACAACAGGGCTGCTTGGGGAATACTGATCGGCTTATTAGCACGCTTCTACAGTATTCTTTGCTACATTGGATAGAATAATGCTTCTAATGCATTATGTGTAGAGACATTGGTTACATTGGAATAAAGCAAGCCCAAAAGCAGCAGGGTAGATAGATGCTGCACTAGGAATGGATTGTATAATTATACTTTAGCACAATGACGCTATCTCCCAGTTGCTGTTTATTAGCTATTGGTGACTATTACTGGATATAAATAGATCAATATGGGTTTCAGGAACCGGACGGCAGGGACAAGACAAGACAGTAAGCCCTAACGCTGAACCCACCAACTCTCCCTACCTACTTGCCTCAAACGGCCCTAGGCAGCCGTGGACAACCACGAAGGCGGTCCCTGCACTAGTATAGGTGCACACAGAACAAGACAGACAAACAAACACAATAAAGAATAGTAAACAACAGCAATCGGGCAGCAAAAGAACAAAATCTGAATCCAGTAAACGTAGTCAAAGTACAGGCAATATGGTCAGGGGCAGGCGGCAAGCAAGGGAGGTCAAAGATACAAAGGAGGCCAGGGTTCTGGTCCAGGACATAATTGGACCATCCCCCTGATCTCCAAGCACAGACACCTGAGAACAAAACAGATCCACTGGCAGGATGACCTCTCAGTCACAGTAGAACTAAAACACAGATTAACCCTGACATGGCCAGACAGAAATCAGCAGGTGAAGTGTGTCCACCAAACAAAGTGAGCAAATAAACCAGTGTTCAGACACTGCAAAACCAAACACAGAGACAGAAAACAAGAAATCAGCACCTTCTCGGCCACGGGGCGCATCACACTCCGCAGAGATACCATTCTGACAATAGGGATCTATTTAATGATCAGTCTTATAACCACAACAGTTGGTGTGTATTACATCTTGGGGTGGATTAACAATCCATAAAGGCAATATTAAAAAGAGAAAAGGGGCTTCTTTACTGTGAGAGCAGTGATACTACTTGGAGTGCCGGGACCATCACTTATTTACGCATACTTACAAACATACTGTGCATCAGGCTGTTCTTCAGGAAAGAATATATAGTAGAGTGTATCTGTATTAGATTGTTCAGATGGTCATTTTTTCTGATTGACATTGGTATTAGGGAAGAATTTGTCACCCGTAACACAAGGACAATAGGTCCTTGCCTCTCATGGGGTTGTTTTTACATTCTTCCAAACCAGTATTGTAAGGTAATTGGTTATGTCTGTTTTTAAGCTTACTACGCTATTTCATACAGCATAGACTACAAATAAGAGTAACATGCTATTGACAGAGATGGGGTTAGCGGTAGCTTTCTGCTTTATTCTGTGTCTTTTGATTTTAGGAAGTATACATAATTATGGTGCTCCAGCTATTTCTTTCAGATCAACTGGTGTCATAAAGTTATATAGCTATTTAAAAACCTCAAGCCATCCACTTATCAGCTGCTGTATGTTCAGCAGGAAGTGGGGTATTCTTTCCAGTCTGACTCGGTGCTCCCTACTGCCACTGTTGTCCATGTCAGGAACTGTCCAGAGCAGGAGAGGTTTTCTATGGGGATTTGTTACTCATTTGGACAGTTCCTGTTATTGACAGAGGTCGCAGCAGAACTCACTGTGTCAGACTAGAAAGAATACACAAGGCCATTTCTAGGACCGGACGGTGCGCTGACAGCTAGGGGGTGGCCGACAGCACAACCCCCCCACACTCACGGTGTCATTGGCGCTCCCCCCCCCCCCCGGACCCCACTTAGCTCTGAGCTGAAAGTCAGCACCAGCTGGCACCCTTCAAACCCTCCCTCCAGACCCCACTGAGCTCCTCGGCACTGCCACAAGCACCAACCCACCAGGATCTCACTTCGCATATCACCTTCTCTGTTCTTTCCAGCAGACAGATCTGTCCTGCGGCTGACAGGCTGCAGAGGAGAGAAGAGAGTAAGGATTAGGTGAGTATAACGGGGTTTTTTGTGTGTGTGTGTGTTGGGGCAATACAGGGGGACATAATTACTATGGGGGCACAGAACGGGAACATTATTACTATGGGGACACAGCACAGGAGGACTTTATTACTATGGGGCACAGCACAGGGGCATTGTTAAAATGGGGACACAGCACAGGGGCATTATTACTACATGGGGGACAGTAGGAAACATTATTACTATATGGAAGGCATAGAAGGGGACATATTACTATATAAAGGCACAGCAAGGGACATTATTACGATATTGAATGCACAGCAGAGGCATTATTACTATATGGGTACACAACAGGGGGCATTATTACTATATGGAGGCACAAAACAGGACATTATTACTATATGGAGGGCACAACAGGAGACATTACTACTATATGGAGGGCACAGCAGAGGGCATTATTACTATACATAGGGCCCATTATTACTATTTTACTATTTGAAACGTACAGCAGAAGACATTATATACCTAGTGACTTCACTGGACATGACACCAAACAGCAGAATTGCTGTTACAGTTTGGTGTCCTATGGGTGGAAAAAGGGGAAGGAGGTTGCCGGAAAAGTGCATAACCCAAGAAATTTGTCTGGCAGGTTGTGAAGAGGTTATGAATTGTAGCTGCAATAAATCATCATGGTGGTCTGGGCCAGTTGGAGAAGAAAAAGGAAATGGACACCTTTAACCCCTTAGGGACCAAGCCTATTTGGGCCTTAATGACCAGGCTCATTTTTCAAAATCTGACCTGTCTCACTTTATGCGCTTATAGCTCAGTGATGCTTTAGCGATTCTGAGATTGTTTTTTTGTAACATATGGTACTTTATGTTAGTGGCAAAATTTGGTCACTGTCTTGTGATTTTTTTGTGAAAAACATCAAAATATCATGAAAAATTAGAAAAATGTGCACTTTACAACCTTTAAAATTCTTTGCTTCTAGAAAAAAGAAAGTCACATGACAAAAATTAGTTTGTAAGTCACATTATGAATATGTCCTCTTTATTCTGGCTTCATTTCGTAAACATATTTCAATTTTTAAGGGTGTTACGGGGCTTAGAAATGTATCAGCAAATTTTTTTAGGCACAAATTCTTTTTTTAAGTTGATTTAGGAGGCTTGTATACTGGAAACCCCCATAAGTGACCCCATTTTGGAAACTAGACACCTTAAAGAATGAATCTAGGGGTATAATGAGCATTTTAACCCTACAGGGGCTGGAGGAAAGTATTCACAATTAGGCCGGAAAAAAATGGAAAATAGAAATTTTACAATAATATATTTGTTAAGATTAAAGTATCTCATTTTCATAAGCAACATGAGAGAAAATGCACCCCAAATTTTGTAACGCAGGTTCTCCTGAGTACAATGGTACCCAATATGTGGGCATAAACCACTGTATGGGCACACAGCGGGGCTCAGAAGGGAAGGAGCGACAATTAGCATTTTCAGTTCAGATTTTGCTGAAGAATTTTCTGAGCGCCAGGTGCGTTTGCAGAGCCCCTGTAGTGTCAGCAGAATAACCCCCCCCCCCCAAAAGTCACCCCATTTAGGAAAGTACACCCCTCAAATAATTCATCTTGGGGTGTGGTGACCATTTTGACCCCACAGGTATTGGAGGAAAGTATTCAAAAGAAGACAGTAAAAATGAAAAAATAGAATTTTCCCAATAATATGTTCCTTTAGTTTGAAATTTCTCAATTTCACGAGGAACAGGGGAAAAAACTCACCCCAATATAAGTAACGCAGGTTCTCCTGAGTAGAATGGTACCCCATATGTGGGCATAAACCACTGTGTGGGCACACAGCCGGCCTCAGAAGGAAGGGAGTGCCAATTAGCATTTTCAGTGCATGATTTTTCTGAAGAAGTTTCTGAGCGCCAGGTGCGTTTGCAGAGCCCCTGTAGTGTCAGCAGAATAAAGCCCCCCAAAAGTCACCCCATTTAGGAAAGTACACCTCTCAAAGAATTCATCTTGGGGTGTGGTGACCATTTTTACCCCACAGGTATTGGAGGAAAGTATTCAAAACTAAACCATAAAAATAAAAAAATTGAATTTTTCCAATAACATGTTTAGTTTGAAATTTCTCAATTTCACGAGGAACAGGGGAGAAAACTCACCCCAATATATGTAACGCAGGTTCTCCTGAGTAGAACGGTACCCCATACGTGGGCATAAACCACTGTATGGGCACAGAGCAGGGCTCAGAAGGGAAGGAGTGTCATTTTAGTTACAGGCAATATGTGGGTGTTTACTGGCTATCTGGGGTGGTAATGGACAATCTCAGGGTGTTTACTGGCTATCTGAGGTTGCAAAAGGGAATCTGGTGTGGTTATGGGCAATCTGGGGTGGTTACGAGCAGTCTGTGCCAATCTGGGTAGGTTATGGGCAATCTGGGGTGGTTACGGGCAATCTGGGGGTGTTTATTGGCTATATGGGGGGGTACGGGCAATCTGGGGGTCTTTACTGGCTATCTGGGGTGGTTACGGGCAATCTGGGGGTGTTTACTGGCTATCTAGGGGTGTTTACTGGCTATCTGGGAGTGTTCACTGGCTATCTGGGGTGGTGACGTGCAATCTGGTGGTGTTCACTGGTGATCTGGGGTGGCGAACGGCAATCTGGGGTGGCGATGGTCAATCTGGGGTGGCGTCAGGCAATCTGGGGTGGCGATGGGCTGTCTGCGATGGTTATGGGCAATCTGTGGTGGTTACGGGCTGTCTGCGATGGTTACGGGCTGTCAGGGGGGGTTACGGGCAATCTCGGGGGATTACGGGCAATCTAGGGTGGTTACAGGCAATCTGGGTGGTTACAGGCAATCTAGGGAGGTGACAGGCAATCTGGGGTGGTTACATGTAATCTGGAGTGGTTACAGCTTATCCGGGGCGGCTTTTGACTTTGGTGACAGGGGTAAAAAAGTGTCGGCACCATTTGGAACAAGCGATCAGCGGTATATAGTATATACCGCTGATCGCTTGTACTGGGACCACACACCGGTTGTTCTCCGATCATTGCCCCATGCTCTCTGCCACCTCCGGTGGTGGAGAGAATGGAGCTTTGATCATTTTTAGGAATCCATCACTGTGAACAGAGTCTGTTCACAGTGATGGCGGCGGCCATCTTGGATCAGATGGGTGCCCTGGGAGGGGAAGGTCAGTGACCAGGTCACTAGGGTTAATTCTGAGGACAAGGGGGGGACATGTTTTCATCTCCTCTCACTGTGGATTCACTGTGAGAAGAGATGAAAGCGTTCAGCTGCGCTGGCAATGCCTGTTACCGGTGGCCGCCGTTATACTGGTAATAACGGCGATTGCCAGTGAGGGGACTGGCCGGGACTGACCCCACATTCTACCCCAACCCCTCAGCTACCTCCGATAGCTGAGAGGAGGGGGCTGCAGGCATTACCGGCACTGCTGCACTATTCTGCGCCATCGCCATAAAGAGCTGAGGGCAGCAGAATAGAGCCCATTAGTGATCGCCGTAAAAATCCGTATCGGCGGTCACTAATAACATAATACATGTATTCTCTGGGTCGCTACGGTTACGGCGATACCACATTTGTGTAGGTTTTTTTTAACTATTACCGCTTTGGCGCAATAGAAACTATCTTCCTAGCAAAAACCCACAAAAACTGTCGCCACATTGCAAGATCCATAGCGTTCTTATCTTTTGCGCGACAGAGCTGGTTTTGGGCTAATTTTTTGTGGGAAGATCTGTAGTTTCTATTGATACCAAGTTTTATATGTATATGACTTTTTAATCTCTTTTATAACGTATTTTCTAAAGCAGATTGATAAAATACAGCTATTCTGGTACTGTTTTTTTATTTATTTTTTTACAGCGTGTGTCGTGCGGTGTAATTATTGATATAGTTTTATAGATTGGGTCGTTACGGACGTAACAATACCAAATATGTGTATGATTTGTGTTTTTGATCACTTTTATGTCACATTTTATTGTGTATGGGGAATGTAATGCATCTTTATTATTGGGGGGGGCTGGGGGGGCTGTGTTGTGTGCACACTTTTTTCACTTTTTTTTTAATTTTACACTAGTGTACATTACTGTACACTAGTGTAAAATACTTTGGTCACTGATACAATACATTGCAGTACCTGATGTACTGCAATGTATTGTATCATGCCTCATGCTGACTGGCAATAGCCACGGCCACCCCTGTCAGCATGAGGCATCTCCATGGTGACCCCGGGGACCTTCATTAGGACCCCGGGATCACCATGGAGACATGGGAGGACCGGACGGCATCGCGGGACATCGCGATCGCGTAAGTGACCTGCGGCGCCGACCGGGACACACCGGCACCCGTTAGATGCCGCTGTCATGGTTTGACAGCGGCATTTAACGGGTTATTTACAGGAGGGTGTCAGCGGTCACACTGACCGCTGATCCCCCGTCCTGCAGCCGCCGCCGGGCGGTAATTTATTCCGATGCGCCCGCCATTAAAAGGCGTACGCATCGGAATAAAGCTTATTAGTGGCCGTCGTGAATATGCGTGCGGCGGTCACTAAGGGGTTAATCAAAGAAGACGTCACCTGTGAGAGTCACTGAATGAGGTTTTTGTATTTAGCAGAACATTATCTGCGGGGAAGGGGGGGGCTGCTTTATCAAGATTCCAAAATACTGAAAATGCACCACTACACCAGATTCATTCTACAACTTCACCTGTGATACATTCAGGAAAACATTTTAACCATTGGGTGACATCAACCCTTGCTGCTATCTCAGTCATGCTGCTTTCAGCAGAGGAACATGATGGGAAATTTCAGCTTATGAGTATGTATTGCTGGAGGTCTTATGCCAAAGAACTTACTGACAGGTTCCCTTTAAACTGAATACTAAATGTATGCCCTCTAGTGGTGACTAGAAACAGCCAGAATTTTAAAATTCAACGCTATGGGGCTAATTTACTCATGTTTTTTACCGTTTAGTGTTCCAGCATATTTACTAGAGGTGTAATTTTGCAACCCATCATTTTTCTCCAAAAACCCTTTAAAACATCACACAACCAACAGAATTATTAAGTAAACTGTCATTTTTTTTATAGGTTTTCTATTATAAATATCAGCCACTTCTAGTGTAGCGGGATGGTCAGGTTTTAGTTTTGCCATGTGAAAAACCCTCTAGAATAACTAGAGCCCCTATTACACAGGGCGATCAGCGAGCAAGCGAGCACCGTCACTTCAGGTCAGCGCTTGCTTGCTCCCTGTTCCCCGCTCGCTACCGGGCGGGAGCTGTGGGGGGGCTCCCTGGATGATCTTTACATCATGCGGGGAGCCCCTAGGCGATAGCACCGGTCTGCTACCACCACTCGTATGGCACAGAACGACGGCAGCAGTTCGTTGCTGTCGTAGTCATTTGTCTTTCAACATGTTGAAAGACAACAAAAAACAACGATCAGCCGACATTGTGAATGTTGGCTGATCGTTGCCTTTTTTATACCAAGCGATTGTCGGCCGCAATCGACAATAATCGACCAAATACGGCCAATAATTGCTTTGTGTAATAGGGCCTTAAGGGCAATGAGACTAGTGAATTTGCTGTGAAAAACACAGACACAACCAACAGCAAAACAGCTTAAAAATGATGGATGGTTAGTAAATGAGGTCCAATATCTTTGCAGAAGATGTGCGTCAGCTCAGACCACTATAAAGATATATCAAAGCATTAACCAGCTCACAATGTTGGACCTAAACTTGTCATATTGTTAAATAGGTGGACATATATTATACTGGGATATTCCTTCAGCACCCTCACTTAAGACCGACGACAACCATGTATCCGCACATGTACCCACCATCTGTCATTCACCGGTGAGGGGGAATAGGATATGATGATGGCACAATCCCCATATGAATATGACAGTCTCATAGTTTTGTAGCTTGAGCTTATTAACAATGTTACCATGAATCCACTGTATTCTTCTTAGTTTATATTGGCCACATAGCGCAGTATTGTTCTGTGATGCTTAGTAGGAACTCCTTAAACAAGAATCACGGTGTAATCAGGTGAACAAACACTGTAAGTCCTCTATGTTCCGGGCCTCACTGCTTGTAAAGAAGCTTATCTGTGCATTTCTTACTTTCAGCAGAAGGAATTTAAAAAAAACATTTGGAGGAACTATAAAACCACAAAAACGATGTAAATGAACTATAAATGACAAAAAAACCTGCCTAATACAGTAACTAAGATACTACAAACCTGACATGAAAAAATAATTGCATATCTCATAAAGGTTTATAACAAAGTAACTTCACAGGGCAAGGAATTGTTATTCAAAGTTGCCGAGTAGTTGCTATGAATATTAAATCCTTCCAAAATACCTGTAACCCAGGAACACACACAAGGATGGAAAAAAAACTACCTATCTTTGTTTGTTTTGTATATAAGATGGATAGTCAAAATAATAAATTTATTGTTCCTTTTTTTTTTTATCTTGTGACCTTGGACCCCTTCCGAATGGTTGGTTCACATAACTTACATTCCTATTTTATGACATTGCTGCTGTTTATACCTGATTGCCTTTGGAGTGTGCCTACCCGGTTTGTCGTTCCTCCTCTGTCTGTCCATAAAAGTTTATATAAATAAAGAATTTATAAAAAAAAAAAAATAATAATAAGCAGATGGATAGGGCTCAAAGGCTGTGTATTCTAGGCATCAATAGGGGGATTATTCTAGGTCCATGGGGGTATTTATCAGCATATAGGCTCCTATCAGCAGGAGCAAGCACGCAGACCTGTCAGATCAGTACTTGCTTTCTCCTTGTTCTCCGCGCACAGCCGGCGCGATTACATGTGCCGACAGCGAGCAGGCAAGAGCAATGGGGCCGCGGGGAGCTGCGGGAGGAGCTCATAGGAGATAGTGGAATTTAGCGTCTCTATGTTACCTTGTAATGTTGGAAATCATGCACCCAACTTTCCCCAAGTTCTGAATTATCCCTGGTTGTGTGAGATATATTCTTATGTATATTATTTATCATTCTTCTGTCTTCTATTGCAGAGATATAAAGAAAGAAAACATCATGCTGCATAAAGAAGGACTCATACGCATCGTTGACCTGGGACTCGCCCAAGATGGGGGTCACCTCCTCCAACAAGACCAACGGAGTGACGGGAACGTTTGTAGACATGGCCCCAGAGGTGCTTTGGAGGATGGATTATGACAAAGCCGTGGACTGGTGGAGACTGGGGATTGTTGTATAAATACACATACTATACACAGTAAAAGCCATCATGTAGCCACAACAGGTAAAGGTGACCGATCACTCTTATGTGTTGCAGGATCAGCCCGTGACCACTGCCCAGAGCGCTGTGCCCCCTGACCCATGCCTCTGCTGCTCTATAAGACCTCTGCTCGTCTACAACATCCTCTCTACCATCTGTATGCTGAGAATTTCTATTAAGTTGCTGCCCTGGACAACATCTTGGCATCTGGTAATATCTGGCTGGCATCAAACATCGCTGCCTCCCAAAGACCCTCGGCATCCCAGGAGCGGCCTGTGCTGGATTTGCCTGCGGTGAGTTCTATTATCCTTGGATTCCCTGACATCTAGTAACATCTCAGCACAGGCCAGGTAAGTAACACACCACACACACTAGGATCACACACATGTAGGTAGATAGCGGTAGTATGTACACACACATTCATACACACAGACATTCTAATCGCTACATTTGGGGTTGGGAAGGAATTTTTCCCCTTATTCCTCAGGAGGGTTTTTGCCTTCCTTAGGGCCCTATTCCACCGGACAATTATCGTTTGCATAATCGTTAACGATTTCAAACGACCGCTATTGCGAAAGACCTGAAAACGTTCACTCATTTCCATGGAACGATAATCGATACTTATGATCGTAATTGCGATAGTTTTTCTTCGCTATTTATTCGCTATTGCGTTCGTATCTATTGCGAATGACCGAACGATGTCTTATTCAATGCGAACGATCTGCGAACATTTTGCGAACGAGCAACGATAAAATTAGGTCCAGGTCTTATAAAGCGATCAATGATTTCTTGTTCGGTCATTAATCGTTAACTGCATTTCAAACGAACGATTATCGTTTAGATTCAAACGATTTAACGATAATCTGAACGATAATCGTCCGGTGGAATAGGGCCCTTAGGATCAACTTCAGCCCTTAATAGGGTTAGTGTGATTATCCCCCAAATAGCATCATAGATAAATAGGCTTAGATAACACATAGATAAGTCATTCACACTACATGGATTCCCCTTTAATTTTATATAAATAAAATGATTTTTTTCCTCGATTTACATCATTGTGCCTGTGTCTTTATTTTTATTGGATGATCATATAACATAATTAAAGATGAGCGAAGCGAATCTGACGAATTCCGATTTGCAGCGAGTCGGGCGTTTAATTCGCCTCACTGCGGTTCACAAATTCGCCAGATTTGCTTTGCAAATTCGCTAAACATGGCAGCCGCAATAGCAACCGCACATGTTAGCTTATACTGACCCATTTGCGAACGTTGCGCAGTTGTGTACATCATGAGATAAACAGTCGTGTGTTTGAAAATGATTGTAATAACCATTCCAATCATTGAACAAATTGTATCAGCGAACATGAACAATTTGCAGAATTTTTGTACGAACATACAAACATTTACAAACATGTTTGCTTTCCACTATTTTTAATGAAATTCTTTTGTGTGCAATTTAGTAAAAATATTCACAAATTCGGACGAATACTCGCGAACTTTGCAAAACGAATTTCCAAATGATTCGCTCTGCTCTAAACGTAATAAATGCAAATGCATAATATACATTGGTATCTGGAAACTCTCCCAGTTTGATCGGGAAGGAATCAGTTAATGGAGTCGGCAGGTCTCATAGAAGCTTCATAGCAAAGGATCAGAGGATCAGACGCTGCTCAGTTCTTCCCTAGAAATGGGCAGGGGGAGTTGTCTGTACAGTAGAACAGTGACTAGGACATAGTAGTAGTAGTAGTATGTTCAGGTGACTGAAAGGGGGAGGTGGTGCAGCTCACAGGTCTAAGTGTAAATGACTGAGGTTAAAATATAGTCTGCCCCTACCTATAGTGGCATATAAGTACCAAGAAGTGTAAACAAAAATTATATAGTCCTCTAAGTCACAGCAGCCCTATGTGATAGTATTGAAACATAATAAAATAACAATATAAAGTGCTGATTTAATTAGAATATATAAATTAACATATAATAAATAAATAAAAGGACAAAGATACTAGTAAAAGTGCCGCCAGGCCCTGGTGGGAAAATAAATAAATATTTGGATAAATGAGTAAAGGTACCAGGTCTGTAATGGGTGATGTCCGAGCAGCAATAGGCAGAGTAGCTATAGATATAATAGGCAGCTATGTGCTACGGAGTTTGCTGGTTACAGTAGTTCAGGTGCAATCACGTAGTTGTGGCGGTTTGTGCTCCCCAAGGTAGCAACCTTGTATCAATCAGCAACAATAAAAGTTATGCTGGATAAACAGATAGCAATCCATAGATAGTCTATAAACAACAGTAGAAAATCACAAACTAGATATTTATCAGAATTCTTAGTGACAAGCTGCTGCCAAAAAACTGCTCTGGAGACATGAGTAGGTGAGTATCTGCAGTATGTTTGTCAGTATACTGGTACTGAAATGGCTGGGATTGCTGGGATCTGTAGTGTGTTTGTCAGTATACCAGCACTAGAATGACTGGGATTGCTGGGATCTGTAGTTCTATACAGTGCCAGTCCAGGTACATTCTACAGACACATGCTTATTTGTATAGGGTGGAGGTTGTGTAGTAGTTTACGTCTGGTGTCTGTGACACCTTTCACCCGTCCCGATGGAGATACAGCAGCAGAAGCGATCAGGGCCAGCCTGTGGCAATGCGTCCTTGTGTAGTGGCCGGAGCAGATCACACACTCTGAGCGGCCGTGCTCTGGATGCTCTCACCGTCCTCTTGCTGTAAGTGTCTGATGCAGCAATATTCAGGTATAACCAGCAGTTTGTTTGGAGAAAATGGCATATGTTGAATGGGGCCCCAATAGTTAAATGGTGTACAGGACTTGCTCTTACACATGTGTGGGAGCATAATGTTTAGCCATACGCGTTTCAGAGTGTCAGGTTCACTCCTTCATTAGTGCCGACCAAATTCTCTAATTTGTCTTTACTCTGATATGGTTTAAGAGCTAACAAAATGAAGCCTTAAGGCTTCTATAAGACACATATTTTGCTTGCATATTTTAGGGGCTTAAAAAGTGGCACAAAAAACAGCTAAAAACTACCAGCAGTTTTTTTTTTTTGGTGTTTTATTTCTGAAAACAATACTGGTGTTTTCTCATTTTATTGTAAATTGGTATAGGCATTTTTTTTTGCCTTTTTTTCCTGTTAACTTTTTTTTAAATTAAAAAGTATGTGATTCTTTGATCATGTTATTCCAGGATTTAAAATTTAAGAAAAAATGTCGGCAGCCCCATAGACTAAGGGCCCTATTCCACAGGAGCGATAATCGTCCGAATCGGCCCCGTTCGGCCCGATTCGGCCGATTTTCGCTCCAGCGCATCGCTACGGTTCAATAGCGGTGCGCGGCAGCGACCAATGATTTCAGCAGAACCATACATTACCTGTCCGGGCGCAGGTCTTCTTCTCCCGGTCCCGCGCGGCAGCATCGGCTTCGAAGCGGGGCTGTCTGAACTTACAGACCGCTCAACCAATCACTGGCCGGAAACGCCGCTTCCAGTGATTGGCTGAGCGGTCTGTCAGTTCAGACAGCTCCGCTCCGAAGCCGATGCTGCCGCGCGGGACCGGGAGAAGAAGACCTGCGCCCGGACAGGTAATGTATGAAACAAGGGCTGCAAGGACATCAGTAACAATGTCCTTGCAGCCCTTGTTTCACGATCATCGGGGCCGTGGAATAGGCCCAGTAAACGTTTACATTGTTGCTTGGCCCGTGGAATAGGGCCCCTAGAATGAGCTGTCTAGACTGAGATCGATGCACGGTGCACTACTCCCAGCTCGTCCTCCTGATCAGAGGGAATTTCAGCAGTGGGGATCCCAGTGACATGTCAAAAGCTACGTGATGGTGTTCAGAGAAGGGTCATGCCATGACCACACTCTGAACGGTACGGTTCCCGGCAGCTAGGGTGGGCCGTTCGCTGCGCCTGGCTTAATAACTATTTAAATGCCGCTGTCAAAACTGGCATTTAAATGGCTTACTAACCACATCCATGGTGGTCTAGTGGTGGTCCACTTGAAATTCCTCGGTATTCGGTTGTCTGAACATACCCTTATAGAAAACAATATTAGAATTTAAAAAAAAAAATTCCGCTTTTCAGATTGATATAATTGTCATTTTTACAGTCTGTAAATCCAACCTAGCACCATAAAGGACTTCTGTGACTACTTAGTGGACAGTAATGTAAGGCTTTGCCTAGGCTTCTAAAACTGACCACATACAAATGATAGCTGATGCACTATTATTGAGGCAGCTTGATCCAGATTTCATCTGGATATAGGAAATACTCAGATTTAATTGCTACTGAGAAGCAGGTGCAGAATAAGCTGTCGGAGCAGCATTAAACCAACAAAGGCTTCCATGCAGAGAACTAAACAGATCCGCTAGGAATTGAATTTATGTGGAAGGACTAGGGCAAAGTATCAGGTTGAGCCTGCATTAATGTTTTACACAAGGTGACAGGCCTGGTTCTCTAATAGTAAGAACACTTAACCCTTTAAATAAGCCGTCTGCAGTGCCCTAAATTATTCCTCATATTTGTTATTCGCATTATCCAAATTTCCATAAGAGCTCTCTTCTTCATACAAGATACAGATAGATGTAAATGCGTCTGTGTAATTTCTATCCTGAAAAAAGTTTATTGATTAGAACCAATGTGTTGCATAAAATAAAATACACTGTTAGGCCATGTTTACACAACGTAAGTAAAGTATTAATCACGGCCTCTGTTGCCAATTTGCAACACGGCCGTGATTAATACTTAACTTACATTGTGCTGCAGCTAGAGGGAATCCCGGTCGGAGTGTATAAACATAGTATACGCTCCGGTCGGGATCACTAGCGGCTATGCAAAAAACTGTCAGTTTTTTGCAGCTGTTGCTATTCAGTGAATAGCGGCCGCAGAGAACCTGTTACTTGACGCAATGGAGCATGCGGTTCCGGCCACGCGGTCCATTGTGTGCAGCGGGGAATTTGGATGCAGGCACACTCTGATGCCCCTGCATCCGAATTCATTAGTAGTGAAGATCATCCGGCCGGTACTGCAGTGATCTTCAGTAACACTGGCCATTCTGTGATCCGGCTGGGTCACAGAACAGCCGGTGTTATACATAATGTGAACATGGCCTTAACTATTAAAAGTCTATCTGATTTGATCAGCTTATTTGGAGATTTGACCATCTGCATTACTGATAACTGCAAAGCTATGGTCATTGTCCTAGCCATATTGGATTTTTCCTTCATGTCATATCCAGCTGTTAACAGTGTCCAGGTCTATTGGATACAATAGCCATGGTCACCTATAGTTGGCATTTGGGATATTTCTTATATAAACGCCTGGGTGACTTATTACACAGCTGGGTTTTGTCATGCTGTCATTGTAAGCAAAGGTTTAAGCTGTAGCGATGCTAACAACTCACTTCAAGGGGGGTGGTCGGAAGATATAACTGAGGGACGAACAACTGTTCGGCCATCAGTTTTAAAAGCTGTAAGGCCCACTTATGACGAATGCTTATCTCTGATCTGCAGACTTTGGATGCAATTTACAGTCCACATCTGACATCTTTGAGCGGGCTTCTTAGGGTCATTTTAGATGTGGCTACTTGTCAGCCGTGGGGCAGCAAGATTAGCATTTGTTTACAGTGCCTTTACATGGCACAACAAATCAAGGGACCCGCGCGGCAAAAACAATCTTTGTATCGTTCGCTGACAGCACAGATATGTATATACAGTCTCTGTGCTGCCAGTTTAACCCCTTAAGGTCAAAGTCTATTTTGGTTTTTGCGCTTTTGCTTATTCCATCTTAAGTTTAAAAGTCCATAGCGCTTGCATTTTTTCACCTAGAGACGTATATGAGCGCTTATTTTTTGCGAAACCAATTGTACTTTGCAATGACAGGCATTATTTTTCCATAACATATGCTGCGAAACCGGAAAAAAATCATTTGCGCTGTCAAATTGAAAAAAAAAACGAATTTGTTTTGATTTCGGGGAGTTTTGCATTTACGCCGTCCGTCCTATGGTAAAACTGACTTGTTATGCATGTTCCTCAAGTCGTTACGATTACTATGATATATAACATGTATAACTTATATTGTATCGGATGGCCTGTAAAAAATTCAAACCATTGTTAACAAATATAACAAATTCCTTAAAATCGCTCCATTCCCATGCTTATAGCGCTTTTATCCTTTGGTCTATGGGGCTGTGTGAGGTGTCAGTTTTTGCGCCATGATGTGTTCTTTCTATCGGTACCTTGATTGCGCATATACGACTTTTTGATCGATTTTTATTACATTTTTTCTGGATTTGATGCGACCAAAAATGCGCAATTTTGCACTTTGGAATTTTTTTGCGCTGACGCCGTTTACCGTGCGAGATCAGGAATGTGGTTAATTAATAGTTCGGGCGATTACGCTCGCGGCGATACTAAATATGTTTATTTATTTATTTATTTATTAATTTATATTTATAAAATGGGAAAAGGGGGGTGATTTGGACTTTTATTAGGGGAGGGGATTTTTTATTAATAAAAACACTTTTTTACTTTTTTTTTTACTGTAACTAGAAGCCCCCCTGGGGGACTTGTATATAGACAGCACTGATCTCTCATAGAGATCAATGCTGTGTATATACACAGCAAAGATCGATTAGATCGGTCATAGATTACTATGGCCTGCTGCAGGCCATAGCAATCTATTGCCGAGCCGGGATCAGCGCGACACGGGCAGAAGAACGGATCTCCCCCCCACGATCGCATCGTGGGGGGGAGATCCGTCCCACTAGACACCAGGGACGTGAGGTCTGAAGCCTCTAAGTGCAGCTGTCAGGTTTGACAGCTGCACTTAGAGGCTTAATTAGCCGGCGCTGCAACCGGACCCGCGCCGGCTAATAGAGGCACTGCCCGGCTGCACGTGTCAGCCGGGATCAGCGCCGTTCAGAGCGGGGTCCCGGCGGGACCCCGCTCTGAACACCCCGAGCGGCACCATGACGTATCAGATACGTCATGGGTCGCTAAGGGGTTAAAGGGGTATTCCACTCAAACACAACATTTCATATGTTGCTGCCCATGGTGAGACTAATAATTCATACCATACTTGTTATTATCTTTTCAGTCTTTTTCCCCAAGTTCTGAGCTGCTGCTTTCTGCTGAAGACACAAAAAACTGTGTGAGCTTTTATCTCCGTCTCCTCCTCCTACCCCTTCCTTACTTGTAAAGTCCCTGCACCTGCAGGCTGTATCTGCAACTTTTTAGCTTCTTTGTAATGCTGGGAGGGCTAATCTGAGGTCAAGTTGCTGATGAACTTATTGTGGTGAATCCTCCTGGCATTACAAAGTTGCAGATAAGGACTTGTTTACATCAGCCTCTCCAAAGGGAGGGGGGAGGAGGAGGTTAAGAGCAGAAAAGCAGGATGCTCAAAACTTGGGAAAGGAGATTTAATAGATAATTACAAGTATGGAATGAATTTTGTCAGATCACAAGCAGCACAGATTTAAGTATAAACTGTTGCCTGTAATCTTTAGGCTATGTTCACACAACGTAAAAATAAGGGCAAAATACGGCCGTATTTGGATAAATACGGCCAGAAATAATGATCGTGTTTTTTTATTTGTGGACCTATTTACCCAAATATGGCCGTATTTCGTCATTGTTTTTAAGTTGTGTGAACACAGCCTTTAAGTGACAGCATTTGTGCGTATATATATATATATATATATATATATATATATATATATATATATACTGTATATGTTACATTCTGTAACAGTAAATTCCTTCTGGTAATAACACTGTAATCTGCACTGTGCTGCCTTTATGTCTGATAATAATTCCCCCATATAAATTAAATGAATATGACCAGAGCTCTTATAATTCCATCAGACCCCTAATCTGAGTAAACTTCCCTTTTTAAAGGACATTTCTATACCAAATAGGGCAGCATTTTAGATAGGCAAACATTTTACTTGCAGACCAAATTGTTGATGTTCCTGATTAATACAATGTAACACATTCATATACAAGAGGAGTGATGGGCTGTTTACATTTTATATATACATTTGGAACATGCTGCATTACTTCCCCTACATCCTGCTTAAGCGGAGGAAGAAGTATATATTTCAACAGACATCTCGCATTAACTATTTGTTGTCATTGAGATTATATAGTTTTACATAATGGCCACAGATCCTGAAAGTCCACAGATTTAGCGCCCTATTACACAGAAAGATTATTGTGCCATAAATCGCTGTATTGTTTGAATTTAAGGGATAATCTTTCTGTGTGTATGGCTGCAATAATTAAACAATCCATTGTGCCATTGATCCCATCTTTTGAGCTGACCATAAAATGATTGTTAATCGTCTGCTAATCATTCAGTGTATGCACACATCGTTCATTCGTAATTATGATCGTTCATATATTAGAATGTATGAATGATCATAATTATGATCATAACTAATGACTATTGTTCTGTGTATTATGGCGAATGATTCCCAAAAGCTTTATCGTTAATTGGTGGAAAGGAAAATCCATTAATCTAATAGAACCCTAAGAAAGGCCGTAATAGATTTTACTAGGCAAAGGTGCTTCTGTCAGGCTGGGGCCCAGAGAAACAGGACAAGTGATGCCCTATCGCTAGCACCCGCCCCGCTGTCCCTTCCTTTAAGAGTTGTCGGCTCCCCAACCTGAAGACTGACCACTATGCTGATATAAGTGGAACACAAGATGAAGACAAGACAATAACACACAGTAATAGAATAGTCCACTAGCCAAGTCAAAACCTAAACAGTAGTCTCAGTACCAAGTCAGAAGAAGAAAGGGGTAGTCAGAAAGCCAAGCCAAAAGATCAGGAAACCAGAAATACCACAATCAGGATACAAATGCTAGCTTAGTCACACTCAAAAGAGGCTCTATTGCAGGCAACTAGTCATGATGGGGCTAGTTGGGGTTGATGGGGTTAAAAGGAGGCCGGAGTCCCAGCCCCAGAACATGATTGGGGCGGAGACTCCAGCCCCCAGCTACAGTACCAAGCTGACTGGCAGTGCTGTCTGTCAGTCAGTGCAACAATCATTACCCACACCTGGGCCATCCAGCCGTGGCGAGAGACACTAGGGCCGCCGCCGATGTACCCCTAGCAACCGGCCAGCGGTGCGCTCCAGCAGTGTCAGGAACCATCTATACCACCATATAGAAACCATCTATATCAAACAAAATAGCTAAAAAAATAGCCTGTGTACACACTCAGGCCCGGATTGGTAATCTGGCAAACCGGGCAAATGCCCGCTGGGCTGCCAGGATTACCAATCCAGGGGCCGCCGGTCCTGGCCCCCATGTGCACCGGCCATCAGCAGTGGCTGCTAGAATAGCGCAGCCGGCCGCTGCGCTATTCATTCAGCCTCTGCAGAGGGCCGGTGCCCTGGCCCTTTAACTGTGAGCATTCAAGATGAACGCTCACAGTTTGCAGCGGCCGCGCTCTGACTGACAGAGCCAGGGAGCCATTGGCCCCCGGCCCTGCCAGTCACTCTTGTGGCATGTGCCCCCCGGGCCGGTCTTCGCGGCTGAAAGTTGTCAGGGCTGGCCCGGGGCCGCAAACGTGCAGCGCGCAGGCACGTCTGCAGGCACCTCTGCCAGGCCCCCAGCGGCTGACGTCACTTCCCTGACGTGCCGATGAGGGCCTGTGAGGAGAGACGCCGCCGCGCTGCAGCATAGAGAAGAAGTTGCAGACTGAAGATCCGGGACCAGGAGGAAGAAGCTGCTGGGAGCGAGGTGAGGTGAGAATGTTCTTTTTTTTTTTTAACCCCTTCACATGTGGCCATATGGGGGGGGTCTCTAAAGGGGGGCTATTCTATATGGGGGATGGCTGTCTGGGGCTTTACAGGGGCTATTCTCTATGAGGGGATGCAAGGGGGCTATTATTTATGCGGGGATGCAGGGGGGGGGGTGGCCGTCTGGGGCTTTACAGGGGGGCTATTCTATATGGGGGGGATGCAGGGGGGCTACTCTCAATGAGGGGATGCAGGGGGGCTATTATATATGGGGGGATGCAGGGGGGGCTATTCCATATGGGGGGATGCAGGGGGGCTATTCTATATGGCAGGATGTACAGCAGGGGGGCTATTCTATATGGGGGGATGCGGGGGGGGGCTATTTTATATGGGGGGATGCAGGGGGGCTATTCCATATGGGGGGATGCGGGGGGGGCTATTATATATGGGGGATGCAGGGGGGCTATTATATATGGGGGGGTGCATGGGGGCTATTATATATGGGGGGTGCAGGGGGGACTATTCTATATGGGGGTGCGGGGGGGTATTTTATATGGGGGGTGCAGGGGGGCTATTCTATATGGGGGGATGCAGGGGGGGCTATTATATATGGGGGGATGCAGGGGGGGCTATTCTATATGGAGGGATGCAGGGGGGGCTATTCTATATAGGGGGATGTGCAGCGGGGGGCTATTCTATTTGGGGGGATGTATAGATGAGGATGTTGCTGGAGCAAGAAGCCTAAAATGTCTGTCTGACAGATCCCGTGGAGAGGAGTCCTGGCCATTTATGATGGCCGGAGCCAGATGGAGAATAAAAGGAAAAGTGGACGTCTCTTCATGCAGAGAAGACGCCTACTGTGAGTCACAGGATGTAACTGCACTACTATCACTTACAAAGTCTGCAGAACCTTTATACAGCTGAGATCTACCTCTATATCGGGGTGTCAAACTCAAGCCCTCCAGGTGTTGCAAAACTACAATTCCCTACATGCTTTAGCTGTCCAGGCATGCTGGGATTTGTAGTGTTCTAACAGCTGGAGGGCCGGAGTGTGACACCTGTGTTCTATGGTCACTACTGTGGTAGAATATTGGTCTTTATATAGTGGCTATTATTTGATGACAGTATAGTGGTATTGTCCAGTCACACTATGGTGGGAGTAGTGGGCATGGTGTGATGGTATAGTGGTATTATCCAGTCACCGTATGCTGAGGGTAGGGGGCATGGTGCGATGGTATTACTCGTCCTGTGTATTCTGGTATTATTGGTAATATTAGTGTTGTACATAGTGGATTGTATTCAGTTACAGTGTAGCGGTATTAGTCATTATGTGGTGATAATGGCAATGCTCATGGTGTGGTGATATTATTTGTTGCTTATATACTGGTAGTATTGGTAATATTGGTGGGTTTGCTTAGTAACAGTATGACAGCAACGTGTACAGTGTGTTGATATTTGCTTACTGGTGTTATTAAAGGACAACTCCGGCGGGACCCCCCCCCCCCCAAAAAAAAAACACAGACACACACAGACACCATACTCACCATCCCTCCGGTGACGATCGCTACTCCATTCGCCTGCCGTCTGCCTCACCGTCACCTGCGTCCGCCTTCCAGCGATGTCTCTTGCTTCCGGGTCCATGAGAGAGAAAAGGCTGCCAGTGCGCTTGCGCACCGGCAGCCTTTTCATTGGCTGGAGCGCATCACATGGCTTCCAGCAAGCTCAGACAATCAGGGCTGAGCAAGCTGGAAGCCATGTGATGCGCTCCAGCCAATGAAAAGGCTGCTGATGCGCATGTGCACCAGCAGCCTTTTCTCTCCCATTCACTCTCAATGAAGACGCCGAAGAGGAAGAAGACCCGGACCGCCCCCAGCTGTGACGTCACCCGTCACCAGATGCCGCCCGGGAGAAGAGGACCGTGACGACCGTAATAGGTAATGTATACATTCTTTAACTTCCGGGGTGGGGGGTCGGGAGTCGGAAAGTGGGGGAAGGGGGCCAGACCGGGTATTTAACCACATTACAAAGTTATATAACTTTGTAATGTGTGTTAAATAAGCCAAAAATAATTTTCGCCGGAGTTGTCCTTTAACTATGAGAGTATCATGCACAGAAAATTCTTACCTATGTTTCCAATATGTATCCTAAAATTTGTCCTAGATAGATAGATAGATAGATAGGAGATAGATAGATATCCAGTAGGAAATGGCTATCTAGCAGCTTATTATGTAGCTTTGATTACGCATGAGATCACATCCAGCAGACACATTTTAATAATTAAAACCTTACTACTTATACCACCATTATATGGGGTGCAGACATAGTCAGGATAAAAGGGATTTAAAAAATATAGTAACTTTTGTCCAAAAACAGCACCACCCCTGTCTTCAGGTTATGTGAGGTATTACAACTTGGCTCCATTCACTTCAATGGAACTGAGCTGCAATACTTTACACAAACTGAAGAAGAGTGTGGCACTGTTTCTGGAAGAAAGTGGCCATGTTTTTCTCCTTTAAAGGGAATCTGTGAGGTCCATACCAGGTCTAGGGCTGTAGATCTCAGCAGACAGGTGTGAACTTTAGTCCAGTGTAAACTTTTATAATTGTCCTTTTCATTACTAACTAAAGTTTCACAACAGCAGCCGCAGCAGCAGCACCCTATACGTCCATCAGTCAGGGCAGGCAGGGGCGGGGCAGAAGGTGCTGCTGTGGCTCCGCCTCTGTGACACTTCAGCTGGTAATGAAAAGAATGATTATAAAGGTTTACACTGGACTAAAGGTCAGGTCCCCGATCTGTACGCTGGGATCTACAGCTGTGTACCTGGTATAGACCCCACAGGTTCCCTTTAACGGCTAAATGAAGCAGAATTTGCTACAGCGCGTATTTTACATGGCTATCCATGATATGGTATGTGGGCTGCTGGGGTTTGATTGCCAGGGCTGATTTTAAGTCCCAGTCTGGCCCTGTACACACTCATTCATTGAAAAGAATAATCTGTGCTGATCAATCCCCATCACGGATTCGTAACTACTACGCATGTGGGTATGTTGCCAAAGAAGTCAATGGGTCCACAATCAGAAAACATTATATTTTATGTTTTGCAAAGAATTTATTCAACTTGAAATATTGTCCAAGTCTCCACACATGATTCATCAATGTGACTCCATAGCATAAGTAATCAGGATATAAAGTACATTCCTACAGGTCCACTAAGAATCCAGACATTTCTGTCCCAATGGACCCTCATTGGTGAGGTATACTAGGATGCGCAAGAAATGATAGGTAGTGTAGGGAAAAGGCATTAATGTTCTCTATTCTGTGTGGATAGAGAATAGAAACAAAACATAACAAAACCTAAAAAAAATGTGTTTTCTGATTTCATGTAATATTTAAAGGGTACCTATCATTTAAACAAACAAATCATAGCGACATGTCAAAAGTTTGTATCGGTCGAGGTTTGGGTAAAATAGCTAAAGCTAATAGCTAAAATAGCAGTCAGTGCATTTATAATGGAGCCCTATGGAACATCTGGTACAGCGACTGCTATTTTAGCTGTCAGACGAAGATGCAGAGCATGTGCTGCTGTCCGCATTAGCCCCTTAATTTTAGCGATAAGCGGGAGTTATCTGGGTAGGTAAAGTACATGTTAAATTATTTCCCCTCCTGGAGACAAACAATTCATTCCATACTTGTCAATACCTTATCAATCTCCTTCCTCTGCTGCTTTCTGCTTGACATAGAAAACTGTGTGTGAGCTGTTCTCCCCCCCCCCCCCCCTTCCCCCTTCTGAGACGGCTGATGTAAGCACAGCTCCATGGCCAGCTGTATCTGCACTCTGTAATGACAGGAGCATTAAAGTGTTACTGTCATTTGTTAAACCGTTTCAATATATATATCATAGAGAAATGTCAAAAGTCTTGATCGGTCTGGTTTTCAGTGTTCAGACCTGTACCAATCGGGAGAGCGACTGGGGAGAAGACTGTGCTGCAGTCTTCTCCCTGCTTACTCTCCCAATAAGTTTGTGTCAGAACACTTAGCCCTTGACCCATCAAAACTTTTGACATGTTTCTGTGACATGTCAAAAGTTTTTACAAACGATAGGTACACTTTAATCTGAGGTCAGTCTGTTGTAGACCTCACTTTGATTAACCCTCCAGGCATCACAGAGTACAGATACAGCTGGGCAGGGAGCTGTCTTTTCATGAGCTGCCTCGGATGGGAGGCAGGAGGAAGGGAGACAGAGTGACCAGCTCACATACAGTTTTCTATCTCTTAAGCACAAAGCAGCAGGCTCAGAACTGGGGGAAGGAAACTCATAGGGTTAAGGAACAAATTGTTAGTCTCCAGGACGGCTGATGATTCCATATGTATTTTACTTAACCATATAACCCCTTTAAGTCCTTGACCCACCACCTTTGCCTCATTACCAGTGGCATAGCAACCACGGTCGCAGCGGTCGCCGCCGCGACTGGGCCGCTACCCTGCGGGCCCCCCCTTGCCACCGCACAGCCCCCCTCCCATTCCCCCTTGTGACCGCAAGCAGTTTTGCTTGCAATCACAAGATGGAGGCTGGGACGGCCCCCGGCTGACGCTCCCGTCTTTGTCTGCTCCCGTCCCCGGCAGCACATATTTCAGTGATCTCTGTGCGCGCGGAGGAAGTACTTCCAGCCAGGGTGCGTCGATAATAAGCGCCCCGGTGCCAGAAGTAACATCCCCGGCGCGCACAGAGATCACTGATGTATGTGCTGCCGGGGATGGGAGCGGACAGAGCCTGGAGCTGCACGTCAGATGACAGATAGACCGGACTGCAGGAGGAGAGAGACACAGCGGGGGAGCGAGTTGTCAGGTGAGTTGTGTTGTTTTTTTGTTTTTTTTCACAGACATGGGGGACCATGGGGGATACATGGGGGGGCCATCTATAAGGGGGATACATAGGGGGGACCATCTATAAGGGGGATACAGGGGGGGGACCATCTATAAGGGGGATACAGGGGGGAGATACCATCTATAAGGGGGATACGGGGGGACCATCTATAAGGGGAATACAGGGGGGGACACTTTATAAGGGGGATACATGGGGGGGACATCTATAAGGGGGATACATGGGGGGACATCTATAAGGGGGATACAGGGGGGACCATCTAAAAGGGGGATACAGGGGGGACCATCGATAAGGGGGATACATGGGGGACCATCTATAAGGGGGATACAGGGGGGAACATCTATAAGGGGATACATGGGGGGACCATCTATAAGGTGGATACAGGGGGGGACCATCTATAAGGGGGATACAGGGGGGAGAGACCATCTATAAGGGAATACATGGGGGGGGACCATCTATAAAGGGGATACATGGGGGGGACCATCTATAAGGGGGATACGGGGGCCATCTATAAGGGGAATACAGGGGGGACCATCTATAAAGGGGATACATGGGGGGGACCATCTATAAGGGGGATACGGGGGCCATCTATAAGGGGAATACAGGGGGGGGACCATCTATAAGGGGGATTCATGGGGGGACATCTATAAGGGGGATACAGGGGGGGCCATCTATAAGGGGGATACAGGGGGGTCCATCTATAAGGGGGATACAGGGGGGACCATCTATAAGGGGGATACAGGGGGGAGAGACCATCTATAAGGGGGATACAGGGGGGGACCATCTATAAGGGGAATACAGGGGGGGAACCATCTATAAGGGGGATACAGGGGGCCATCTATAAGGCGGATACAGGGGGGAGAGACCATCTATAAGGGGGATACATGGGGGAGACCATCTGTAAGGGGGATACATGGGGGGGACCATCTATAGGGGGATACATGGGGGGGACCATCTATAAGGGGGATACAGGGGGGAGAGACCATCTATAAGGGGGATACAAGGGGGGGACCATCTATAAGGGGGATACATGGGGGGACCATCTATAAGGGGGATAACATGGGGGGCATCTATAAGGGAGATAACATGGGGGCCATCTATAGGGGGTGATAACATGGTGGGCCATCTATCTGGGTGACAACACAGGGGGGCATCTATAAGGGGACTACACGGGGGGTGTATGCAATAGAGCATGTACTATAGTGGACCACACAGAGCGGGCATATACTAGGGGGGGTCACATAGAGTCAGCCTACCCACTAAATGAGGGTGTAAAGGGGCCAAGATATGCAGTGTGTATAGAGATGAGGATGGTGCTGGAGTGAGGAGTCTAATATGTCTGTCTGGCAGATTCTGTGGATTCCTGGCTCTGAGAAGTTTTCATGACGGCCCAGGACAGATGGAGAAGAAGAAAAGGGAAGAACTCCGATCAGAGAAGACGTCCCCTGTGAGTCATTAAATATATCTGCACTGTGATGTATATGGAGTAGAGAACCTGTGTGTAGCTGCGTCCACCTCTATATGACTGGATAAGGTGATAGTGATCTGTGTACAGTGGATTATTCAGTAGCAGCAGTGACATTAGTCAGTATGTGGTGGTGTTATTTGTTACTTGTAATCTGGTACTGTGTTTTATTGGATTTAGTATACTGGATTTGGTCAGTAACAATATGGTGATGATAGTAGTGGTTGTGGTGTGATGGTTATATTTCCCCCTTGTGTACTGGTATTATTGGCAATATTGGTCTCAGTATTCAGGGTTTGGTAAGTGACAGTATGGCGGTAATATGTATGGTGACAATATTTTCTATATACTGGTATTATTGGTAATATCAGTCTTGAGATATATATATATATATATATATATATATATATATATATATATATACACAAATAGCATCGCTTGGCTGAGGAAGGGGGGGTCCAAGTTGACCTCTTGCACCAGGGCCCAGGAGACATTAGCTACGCCCCTGCTCACTATGTTAGTATTTGTGTGTGTGTGGAGACATATTCCTTTGATCAGTATTTTACTGCCTGCAATTATGAATTTGTAACAGTATAGTACACTTTAATTTCAATGGATCCTCCGTATGGACACATTCTGTATGGTTGCTGTCGCCACCAACAGAAGTTTATATATAAACAAAAGAGTACACATTTATTTATATTAAGTTATAAAATAAAAAAAAAGTTTACTCTGTGGAGTACCCCTCTAAACAGTTTTTTCCCTTGATAGACTTTTGCCACACATCCAAAAAGAGTCATGTTACTTTTCGTGAGCCAGAAATAGTAGAGCAGGCCATGCATGTGGGAAGACTGTAATATGTTCTGTAGGTACGTGATAAATGTTTTGGATTAGCCTTATAGGACTGACAATGTTTTCTCATTTATGGGTAAAATGACCATTATGAACAGTAACAAAAAAGTAATAGGGGTCTTGTCTACACAAAATGTCCAAACACACTTAGCTGATATTAACTGCTTGGAGGTCACAATGTTACTGTGATGTTTCTTCTCCAAAGAGAAGTTTTAATAAACCATCTAACATTAACCCTACAGTCACAAATCACACAATAGCTGCTACTTTATCTCATACTTCATCTACATTTTCCTACATGTCATGATGCTTTTTTTTCAGATCTTGTAACACAATTAGACAAAGGCAACCTAGGTGATGACCAGTTGCCTTACTGGAAGCTAGGGTGGCTTTAAATGGGCCCAGCCAGCAGAAAAAAAAACCATTTGATATGTCATAGAGACATATCAAAAGTTTTTATCAGGAGAACATGAAGGGAGAATTGCACGCTTATTGCATTCTCTTCCTTCTCTGTGTCATGTGACTGAGATGCCTGCTTAATGTAATTCTATGGGGCCATCCTGCTCACAAAGCGAGGACCACTTGGGAGCGTACTGTAGCTCTCTCCCTGCTGATTAGTTGGGGTGTAAACACTCAGACCCCAACCAATAAAAACTCTTGGCAGGTCTCTGTGATATGGAGTGAAGAAGGTCCAACAGCATCCATAGAGCGGATTCACAGGTTTATTTACATAATCCAGTACAGTAAATGCAAAGTTTTGACCCTACATAAGTCTTTGTCATCTTTGACAAGCTAGAGCCCGTCACACTTTTAGTTCAGTGTGCCGGGCTCTGGTGAAGAATGAAGACGTCTGTGGTGAGTATTTACACTCCCCCATTCCTCCCCAGCACTGCTTCCATCTGAGCAAGGAAGCGGGGCACTTAACCCCCTTTGTTGCTGGGATGGGTAATGTGTAAGATCAATCTGGCCCCCATGAAGTGAGATGCAGTACATCCTCACTTAACTTTCAAGAAGAACTCTGAGCTTTCTGATTAACCTGTTCATGTGCTGAGGTTACTAAAGAGACTATGATAATATGTTCTGAGACTGCTAATGTGCCCTTCCAATCCCCCACTAACTGTTATAATGAGGTTAATTTACAGTAACACTATACTGGAAATAGTTTCAGGAGTTTAAAGGGGTATTAGACTAAGAAATCTATAAAAATAAGAGAAAACTAATTTTCCTTCCCCAATGCCATCTACGTACTGTTGTGATGACTTATGGTCCTTGCCACAAACAGTTGCTTTCTGGCTCCTGTGACATGTAGTACCTTCATATACTGCCTGCTCAGCCAATCACTGACTGAGATGGGTCACAGCTGCCACCAGTAATTGTCATGTGGGGTTTAAGAGCTCCCTGTACTGGGTGGGAGCGCAAGTGGAGGAGGGGCATGGTCTGCATAGCGGGGTCTACAGCACTGTACTCTGACCCAGGAAGTCTCCCTCACCTTCCAAATCATAGCAGATCTACTTCAGGCTGGGGTTTACATCAGGGGACAGGACTGTGGGGGGGAGGGGGTAATCTCTTCATAGCTGTAACCCCTCTCTGCCTGGACAGAGAGTACTGCTATACTGTGCCCACATCTACCCTGCTCATTCCTTTATGCTCCCTGCAGTCTCTGTCAGCCCTTGTGTTTCCCATCCTCTCTATTACTGTACAGTAACTTATAATATCGCATATTCTGCTGTTTCTGAATGTTTGTTTCATTTGTTTTACATGTTATTCAGAATAATAAATTATTATTTTTAGATTGTAGAACCAATTGTCTACATTTCTATGATTTCTTATAGGAAAAATTGCTTTGGTTTAAGAGTGGATTTGGATTACAAGCACGGTCCCGGAACAAATTATGCTCGTTATCCAAGGCACCACTGTATATATATTTATAGAGACATTAGGATATGCCTATGATGTGGATGCATGTAATACAGCATTCTACAGCATTCGTCTTGGTTATTTGTTTGTAAATATTTCTTGTATGAATACACTGGGATAACAATAATCTAGTTTTTCTCTGTAGCTTCTCTATAACTGAAGCTGGTTTTAGTTTTTAAGCGTTTGTCTTTTTTTAGCCTTTTAAGGTTTTCAGTGCTGAGAGAAGTAGCTAGATTAATTTATTACCATGTATCATCTGACAAGTCCCATGTCTTGTGCCAAAACTCTTCATTGAAGAATATAAACAGTGGAGCTTCTGAAGTGACCTGTACAGTTTTCAATCCTTCATGTTCAAATTAGAATTTGTTTTCACTCTTTAGAATGGAAAGGATTACATTTTTAACAAAAGCTTCCTTACCATAGCCACTCAGATTCCTTATCCTTACCATGAAGGATTTTTTTTACTTACCACAATACAGGTGTGGCAGCTTAGAAGAAGTGCAGATGGAAGGATGCCTGTGGAGATGCTAAGGTTTTTCGAACACCTTCAGGATCACTATGAGGGATTCTTGCAGTCCTTGAGCTGGCACGGTGAAAGGGAGGTTGCACTTACCTGAGGGTAGTATCTGTAGATCCCCTAGGGCACTCCCTGTGGCCGATGGTGTTTGGGGTTCCCTTGGTGGTTGTGTACTGTAGATTCCCCATGCTAACCTCCTCCTTATTATGTCACAGGACTACTGTGAAGAGCTGGGTAGCAGCAGGTACAGACCTCCAGAAATGCTGTGTTATGCCTGGGGTGGTAACAGGCTGGCATTATTAGGCTTAGGAAGACCAATGTAAATGGCTCTTCCCATCCTGGTAAGGGCAGACTGTCACTACTTGTTTGTGGCTGGTTATGGATAATAGAGGGGCACCTATTTTTCTTTCATAAATAAAAATCAATTTAAAGGAAAAGCGTCAGTAGCATTGGCTTGCTGTTCTGTAGTAATAGTAAGCTTCTGGAATGTGAGTGGGTCTAGCCTTGGGAGTCTATTGACAGTAAAATAGAGTTCCATAAAGCATCCCTAGCTTACTATCCCTATTGTATATCCCACTCTAATAGTGTAGGTCATCATGGAAAAGGTCTGACATAAGTGGAATTATCATAATGAGGTATACTCAGTCCGAGTGCCTTGGGTATCGCAAACCGTAAATATGGCCTGATCACACCATAGCAGAAAATGCTACCAATATGTGCACAAGACCCTAGGGCAGCTGAACAAGCTAACATGGTGATCTTGTCTACCATCCCTATCCTGCAGATTCACCTTACCACATTAGTTTCCCTGATGTTAAAGCTCCTTAGAGCCCCCCCTTCACTGTAAGATTACTGGAGTGGACTGCATCTCAATGTATTAAAAGTGATTTTGGAATTGTGATGATAAGCTGTATGTCTGGTATCAGGGAGCTCACTAGGTATCTTATTCTCTATATAAGCACAGTGGCGTAGCCACCGTGGTCGCGGGGGTCGCCGCCGCGACCGGGCCCGCCACAAGGGGGGCCCGCTGGGCCCCCCGATCAATCACTCTTGTGACCGCAAGCATTGTTTTGCTTGCGGTCACAAGAGTCGGGCTCCGTCTTACCCCCGGCAGCGCGCGCATCCCAGAACTCCCTGCGCGCCTTGGGCCCTGACTTCGGGTTCCGGCGCGCAGGGAGTTCTGGGATGCGCGCGCTGCCGGGGATAAGACGCGACACCCCCGGCAGCCGCGCAGCAGTCGGGGACAGACCAGGAGGAGTGAGAATCAACGTGGGAGCGCGATGTCAGGTGAGTTAAGTTCTGTTTTTTTCATGTTTTTTTTATCAGCCTGTACGGGTGGGGGGAAAGGAGGGGGGCATCTATGAGGGTGGGGGGAAAGGAGGGGGCCATCTATGAGGGTGGGGGGAAAGGAGGGGGCCATCTATGAGGGTGGGGGGAAAGGAGGGGGCCATCTATGAGGGTGGGGGGAAAGGAGGGGGCCATCTATGAGGGTGGGGGGAAGGAGGGGGCCATCTATGAGGGTGGGGGGAAAGGAGGGGGGCATCTATGATGGTGGGGGGAAAGGAGGGGGGCATCTATGATGGTGGGGGGAAAGGAGGGGGCCATCTATGAGGGTGGGGGGAAAGGAGGGGGGCATCTATGAGGGTGGGGGGAAAGGAGGGGGGCATCTATGAGGGTGGGGGGAAAGAGGGGGCCATCTATGAGGGTGGGGGGAAAGGAGGGGGGCATCTATGAGGGTGGGGGGAAGAGGGGGCCATTTATGAGGGTGGGGGGAAAGAGGGGGGCCATCTATGAGGGTGGGGGGAAGGAGGGGGCCATCTATGAGGGTGGGGGGAAGGAGGGGGCCATCTATGAGGGTGGGGGGAAGGAGGGGCCATCTATGAGGGTGGGGGGAAAGAGGGGCCATCTATGAGGGTGGGGGGAAAGAGGGGGGCATCTATGAGGGTGGGGGGGGGAAGGGGACCATCTATAAGGGAGGGAGGAAGGGGACCATCTATAAGGGAGGGAGGAAGGGGACCATCTATAAGGGAGGGGGGAAAGGGGACCATCTATAAGGGAGGGGGGGAAGGGGACCATCTATAAGGGAGGGGGGGAAGGGGACCATCTATAAGGGAGGGAGGAAGGGGACCATCTATAAAGGGGGGGAAAGGGGACCATCTATAAGGGAGGGGGGGAAGGGGACCATCTATAAGGGAGGGGGGAAGGGGACCATCTATAAGGGAGGGGGGGGAAGGGGACCATCTATAAGGGAGGGGGGGAAGGGGACCATCTATAAGGGAGGGGGGGAAGGGGACCATCTATAAGGGAGGGGGGGGGGAAGGGGACCATCTATAAGGGAGGGGGGGGGGTGAAGGGGACCATCTATAAGGGAGGGGGGGGGGAAGGGGACCATCTATAAGGGAGGGGGGGGGGGAAGGGGACCATCTATAAGGGAGGGGGGGGGGGAAGGGGACCATCTATAAGGGAGGGGGGGGGAAGGGGACCATCTATAAGGGAGGGTGGGGGGAGAGGGGGCCATCTATAAGGGAGGGTGGGGGGAGAGGGGACCATCCATAAGGGAGGGTGAGGAGAGGGGGGCCATCTATAAGGGAGGGGGTATAGGGGGCCATCTATAAGGGAGGGGGTAGAGGGGGCCATCTATAAGGGAGGGGGTAGAGGGGGCCATCTATAAGGGAGGGGGGCAACATAGGGGGAGAGGGAATACACAGAGGGGGGCATATATTATTAGGAGGTCACATAGAGTCAGGGCTACCCACTAAATGAGGGTGTAAAGGGGACAGTACAGATGTGCAGTACAGAGAGATGGAGATGGTGTCAGAGTGAGGAGACTAATATGTCTGTCTGGCAGATTCTGTGGATTCGTGGCTTGGAGAAGTTCTCATAACGGCCCAGGACGGATGGAGAAGATGATGAAAAGGAAAGAACTCCGATCAGAAAAGACGTCTCCTGTGAGTCACCTGATATAACTGCACAGTAATGTATATGGTGTATAGAGCCTGTGTAGAGCTGGGGCCACCTCTATATGACTGGATGAGGTGATTTAGTATACTGGATTTGGTCAGTAACAATATGGTGGTGATGGTTGTGGTGTGGCGGTAATGTTTCCTCCCTATATACTGGTATTACTGGTAATATTGGTCTCAGTATACAGGATTTGGTCGGTAACAGTATGGCGGTAATAGGTAATATCTGTCTTGGTGTGTGTGTGTGTGTGTATATATATATATATATATATATATATATATATATATATATATATATACATACAGTGGTACCTTGGTTTAAGAGTAACTTCGTTTAAGAGCGTTTTGGTTTAAGAGCTCACAGTTTTTCAAAATTGTGACTTGGTTTAAGAACATTGCTTTGGTTTAAGAACTTCCTGTATCGGGTGGGAGCGCGAGTGGAGAAGGGGCATGGCCTGCATAGCGGGGTCTACAGCACTGTACTCTAAACACCTTCCAAATCATAGCAGATCCCCTTCAGGCTGGGGCTTACATCAGGGGACAGGACTGTGGGGGGAATCTCTCCATAGCTGTAACCCCTCTCTCCCCGGACAGAGAGCGCTGCATGTATGTGCCCACATCTGCCCTGCTCATTCCTTCCTGCTCCCTGCAGTCTCTGTCAGCCCTTGTGTTTCCCATCCTCTCCATTACTGTACAGTACAGAATAATAAATATATTTGGGGTGCGGAACCAATTGTCTGCATTTACATGATTTCTTATAGGAAAATTTGCTTTGGTTTAAGAGTGTATTTGGATTACAAGCACGGTCCTGGAACGAATTATGCTCATAATCCAAGGCACCACTGTGTGTGTATATATATATATATATATATATATATATATATATATATATATATATATATATACACAAACACACACAACAATAGCATCACTTGGTCGTGAAAGGAGGGGGGGGGGGGGCCCAAGTTGGCCTCTCGCACCAGGGCCCAGGAGACATTAGCTACGCCCCTGTATAAGCAGTAAGAGTCCTTCCAGGCTTGAGTTATGTTCTCAATAAAAAGAGAGAAGCTCTTTAAAGGGGTTCAGTTCTTCTTTATGGGCAGCAAATGAGTTGGGATGCAACTACTAATATGCCATCAATTTGGATTTTGGCTTCCTATACCAATGCTATAAGTTACAGGAGACAGCACCGCAGACATAGGAGAGCACATCCCATTCTGGGGCTTCTTTACATGAACGCTTTTTCTGCTTGCTTGCCAGCTGCTTGTTCCTTCCTAAATGATTTCTAATGATTGCTGAGTAGGTGATCATTAGAAATCATTATGTGTGACAGTACATCACACTTGCATTCAGTTACCTTCATTTTTCAGAAATACTTTATATATTACTGTGAACACCTAGTAACCATGTGATGTCATGTCCCTCAGCAATCAGCCCCTATATGTTTTTAGCAGTATAGGGTTAGGTGCACTAATATTATATTGTGATTCATTTTGGAATAGGAAAATCTGTATTAAATTTGCACATCATATATTTGCCCATATATCATCCATATGGCTAATACTGTAATCTGCTGTTCTGCAATCCAGTGTATTGCTTTGCCACTTCTGTGGTGCTGATAGAGTGCCAAAAAAATACAGTGGTGCCTTGGATTACGAGCGTAATTTGTTCCGGGACCGCGCTTGTAATCCAAATCCACTCTTAAACCAAAGCAAATTTTCTCATAAGAAATCACTGAAAAGCAGACAATTGGTTCCACACCCCAAAAATAATGATTCTGAATAACATGTAGAACAGATGAAACAAACAATGAGAAGCAGCTGAATATGTGACATTATAAGTTACTGTACAGTATAGCAATCAGCATGTGGAGTATAATGTATAGTAAGTGCATAAACCTGAAAAACAGCAGCAGCTTGTAAATACAGGATGGAACTGCATAATACATAATTCCCATAATGCAGTAACATAGTACAACAGGCTAGAATAGAGAAGCAGGGATGCTGTCAGAGGTCTGTGTGGTCACATGACTGCAATGAGTGTATAGCTGAGAGTAAGTGCAGGCACATTATAGCAGCAGTGTGTATAGCTGAGTGTAAGTGCAGGCACATTATAGCAGCAGTGTGTATAGCTAAGTGTGAGTGCAGGCACATTATAGCAGCAGTGTGTATAGCTGAGAGTAAGTGCAGGCACATTATAGCAGCAGTGTGTATAGCTAAGTGTAAGTGTAGGCACATTATAGCAGCAGTGTGTATAGCTAAGTGTGAGTGCAGGTACATTATAGCAGCTGTGTGTATAGCTGAGAGTAAGTGCAGGCACATTATAGCAGCAGTGTGTATAGCTGAGTGTAAGTGCAGGCACATTAAAGCAGCAGTGTGTATAGCTAAGTGTGAGTGCAGGCACATTATAGCAGCAGTGTGTATAGCTGAGAGTAAGTGCAGGCACATTATAGCAGCAGTGTGTATAGCTGAGAGTAAGTGCAGGCACATTATAGCAGCAGTGTGTATAGCTGAGTGTAAGTGCAGGCACATTATAGCAGGAATGGAGAGGATAGGAAACACAAGAGCTGACAAAGACTGCAGGGAGCATAAAGGAATGAGCAGGACAGATGTGGGCACATAAATACATAACTCTCTGTCCGGGGAGAGAGGGGTTACAGCTATGAAGAGATTGCCTCCACAGTCCTGTCCCCTAATGAAAACCCCAGCCTAAAGTGGATCTGGTATGATTTAGGTGAGGGAGACTTCGTGGGTCAGAGTACAGTGCTGTAGACCCAGCTATGCAGGCTATGCCCCTTCCCTACTTCCGCTTCCACCCAGCACAGGGAGCTCTTAAACCAAAGCAATGCGCCTTAACCAAGTTACAACTTTGAAAAACTGTGAGCTCTTCTTGCAAAACGCTCTCAATCCAAGTTACTCTTGAACCAAAGTACTACTGTACTTTGAGGAGCAGGGTCTCCTGTCTCTCTCATGTACACTAAGCAGTAAGGCTTACATTGCCTGGATGCTCAGTTGACATTCTTAGAACGGTAGCAAAGCACCTGGCCCAGCACATGTGTCAGCCCACCCAAAGGTATGTTACCAGTGCTCTGAACAGATGTTAATGGAGCTCAATATGCATCACCAGTCAGTACCTCCAGGAGTCCAAGCTCCTGTATGAATCCACATTGGTCATTGAATCTAAACTGAATCTGATGTCCAATGCAAGCAAATCTTTGGCCCACTCATCTCTGTTGCTGGCAGACAAAGTCAACCCTTCCCTTTTATTGCAAACAATTAATTTACGGGAGGCACAAGGGCTGTGCAAACCCTAACAAATATGCAATCATTTTGAAGTTGTTCTTCCACAACTATTGATAGAACTCGATCAATGGCACCAAAATAGGTTTGATAAATGTCAGCTCATGTCTGACACCTAGTGATCATAGTTGATATAGACTTGGAAAACTGACATTTCATGAATAATAATTCCTTAAGAGGTACAATAGGCATGCTGATGTACTTTGGAACTGTAGTAACAAAACTTTTTCTGACCAATTGTGGACATGTTACATACCCCTATGTTACTAATTTGATATATCCTTGGGAGACCAGCTTTTTTTATACTTTTACTATATGAATAGAAGGCCAAATTGTGACCACCCCTCTAAAATAATATAATAATTCAGTGGAGATGTTTGTTTACTGCGAGCTTAAGGTATAAAGTGCATTTGGATTGGAGAAATATGTACTCTACTATTGTATTTTCTATTGTGCTGTGTGTACTTTTTAAAGGAGAATTGTGTCCAAAATGAAAAGTCCGTTATAGGCAGCGCGGTGTAGGATCATAATAAAGAATATATACTTAACAGTCCTTGTGCCCCTGCATTGCTGCATCACAGCTCACACCCCCCACCAGCCTGCTCCTGCAATGTCACAACCAAGTCAGGAATGCCTGCTCAGCCAGTCAGTGACTGGGAAGGGACACCGTTGCCGTCACTTACTGGCTGAGGTTGTGACAACACCGCAACCCAGGAGAAACTGGAGCCCCGCAGCAGTCAGTGAGCTTGTGTATGGGGCTGCGGGGGCATGGGGAGGGCCGGGCCGGTTTTAGACAAAATGTGGCCCTGGGCAAAACTAAAGTGGGGCCCCAAAAATACATATGTACATCCAGCAGGTATTGTGCATAGTGTGCAGCAGCATATCCCCAGGCGCAAATTTTTATGCAAAAAATTGCACGTTAAATTAAGTTTGCCTGCATTATGCAATTTTCACTCAACAGGCGAAAGAAATAACAAAATTTGCTCATTCCTGTGCAATTAAGTGAGTGCATGCAACTTAATAATACAATGACCCATTGCTCCCCCCACCCACCCACATGTATATATGCAGGCCCGGATTGGTAATCTGGCAAAGCGGGCACATGCCCGCTGGGCTGCCAGTATTACCAATCCGGGGGCCGCCGTTCCTGGCCCCCATGTGCGCCGGCCCTCAGCAGTGGCTGCAAGAATAGCGCAGCCGGTCGCTGCGCTATTCATTCAGCCTCTGCAGAGAGCCGGCGCCCTGGCCCTTTAACTGTGAGCGTTCAAGATGAACGCTCACAGCTTGCAGCGGCCGCACTCTGCCTCTGACTGACAGAGCCAGGGAGCCATTGGCTCCCGGCCCTGCCAGTCACTCCTGTGGCCGGCCAGTCTTCCTAGCTGGAAGGTGTCAGGGCCGGCCCGGGGCTGCAGACGTGCCGCGCGCAGGCACGTCTGCAGGCACCTCTAACAGGACCCCAGCGGCTGACATCACTTCCCTGACGCGCCGCTGAGGACCTGTGAGAAGAGACGCCGCCGACGCGCTGCAGCAGGGAGAAGAGGCTGCAGACTAAAGATCCGGGACCGGAAGGAAGAAGCTGCCGGGAGCGAGGTGACAGGTGAGAATGTGTGGGTTTTTTTTTTAACCCCTTAACATGTGGTCATGGTGGGGGGGGGGGCACAAGGGGGGGGGGTATTCTATATTGGGGGGGATGCACAGGGGGGGGCTATTCTATATTGGGGGGAGGCACAGGGGGGCTATTCTATATTGGGGGGAGGCACAGGGGGAGGCTATTCTATATTGGGGGGAGGCACAGGGGGGGACTATTCTATATTGGGGGGAGGCACAGGGGGAGGCTATTCTATATTGGGGGGAGGCACAGGGGGGACTATTCTATATTGGGGGGAGGCACAGGGGGAGGCTATTCTATATTGGGGGAGGCACAGAGGGAGGCTATTCTATATTGGGGGGATGCACAGGGTGGGCTTTTCTATATTGGGGGAGAGGCACAGGGGGGGGCTATTCTATATTGGGGGGGGATGCACAGGGGGGGCTATTCTATATTGGGGGGAGGCACAGGGGGGACTATTCTATATTGGGGGGAGGCACAGGGGGAGGCTATTCTATATGGGAGGATGCACAGGGGAGGCTATTCTATATTGGGGGGATGCACGGGGGGGCTATTCTATATGGGAGGATGCACAGGGGAGGCTATTCTATATTGGGGGGATGCACGGGGGGGGGCTATTCTATATGGGAGGATGCACAGGGGAGGCTATTCTATATTGGGGGGATGCAGGGGGGGGCTATTCTATATTGGGGGGATGCACGGGGGGGCTATTCTATATTGGGGATGCACAGGGGAGGCTATTCTATATTGGGGGGATGCGGGGGAGGATATTCTATATTGGGGGGGATGCACAGGGGAGGCTATTCTATATTGGGGGATGCACAGGGGGGCTACTCTATATTGGGGGATGCACAGGGTGGCTACTCTATATTGGGGGATGCACGGGGGGGGCTATTCTATATGGGGGATGCACGGGGGGCTATTCTATATGGGGGATGCATGGGGGGGCTATTCTATATGGGGGGATGCAGGGGGGGCTATTCTATATGGGAGGATGCACAGGGGGGCTATTCTATATGGGGGGATGCTCAGGGGGCTATTCTATATGGGGGGATGTTCAGGGGGGCTAATCTATATTGGGGGATGCAGGGGGGCTATTCTATATTGGGGGATACACGGGGGGGCTATTCTATATGGGGGGATGTACAGCAGGGGGGCTATTCTATATGGAGAGATGTGCAGCGGGGGAGGGGAGGCTATTATATATGGAGGGATGTATAGATGAGGATGTATAGAGGAAGATGTTGCTGGAGCATGAAGCCTAAAATGTCTGTCTGACAGATCCCGTGGAGAGGAGTCCTGGCCAGAGAAGCCTTCATGATGGCCGGAGCCAGATGGAGAAGAAAAGGAAAAGTGGACGTCTCTTCATGCAGAGAAGACGCCTACTGTGAGTGACAGGATGTAACTGCACTATAATCACCTGTAAGGTCTGCAGAACCTTTACACAGCTGGGATCTACATCTGTATCAGGGTGTCAAATTCAGGCCCTCCAGGTGTTGCAAAACTACAATTCCCATCATGCTTTAGCTGTCCAGTCATGATGGGATCTGTAGTTTTGTAACAGCTGGAGGGCCGGAGTGTGACACCTGTGTTCTCTGGTCACTGCTTTGGGAGAATATTGGTCTTTATATAGCGGCTGTTATTTGGTGGATAGTGGTATCCAGTCCCCGTATGCTGAGGAGGTAGTGGGCATGGTGTGATGGTATAGTGGTATTATCCAGTCACCGTATGCTGAGAGTAGTGGGCATGGTGTGATGGTATAGTGGTATTATCCAGTCACCGTATGCTGAGAGTAGTGGGCATGGTGTGATGGTATAGTGGTATTATCCAGTCACCGTATGCTGAGAGTAGTGGGCATGGTGTGATGGTATTACTCGTCCTGTGTATTCTGGTATTATTGGTAATATTAGTGTTGTACATAGTGGATTGTATTCAGTCACAGTGTAGCGGTATTAGTCACTATGTGGTGATAATGGCCGTGCTCATGGTGTGGTGATATTATTTGTTACTTATATACTGGTAGTATAGGAAATATTGGTGGGTTTGCTTAGTGACAGTATGGCAGTAACGTGTACAGTATGGTGATAATATTTGCTTACTGGTGTTATTAACTATGAGAGTATCATGCACAGAAAGTTCTAGATAGATAGGAGATAGATAGATAGATAGATAGATAGATAGATAGATAGATAGATAGATGGGCAATAGATAGATAGATAGATAGATAGATAGATAGATAGATAGATAGATAGGAAATAGATAGGAGATAGATAGGAGATAGATAGATAGATAGATAGATAGATAGATAGATAGATAGATAGATAGATAGATAGGAAATAGGAGATAGATAGATAGATAGATAGATAGATAGATAGATAGGAAATAGGAGATAGATAGATAGATAGATAGATAGATAGATAGATAGATAGATAGATAGATAGGAGATAGATAGGAGATAGATAGATAGATAGATAGATAGATAGATAGATAGATAGATAGGAGATAGATAGGAGATAGATAGATAGATAGATAGATAGATAGATAGATAGATAGATAGATAGATAGATAGATAGATATCCAGTAGGAAATATCTATCTACCAGCTTATTATGTAGCTTTGATTACACATGAGATCACAACCAGCAGACACATTTTAATAATTAAAACCTTACTACTTATACCGCCATTATATGGAGACATAGTCAGGATAAAAGGATTAAAAAAAATATAGTAACTTTTGTCCAAAAACAGCACCACCCCTGTCTTCAGGTTGTGTGAGGTATTACAACTTGGCTCCATTCACTTCAATGGAACTGAGCTGCAATACCTCACTCAAACTGAGGTATGGCACTGTTTCTGGAAGAAAGTGGCCATGTTTTTCTCCTTTAAAGGGAATCTGTGATGTCCATACCAGGTCTAGGGCTGTAGATCTCAGCAGACAGGTGTGAGGGAGATATCACTGACAGGACCTTTAATCCAGTGTAAACTTTTATAATTGTCCTTTTCATTACCAACTAAAGTTTCACAACAGCAGCCGCAGCAGCAGCACCCTATACGTCCATCAGTCAGAGCAGGAAGGGGCGGGGCAGAAGGTGCTGCTGTTGCTCCACATCTGTGACACTTCAGCTGGTAATGGAAAGAATGATTATAAAGGTTTACAATGGACTAAAGGTCAGGTCCCTGACCTGTACGCTGGGATCTACAGCTGTGTACCTGGTATAGACCCCACAGGTTCCCTTTAAGGGCACGTTCATACCTAATCCAATGCAGATTTGATGCTTCTGATTTAATCAGTTGAAATGAATGCATAAATATGCCGCATCAAATCCACAGCAGATTATGTTATAGCATTATTTTTAGGTGCTGATGGTGGGTTTCACATGTTTAAAGGGAACTAATAAGCCCGTTTGAGCGGATATGACTTTTATTCCCCGGCTCGTGACTAGATACAAGCGGGGAAGTAGTCATGGTGGTCGGCTCCCCGCTCGTATCTAGTCACTGCACTCTGCCTGTCAGCGCGCTCAGAGGGGATGATTGACAGGCAGAGAGGTCCGTTACTGGCCTCTCTGCCTGTCAATCATCCCGCCGAGCGCGCTGACAGGCAGAGCGCAGTGACTAGATACAAGCGGGGAGCCGACCACCATGACTACTTCCCCGCTTGTATCTAGTCACAAGCCGGGGAATAAAAGTCATTTTCTCCGTTATAAAGCACCTGCTGCGGCCGTGGTCGTTACTTGTCGCTGCCGCTCCAGGTGCTTTATACAATGCTCCAGGGAACTGATCGGTTGATTGTTTCCCTTTAAGGGAGTAGTGGGGGACATGGCTAAATGAAGCAGAATTGATATACCATGATATGGTATGTGGGCTGCTGGGGTTTGATTGCCAGGGCTGATTTTAAGTCCCAGTCCGGCCCTGTATATATGGATAGATAAGCTACAAGATGACAGAGCAGGCACTACGGCTTCCTGGGCTCCGTGAACACAGCGTACTGTGTGCAAGGTACTCGCTCACGTGTTGCTCATTGAGACAGCAGTAGGTCCAGCAATCATATTAATATCCAGTAGAAATACAGCGGCACTCACCGGTATCAGTGAAATCGATGCTTTATTCAGGGCCGGTTTTAGACTAAATGTGGCCCTGGGCAAAGTTGAAGGTGGGGCCCCATATGCTGAAATATTGTAGCAACAATTTAAGGTCCCCATACATTTTACACTTTTGTTGCTGGTACCTGTTGTTCCTGGTGGGTTCGGCCATCAGTGTAAGGTGTATGGGGCTCTCTGGACAGTCTGACAGATGATATCAGTGGACATAGGGGGTCGAGCTTGATGGAAAATCAACGCCCAACCTCTTTGTTCTCAGAGAGATAAGCCGCCATCAGATCTGTATGGCTATGGCTTTCCCCTCTCATAGAGAACACAAGAACACTCAGATGTGGCAAATTTCTGTGTATGGGGAGGACTGGACGGATTGGGAGAGATAATTGTCAGCTGAAGGATTGTTCAGCCAGCAGTTATTGGAAGTGTACGGCCACTTTTAAGGCCGTATTACACTGCCTGATATTCCGCAGAAGTGAGCGCCAATCTGGTAGAATGGAGCTCGCTTAGAGAGCCTACTACATGGCTCTTTTATGATGTCTTTTACATGTCGGGACTGCCGCTACATGCCAGGACTGCCGCTACATGCCAGGACTGCCCCTACATGCCAGGACTGCCCCTACATGTCAGGACTGCCGCTACATGTCAGGACTGCCACTACATGTCGGGACTGCCGCTACATGCCGGGACTGCTGCTACATTCTGGGACTGCCGCTACATGTCAGGACTGCCGCTACATGTCAGGACTGCCCCTACATTCTGGGACTGCCGCTACATGGCGGGACTGCTGCTACATGGCGGGACTGCCGCTACATGGCGGGACTGCCGCTACATGCCGGGACTGCCGCTACATGTCGGGACTGCCGCTACATGTCAGGACTGCCGCTACAAGTCAGGACTGCCGCTAGTGGTGTAAACACAAGAACTATTTATATGAATTGCTTTAAAAAAAAAAAAAAAAAAATCACTATAATCAGGACCAAATATTACCTCCATACCGTTTATTAAGAAAATACACTATATATAGGTCAATATTACCACCATAAAGTGACCGCCCCATAATGACTCTATATATACAGACCAATATTACCGCCATAAAGTGACCGCCCCATAATGACTCTATATACACTATATACAGACCAATATTACCACCATAGAGTGACCACCGCATAATGACTCTATATACAGACCAATATTACCGCCATAAAGTGACCGCCCCATAATGACTCTATATATACACTATATACAGACCAATATTACCACCATAGAGTGACCACCGCATAATGACTCTATATACAGACCAATATTACCGCCATAAAGTGACCGCCCCATAATGACTCTATATATACACTATATACAGACCAATATTACCGCCATAAAGTGACCGCCCCATAATGACTCTATATATACACTATATACAGACCAATATTACCGCCATACAGTGACCACCGCATGACTCTATATATGGACCAATATTACCGCTATAGACTGACCACTGTATAATGAATGACTCTATATACACTGTATACAGACCAATATTATGTGGCTGTCAGTCTATGGCTGTACTATTGGTCTGTATATAGTGTATATATAGAGTCATTATGTGACAGTCAATCTATGGCAGTAATGACTCTATATATACGCTATATACAGACCAATATTACTGCCATAGACTGACCACCACATAATAACTCTATATACATACTATATACAGACCAATATTACTGCCATAGACTGACCACTGTATAATGACACTATATACAGACCAATATTACCGCCATAGGCTGACCACCACTTAATAACTCTATATACACACTATATACAGACCAATATTAACGCCATAGATTGACCACTGCATAATGACTCTGTATCCAGACCAATATTATGTGGCGATCACTCTATGGCGGTAATATTGGTCTGTATATAGTGTGTATAGAGTGATTATGTGGTGGTCATCCTATGGTGGTAATATTGGTCTGTATATAGTGTGTATAGAGTGATTATGTGGTGGTCACTGTATGGCGGTAATATTGGTCTCTATATAGAGTGATTATGTGGTGGTCACTGTATGGCGGTAATATTGGTCTCTATATAGTGTCATTATGTGATAGTCAATCTATGGCAGTAATGACTATATATACACTATATACAGACCAATATTAATGCCAAAGAGTGACCACTGCATAATGACACTATATACAGGCCAATATTACCGCCATACAGTGACCACCACCTAAGGACTGAATACCACCTTATTTTTTTCTCAATAAAATACACTGTACTGCCTTATATACATAGGAGCTGCAGCCAATCAGCGGCCTCAGTGGTCACCTGCAGCAATTACATAGGACTGATGAGGCCGGAGAATGGCTGCAGCTCCTATATACAGTACATTCACCTCAATACTTGGAGTCAGCAGTGCTAATACACACACACACTTATATATACACACACACACTAACACATCCATGAAAACACATACAGATCCAAACCATCCAGTCCACACACTACACACATGACATGTAACACACACTGCATTCATCCATTATACACATAGCATTCATACACACACTACATGTACAGTATACTTACCCCCTCTAGCATGCTGGGTGTAGTGGTGAATCCCCCTCATGCTCCTTGCAGCAGCAGCAGGCTGTCATCCTCGCAGCCCTCTCCTCCATCGTCCCGACAGCTCCACACCAGAGCAGGAAGTCACGTGCAGTAAGAGGAGTTGGAGGGAGGGGGAGCAGACACCAGCCCAGCGCAGCAGCCAGGGATCATTCCCAGACGCTGCAGGACGCTGTCTGTGCTCTCCTCTCCACTGGAACTGCGGGAGGGGGCCCCTGGGGGATGGGGGCCCTGGGCATTTGCCCTGCTTGCCCCCCCCCTAACGCCGGCCCTGGCTTTATTACTGGAAGAGATATACAACAATAGCAGGTGCGTTCCACAGAAAGGAGGTGTGGAGCGCTATTGTTGTATATCTCTTCCTGTAATAAAGCATCGATTTCACTGACACCGGTGAGTGCCGCTGTATTTCTACTGGATATTATTACATATATGGATAGACTGACAGATAGGAGATAGATAGATAGATAGATAGATAGATAGATAGATAGATAGATAGATAGATAGATAATGCAGGCTCGGACTGGCCTACAGGGGAATCCCCCGGTGGGCCCTACCTCTTGGTGGGCCCGTGGCAGGAGGTGAGCCTCCCTCTCTGACTCTTTCTACCAAAAAAATAAAAACAATTTCTATGCTATAGAAGCACAGACAAATATATGTAAGGTACCATGTGTCTTCTTGACCTAACAGCATCTAACAGTGTCAGCAGTTTGGAACGCGAATTACAGCTGACAGAAGTCTCGTAACAAATGATAGTCAGGCAGTGGAGTATGGGAAGATAATAAAAACTATACTCACCAGTCCCTGTGCCCCTGGACCGCGCTCTCTCCCACAGCTGCTGGAAGTTTTTCAGTCATTTCGTGTATGTCACGGCCCCAGTTCAAAGTCACATACTCGCCTGATGGATTGCCTGCTCAGCCAGTCAATAACTGCTGCTGTGTCCATCCCCAGTCAGTGATTGGCTGAGCGGGCATATTAAGGAAGAGCTTCGGGGGCACAGGGATGGGAAAGTATACTTTCTTTGTTATGTTCCTGCACCCCCCTGCCTACCTGAGATTTGTTTCATAGGACTTCTCCTTTCAAGAAACTTAAGTGGCGGGTTATGCTGTTCGCATAGACTGACTGAAGAGTTACTAGTAGTGAGCCAGCATCGCTGGTCACATACACAGCTCTGTGCAAGGTCACTATAGTAATGTGAAAGGTTTGGTGCTTATTATATCTGGTGTGAGGTATGGTGGGCCCCAAGAATCAAATTCCCAGGTGGGCCCAAGGTGGTGCTCCCCCTAAAATCCATAGGATGGGGATGTCAAGCTAAGAAAAAAATCTTTCAAATCAACTGGTGTCACAAAGTTATATAGATTTTTAATTTATTTCTACTAAAAACGCTCAAGCCTTCCAGTACTTATCAGCTGCTGTATGTCCTGCAGGAAGTGGAGTATTCTTTTCAGTCTGGCACATTGCTCTCTGCTTCCACCTTTGTCCATGCCAGGAAGTTACTTTGGACAGTTACTTACTTTGGCAGCAGATATTAATGTGTCAGACTGGAAAGAATAACCACTTCCTGCTGAACATACAGCAGCTAATAGGTACTGGAAGACTGGGGATTTGTTTGATAGAAGTAAAGTACAAATTTCTGGCACCAGTTTATTTGAAATCATTTTTTTGCTGGAGTACCCCTTTAATACTGTGGGCTATTTTACTTTTAAACAACTTGACAGCCCCTTTTGTACAGTCAGTGCAGTTTCTCCATTGATCAACTAATCGGGTGATCACCGATTTCCTATGACAGCCTGGGGAATGTAGTAATACTCTTTGGCTGCCCTTTCCACATACAACGAAATCAGATTGTCAGCTGTCTCATTCATGTTAACAAATCCGCCGTATATAACTGTATACCAGTGGTTGTCTAAACTGTGTATAGAAATGTCTGTGAACCACAAGTGTCCCTCCAAAAAGTTGGGAGGTATGGAGGAAGGGCTGACTGCAAAGCATTATGGGGAAGCTTGATGTCATGTGTTTTCAGTCATCATCATCATCATCATAAGATTTTACAGCAATGGAGACAAAACACAATCTGATTCGCCTATAGCAACCAATCACAACTCACCTTTCATATATTAACAAGCTCTTATAAAATTGAAGCTGAGCTTTGATTGGTTGCTATGGGCAGATTAGACTGTCTAAATTGTGCATGGCAACCAATCACAGTTCAGCTTTTATTTTACCAGAGTAATTTGAGAAATGAAAGCTGAGCTGTGATTGGTTACTATGGGCCACATCAAACCATATTATTTATTATTCTTAGTGTGGCCTTACCATAGGCTGTTTGCTTGGTCACAAGTGTGTTTAGTGACCTCAGCAGTAAAGCACATCGCCAGTCATTAATGGGTTAATGCTTCAGATGTGTTTACCTGCAGTAACCATGGCAACCATGCACTATGATGACAAGCGCTTATGTCATAAAGAAGGTTCCATAAAGCCATGCACCGCGCCCTAATCAGTGCCATCTTGGATGCGCCAGAGGACCTTGAGCTTGACTAATTTACTGCCCCCTACCCTTGATGAAATTTGGAGGTTCTAGCAGGGGACCTGGATCTGTGAAGGAGAAGAGATACAGCCGCCTAGCCATCAATAAGGTGACAGATATTGCAGCCTCATCTCTCTCACATCCAGTTTATTATACTTATAGTATGGTATTACCCTCTAAGCCCAGGGGAGGGGCAGCTCTCCAGCCATGGCTCCCTCGAGGTTTCCCCCACAGGGGTTTTTTCCTCGCCTGAGTGCTGGAGGGTGACTCTTTGTGAGTCGGGGGTCTGCCATTTTCAGTGTCATGTAATTTTAAATAAAATTGGGACCCTTTGACACCTGATTACAATGTGTTGTGTCTTTATTTTGCGTTCTTTGGTTTACCTTGGGGGAGTTGGGAGTCCATCACATATTGCAGAGTCATAAAGCTGGACATCTGCCTGCTACACAGATCTATCACCTGCACAATGCGCAAAAGTAGTATAGAGCGGTGGCTGGAGGAACTCCTGCATGTATGTGCAAATCCCTGGATTAAAGGAACACTCAAAAACATGTATCACAAGGCTTACCTACATCTACAAGGCTTGGCAAAAGGTTTTATCAAGTGACAGGGTCACACCAATCATAGCAACACGGACACCACCATAAATATACATCGTATATACATAACCCAGTGGCTCTTGTGTGTGTGGGCAGGATCAGGGGCAAGGCAGAGTATTGTGCCCTCACACCTATACATGCAGGTGTGGGCTCGGTAGCTGCCCCCTCCCCCTGCAAAATCCACAGGATAGGGGATATCAAGCTGATTGTTGGGGGTCCCACTGGTCACGAGAATGTGAGAAACATATCCCTCTCAAATAAACAGTGGGGACTGTGCTCCATTAATTCTCTATAGGTCTTGTTATCCCTTATCCTGTGAATAACTAGGAGAGGGGTATGTTCTCAAGTACTATATGGCTGGACCAGGGCCGATTCTGGGGTTTCTGCCGCCTGAGGCAAACCTCAGGCGGCCGCCCCCTCACAAATCCCCCCCCCCCGCCGTAACCGAATCACCCGCACCCCCCCCCCCCCCCACTGGGCCGGCCCTGCAGCCACTCACCTGTCCTGCAGCAGCCGTCCCGTCCCGCTTACCGCTGTCCCTCGCCGACAGTCAGCAGCTGTCATCGCCGCCAACGCTCACCGCTGTCTCCCGACCCTGCAGCTGCTCACCTGTCCTGCCGCAGCCGTCCCGTCCCACCAACGCTCACCGCTGTTCCTTTCTGCGCTCCAGTGCCGTCAGTCAGCAGCTGTCATCGCCCTCCAGAGAGTCGTGAGTGCCTGGGGTCAGCGGGGGCATCGCGGCCCCCGCTGACCCCGGGCACTCACGACTCGCTGGAGGGCGATGACAGCTGCTGACTGACGGCGCGGGACAGCGGTAAGCGTTGACGGCGGGACGGGACGGCTGCGGCAGGACAGGTGAGCGGCTGCAGGGCTGCTGTCTGCCGCCCCCTGCAGGGGCGCAGAATCTGCCGCCTGAGGCGGAATACTCATTCCGCCTCATGGCAGAAACGGCCCTGGGCTGGACTCAGACTAGGCGTTTTTCAGAAATATGTCATATGCCATTTTTGGGGTTCAAAAACGCAGAGACCAGATGTTAGTCAGTGGGGAAAATCGAAACACAACATCTATAGGACATTTTTCTGCTATGGTGGTTTTTTTTGTGTTTTGCCACAAGCTTCTATAGGGGGGGATATTGTCATGTCTATATGGAAATTAGTGTTTTTTTCCCCAGTTCTTCAACATAAAACCTGGAGTCACATGATAAAGAATCACATGATTTGTTCCGAAAAAAACCCCACAGGGGATAAAATTAGAACTAAACTTTACACTAAAATGAGAACATGGCAGAAGAAGTGCCAGAAAAAAACACCAAAAAGCAGGAAGATGTGCAACAGTCTCATGGTTTACACAGAAAGATTTATCTGACTGATTTATCTGATTTTGGAAGCCAAAGCCAGGAATGGATTTGAAAAGAGGCGAAATATCAGTATTTCTATCATGACCTGTTGTCTGTTTATAGTCTGTTCCTGGCTTTGGCTTAAAAAATCTGTCAGATAAATCTGTCTGTGTAAACGCACCACTAATCTTGGTTCACATTTGTAGTGAATTCAGTAGAATTAAATTGGTACTTTTTTTTCTTTCAAATCAACTGGTGTATAAAAAAAAAACAAAAAAAAAAAAAAAACAGTACTTATCAGCTGCTGTATATCCTGCAGGAAGTGGTGTATTCTCTCCAGTCTGATTCAGTGTTCTCTGCTGCCACCTCTGTTTACGACACAAACTGTCCAGAGTAGAAGAGGTTTTCTATGGGGATTTGCTACTGCTCTGGAGAGTTCCTGTCATGGACAGAGGTGGCAGCAGAGACTGTGCACTGTGTCAGCCTGGAAAGAACACAGCACTTCCTGCAGGACATACAGCAGCTGATAAGTACTGGAAGACTTTTAAATAGAAGTAATTTACAAATCTATATAACTTTCAGACACCAGTTGGTTTGAGAAGAAAAATATTTTGCCAGAGTACCTCTTTAAATTAAATAAAAAAGTCAATTAGCTTGACAGTGGAAACTTAAACTAGACAGTGTAAAAATGCACCATATTAAGGTCTCGTTCACACAACGTTTTTATTCTTTTTGCTCCATGACCTCCATACCTTCCCATATACTGTAATTATGATGGAGGCCACTTTATACCATCTGTTCTACATAGACTCCCAAAATTCATACTGAAATACCTCCCATTCTTGCTTTTTTTTTTAAAATCACCTCCCTTTTCCTATTTTATTATTACAAATAAATAAATCAACATATTTGGTATCGCCGCTTGCATATTCTGATGCAGACAGGGGGCAGGGCGTGATGTCCCAGGAGGCGGGGCTGGATCTCCCAATCCCCTGAGTGATTCACCATCTCTGACCAGCCAGAAGCAGGTGTTGCACTGATTTCTCTAATTGTGCAGTGAAATTAGGGCTTTGTTCACACATGTTGGAGTATCATTGCAGTAATGCAGCATATTCACAAAAATGATGCAGTAACACATGTAAATGATGCTAAAAGGCAGAGAGGATGAGAGCCTTATTGTGGGGCTCAACTTCAAAGATAAAAGATGCTTGATCATAATATGTGTGTGAAAGTGAAAAGAAAAAAAATTTCAAAAAGTTCTTTACTTTATACCAATATCAGCGTTACAGGTAGAGAATACAGTGTGCTGTGTGGTGTTACAGGTAGAGAATACAGTGTGCTGTGTGGTGTTACAGGTAGAGAATACAGCGTGCTGTGTGGGGTTACAGGTAGAGAATACAGCGTGCTGTGTGGTGTTACAGGTAGAGAATACAGTGTGCTGTGTGGTGTTACAGGTAGAGAATACGGCGTGCTGTGTGGTGTTACAGGTAGAGAATACAGCGTGCTGTGTGGTGTTACAGGTAGAGACTACAGTGTGCTGTGTGGTGTTACAGGTAGAAAATACAGCGTGCTGTGTGGTGTTACAGGTAGAAAATACAGCGTGCTGTGTGGTGTTACAGGTAGAGAATACAGCGTGCTGTGTGGTGTTACAGGTAGAGAATACAGTGTGCTGTGTGGTGTTACAGGTAGAGAATACAGCGTGCTGTGTGGTGTTACAGGTAGAGAATACAGCGTGCTGTGTGGTGTTACAGGTAGAGAATACAGCGCGCTGTGTGATGTTACAGGTAGCGAATAGAGCGTGCTGTGTGGTGTTACAGGTAGAGAATACAGCGCGCTGTGTGATGTTACAGGTAGAGAATAGAGCGTGCTGTGTGGTGTTACAGGTAGAGACTACAGTGTGCTGTGTGGTGTTACAGGTAGAAAATACAGCGTGCTGTGTGGTGTTACAGGTAGAAAATACAGCGTGCTGTGTGGTGTTACAGGTAGAGAATACAGCGTGCTGTGTGGTGTTACAGGTAGAGAATACAGTGTGCTGTGTGGTGTTACAGGTAGAGAATACAGCGTGCTGTGTGGTGTTACAGGTAGAGAATACAGCGTGCTGTGTGGTGTTACAGGTAGAGAATACAGCGCGCTGTGTGATGTTACAGGTAGAGAATAGAGCGTGCTGTGTGGTGTTACAGGTAGAGAATACAGCGCACTGTGTGATGTTACAGGTAGAGAATAGAGCGTGCTGTGTGGTGTTACAGGTAGAGAATACAGCGTGCTGTGTGGTGTTACAGGTAGAGAATACAGGGTGCTGTGCGGTGTTACAGGTAGAGAATAGAGCGTGCTGTGTGGTGTTACAGGTAGAGAATACAGCGTGCTGTGTGGTGTTAAAGGTAGAGAATACAGCGTGCTGTGTGGTGTTACAGGTAGAGAATACAGTGTGCTGTGTGGTGTTACAGGTAGAGAATACAGCGTGCTGTGTGGTGTTACAGGTAGAGAATACAGCGTGCTGTGTGGGACCACAATGAAATCATAAATTACTGCAAATAATTCAGTAACACAATGAAACTGCAATGTGTGACTACAGCCTAGATGTTCTGCAGCAGCTTTGGGCGGGGAATGTGCAGGGTGGGGGACTGTGATGAACAGCTGAGGGAAAGCATTGCATTCTGGAACCTGTAGTACTGTGTACAACTTATAAACCAGGAAGTGCAGAAACACAAAACAGAACAAAACCCCCCAAAACAAATGGATTTTTGGTAGTTTCAAAAATGGAATAGATAGGTAAGTAATCCTTTATTCTTCTGCAGAACCTTCTGCAGTACCTCTACCTGGAGTTCCCCTTTAATGGGACTTCTCCTTTCTAGATACTTATGTGGCATCCTATACTAATAGCATAGAGTGACTGACAAGTTACCAGCAGTGAGCCAGCATTGCTTGTCACATACACAGCGCTGTGCAAAGGTGGGGATGGGGGTGGGGGTGGTGGGACACGGGGAAGGGGGCCATTCACAGACATAACATACATTACAAAGTTGTATAACTTTGTAATGTGTGTTATTCTGTGAATAATTTTTTATCGCCGGACAACCCCTTTAAATTCCCTGGTCGGCCCAAGGTACCCCAGTCCGACACTGGATAATAGATAGATAGGAGGGAGGGCTGGCAGTCTCACTTGTGTGCAGAGGTTTGCACAATATTGTCCCTCCCTTCTTCCTGTCGTTCCGACTGCTACTGAGCTGCAGAGCATCACATGAGGGGAGAGGAGGTGGGTCCGATGTGGCAGCACAGACTGTGTAGTACACACAGAAAGTCTGTCTGCATCATAGAAGTGTGCTGTGGAGTCAAAAATCTCTCATTAATAGGTACATTACCCAAAAGAGGCCTCCAAGAATCTTTTTTTTTATTTTTTTAAAGGGAAGTAGGGGAAGCACTTTTACATCCTCTTGTTGGAAGATCCAGTGTCTTATCACAGTACACTCTGATCATAGTCCCCCCCCCCCCTCCCAAGTGATCAAGCACCTATCCGCTAAGCTTTCAATAAGGGATACATTCAGTTTCAATGCTCTGGTCCTCCAGGCCGGATTTGTTTTCATGGCTGCCTGTGTATCCTTGTCTCTGCTGCAGCCGGTCACTGGCACACAAACTCTGAGGCTCAGTTGTTATAGCTGAGCTATTCTTCGCTTAAAGAATAGATTCACTTTTCTGAACTTGCACTATATCTTTTACCTTGGCAAAGGTAGAGTGTGTTTTTAGTACTCCCTTGGCACATTGATCCATACTCTCTAAGGGTGCCTTCACACCTACCGTATCGCAGTAGAAAATCCGCTGCTGATCCGCAGCAAATCCGCAGCAGATTTAACTAAATGAATGAACACAGCATTAAATACGCACTGTCAAATCCGCTGCGGATCCGCAACAGATTTGTAAGTGCGGATTTAATGCTGTGTTCATTCATTTAGTTAAATCCGCTGCGGATCTGCTGCGGATCCGCAGCGGATTTTCTACTGCGATACGGTAGGTGTGAAGGCACCCTAAATATTTTAACAATGCATCATGAAGTGTGTGCCGGAATACATGTGTAGCAGGCCCCCTGTGGGCACCTGAAGTTGTTGCTCACATTTTTACTTTTGGCATCTTAGAGGGAATGCAGGATAATAAAACCAAGAAATCAACCCCTTGGAGAGAGTGCCTACATATAAATCTGCAAGATCTGGAAATTTAAATCTAACCCCCATGATGACTGCCGGCCCGCAGGGAATGCGCCCTAGTGCATGGAATGTGCAGCCAATTCCTTTTTACTTTTTGTTTTGTTTGTTTTTTTGTGGTGAAACAAGTGGCCAGCATGGAAACTTGAATTTGTCAAGATTTATTTTATGCAAATTGAACCAAAAAAACAAATACATGAAATCAAATAAATAAAATAATAAAAGTTTTTAATAAACAGAGTTTAAATAATAGTTTATTTTCTCATCAACTGTTCCTTGTAGGGCACGTTCACACCAACTGCTGATTGTATAGTCTGTTCAATTATACTAAAAATAAATCACTATATATTATAATCTGCCGTATATATATATATATATATATATATATATATATATATATATATATATATATATATATATGTCTAGAAGTGTACTGTTGTCTCCTTCTCATGAAAGTTTCTCTGTTTTCTGTGCCCTGCCCGAACTTCCAATGGCCACAAGAGCGCGCACCCTGCGTACCCAGCATTCCATGTCCACGCGACGCCAGAGAACAATGACGTTGACGCCATTTTGGTGTAGCCAAAACAGCTCTTTCAATCTCAGTAGACGCCGTTGGAGGCGTCGCATAGACTGTGGACATATTGATGTTATGTATGTTACCTAACGGCTTTCCCTCTTGTGCTGTCCTTGTAGTGATTAATGATACCTCTTCTCCGCCTGAAAGGTAGTGCCGAGCGGAGGAGACGTAACCAGACCCCTGTGTCCTTGAGACTTCCCCAGTGTAGAGCAGAGGGCGGCCGGAGACATGAGCTCTAACCACGGAGTGCGAGGTAAGAGGTCAGCGCGGCCCCTGCTGTCTCCTCCGGCTTACTGCAATGTCTATGATTTATGCAATCGCATTGTATGATATAAGAGCGGCTGGACGCCTGTGTGTCACCCTGCCCTAGTGCGAGAGCAGCGTGCACGGCCACTGTCCCCCTGCCCTATAGTGGGAGCAGCATGCACGGCCACTGTCCCCCTGCCCTATAGTGGGAGCAGCGTGCACGGCCACTGTCCCCCTGCCCTATAGTGGGAGCAGCGTGCACGGCCACTGTCCCCCTGCCCTATAGTGGGAGCAGCGTGCACGGCCACTGTCCCCCTGCCCTATAGTGGGAGCAGCGTGCACGGCCACTGTCCCCCTGCCCTATAGTGGGAGCAGCGTGCACGGCCACTGTCCCCCTGCCCTATAGTGGGAGCAGCGTGCACGGCCACTGTCCCCCTGCCCTATAGTGGGAGCAGCGTGTACGGCCACTGTCCCCCTGCCCTATAGTGGGAGCAGCGTGCACGGCCACTGTCCCCCTGCCCTATAGTGGGAGCAGCGTGCACGGCCACTGTCCCCCTGCCCTATAGTGGGAGCAGCGTGCACGGCCACTGTCCCCCTGCCCTATAGTGGGAGCAGCGTGCACGGCCACTGTCCCCCTGCCCTATAGTGGGAGCAGCGTGCACGGCCACTGTCCCCCTGCCCTATAGTGGGAGCAGCGTGCACGGCCACTGTCCCCCTGCCCTATAGTGGGAGCAGCGTGCACGGCCACTGTCCCCCTGCCCTATAGTGGGAGCAGCGTGCACGGCCACTGTCCCCCTGCCCTATAGTGGGAGCAGCGTGCACGGCCACTGTCCCCCTAGTGCGGGAGCAGCCTGCACGGCCGCTGTCGCCCTGCCCTAGTGCGGGAGCAGCCTGCACGGCCGCTGTCGCCCTGCCCTCGTGCGGGAGCAGCCTGCACGGCCGCTGTCGCCCTGCCCTAGTGCGGGAGCAGCCTGCACGGCCGCTTTCGCCCTGCCCTAGTGCGGGAGCAGCCTGCACGGCCGCTGTCGCCCTGCCCTATAGTGGGAGCAGCCTGCACGGCCGCTGTCGCCCTGCCCTATAGTGGGAGCAGCCTGCACGGCCACTGTCGCCCTGCCCTAGTGCGGGAGCAGCCTGCACGGCCACTGTCGCCCTGCCCTAGTGCGGGAGCAGCCTGCACGGCCATTGTCAGGGTCTGATCCTTATTTCACTTCCATAGACACATATATATACACAGTATGAATGTGCCAGCAAACTTAAAGGGGTATTCCTCTAAAGTAAGGACATATTGATGGAATATTCTGTAACTTTGCATAATGTGGGGGATCTGAGCGGTTACACCCCCATAATCCTACACCAGCCGGAGAGCTACCGCTCCATACACATGTATAGCGCCCCCCGCACAGCCTGGTGTATTGATGCCCATAGTCACCGACCTTTACACCAGTACTGATCTCATCTCTTCACTGTACTTGGGCAGACGTCTCCCATAGAGCAGAATGTATTCATCCAGTGTTGGCGGGGTTTGAAGTGAAGCCTTGGAGTCTACTTAGGATCCCTTGTGAGATGAATAATGTATCACCATCGTTGGCACTTTTACTATTAGACTGCTCTCTGCTGAGTTGCCTTATGTTTACTCACTGTTGGTTTGTTACATGTTACTTTGTTCGCTCTCAATTATTAGACATGGGACTGAGACATTGATACCCTCTAATACTCCTCCTGCATTATAGTGGGTGACCAGGGAGCATCATGGAGACATTATACAGATATACTCGCAGATGTACAGCTCTGCAGCATGTATGGATCCTAATGCTGACCATACCCATGAGATAATACTGCCTTTAGCTATACTAGAAACCTATAGAAATACTATGGATAGGCAGCTGTCAGACAGGTGGCGGTGCTTATACATGTAGATGAAGTATAGTATGACTAGTGTCAGACATTTATGCTGGTTTCAGACACGGCAGTTTCTTGGGAAACTACCACAGTGTTTAAAATAAAATTAGATTCTTTCATGCAGAAACAGCGCCACACCTGTTATCAGGTCTTGTGGGATATTACAGCTCTATTCACGTCAGTGGAACTCGGCTGCAATAAAACCAATAACCTGAGGGCAGGAGTGGTGCTGCTTGTAGAAGAAGAAATTTAATTTGTTATTCATCAATATAGGGACATGGGAAACATCACAGAGTAACCAGACAGGCTGGGAAGGAGGGGTGGTAATCACTTTAGGAGCTGTGATTGCAGCCATGTTGGTTGTCAACCAGCTGACAACTTAATTGTTTTTCTATTATTGATGTATTTAGTGTCCTCTGGTCAGACTTATCCAGTTTACTGCAGGGAGGCTGGTTATGTATAGGATGTTAGGATTTGGTGGCATATTACTTGTACATTACAGAAAGTCATTGTTGTAAGAACTGGGTGTAAAGTCACATTCCTTCCACCCGGCCTATACTGCTTGCCTGTAATCTTTCCTCTGGGCTGGGTGTGCACAGTAGACGCTGGCGGACATTGTTCCTATAATGACAGCTTGTCAGGTATTACATGAAGAATAATTCATACCTTACAAGTCATCAGAAGAGCCTAAATCACATGTTCCATAGGCTGGCTGTGGCCACGGACCTGTATGGACGGCCTATGGAACTGCATCTGTTCGGCTGCATTCAAACGTCCGCAATACATAGACCTGTTCAATGGAGAATAATTGCGATTGTGGGTCCATACTAGGGCCTGCCCTTTCTTCTTGTTGTTTTTTGGACGACAGCCCCGTAACGCATACGGAACGTGTATGGGGCCCTTTAAAAGGGTTATTCAGCGCTACAATAACATGGCTACTTTTGCCCCACTCTTGTCTCCAGATTGGGTGGGGTTTTGAAACTCTGTTCCATTGAAGTAAATGGAGCTTAAAGTGACTGTACCACCAGGCCCAGGCTGAAGCACTGGAGGCAGGCCAACCCACCCTTAGTGGGAGGAAACCCTAGCCCCTCTGATAGGGTTCCATTGATTCTAAAGGCGTCACTTCATGGAGGGGCTGGAGTTTCTTCCCACTAAGGGTGGGTCGGCCCGCTTACAGTGCTTCAGCCTGGGCCTAGTGGTACAGTCACTTTAAATGGGTTATCCAGTGCTACAAAACCATGGCCACTTTCTTCCAGAGACGTGTTGTCTCCAGTTCAGGTGCGGTTTGCAATTAAGCTCCGTTTACTTCAATGGAACTGAGCAACAAAACCTGCCCAAGCTAAAGACAAGAGTGGGGCTGTCTCTGGAAGAAAGTGGCCATGTTTTTGTAGCGCTGGATAACACCTTTAAATGAGTCCGTAGTGCTGCCTGTAACTGCGTGTCCACAATTACAGGCGCACTATGGAATGTGTGAATGCAGCCTAAGGCTATGTTCCCACACAGAATTTTAGTCAGTATTTTGCCGTTATTTTAAAATAACACCAATTATTTGTTATTAAACGACGGCCATCCACTCACTTGCAGCAGTGTGGGAACATAGCCTTTCTGTGTGTTCAATCCACTCCGGGTTAAGGTAGCAAAATACTAAGCAAAAATACTGTGTGGGAACATACCCCAAGGAGGTTCTGTGCATTGGACTTGTTACTTGGACTGTGCCTACTTGTTAGAAGGGTCTTTTGACAATACGCTGATCACTATGGGGGACATTTATCAACCAAAAGTTGTATATATTTTTTGGGCGGAAAATGGGCATTTTGCGAATAAATTTTTGCATCTGGCCATTTTCCACAAGCTTTGCCAGGAGGGCGTGGAGGGGGTGAAACGCACAGGATTTATGTAGAGGCAGTGCACCTCTACATAAATCAGAGAAGTGTTGGCAAATTATTTTTAAGGCCGGGGCAGAAAACACCAGACTTAAAGGGGTTATACAGTGCTACAAAAACATGCCCACTTTTTCCCCTACTGTTGTCTCCAGTTCAGGTGCGGTTTGCAATTAAGCTCCATTTACTTCAATGGAACTGAGTTTCAAAACCCCACCCAAACTGGAGACAAGAGAGGGGAAAAAGTGGGCACGTTTTTGTACCGCTGGAACCCCTTTAATAAATGTCCCCCTATGTGTTCTTTGCTGGGTCCCAATACACTTTGTTAATGTTGTCTCAATCCGCTGATGGCGTTGGAATCCGCTTTCTGTGTAAAACGTATGGGGCTCCTGCGTCATATTGGTAGAAAAATGGTTTGAATGTAATGGAATTTCACTGCCTGATCCCTTTTATTCTTTGAGACATAAGCCACTGCCAGAGCTAACTGGCTGTGGCTTACCCTTCATCATAGAAAACGTAGGAATGTTTGGCCGTGCTGAACGTTTATGTGTATGGGAGGAAGAGGTAAATGTCTGCTGAACTATTGTTTGGCCACTAGTGGTTGAAGGCGTATAAGAACTTTTATCCATATGATTGGGACAATTGCTGATAATCATGATTTATCAAACATGGTGTAAAGTGAAACTGGCTCAGTTACCCCTAGCAACCAATCAGATTCCACCTTTCATTCCTCACAGACTCTTTGGAAAATGAAAGGTGGAATCTGATTGGTTGCTAGGGGCAACTGAGCCAGTTTCACTTTACACCATGTTTAATAAATCTCCCCCATAGTGTATTCCACAGCAGTGGGACCTGTGGCAGCTGGAGGTAGGATGGAGGAGCACTCGGGTGTATCTATAGAAAGTGCTGTCTCATGCTTACTTGTGAGAAGTGCGGCTTTGGGTGAAGCAGGTTTCACAGGGAAACTTCAGCACTGAACTGATCTCGGCTCCAGACAACCGGCAGCTTTGTAAATGTTTGACTTGTGTCTTGTTACTTGAATACAAAGCTATATTCTGAATTATCATATTGTTATCGGAGCTAAGTGTTCAGCATCATTACTGTAGAGGGAAAATGCAATGGATTTGTGCCAAGGGGAGATCTGCCGCTTCTGATCTGCACCAAATCGGATTTGCCACCACAACGATTCCAGTCACTTATAGAGGGCTATAGAGGATAAGCCTTGTGTATGCATTCACATGTTCTGTACATACAGTCCATGCTATGTAGAGACGGTCTGTATGCTATGGACTGAACCACATTATGATGTCGGGAGCTCAGAGACTGTTTAAAGGGGTAGTCCACTCAAACATAACTGTTATGTTGCTGCCAAGGGTGAGACTAACATTTCCTTCCATACTTGTTGTTATCTATTTAGTCTCCTTCCCCCAGTTTTCAGCTGCTGCTTTCTGCTGAAAACACACAAATCTGTGTATGAGCCTCTCTCTCTCTGTCTCCCCCCTCCATTCTGAGACAGCTGATGTAAACAAGTCCCCACAAGTCAGGTACTTGTTTACATCATCTGTCTCGGGAGGGAGGAAGGGGAGACCGAGAGAATAGCTCACACACAAACTTTTGCGTTTTGATTAGAAAGCATCCACTGGGAACTGGGGGAAGGAGACTGAATAGATAATAACAAGTATGGGATGAATTGTTATTCTCACCATAGGCAGCAACATATCAAATGTTATGTTTGAGTGGAATACCCGTTTAAATCTCCCAGCTGTGTCAGTACAGTAGCATGGAGATTTAACAGTACCCCTTCATTTAAAAAATCTCCAATCTGGAAGTGGTGGATTTTTTTACCAGTCTGACACAGTGCTTTCTGCTGCCACCTCTGTCTGTGACAGGAATGTTCCAAAGCAGTAGCAAATCCCGATAGAAAGCCTCTACTGCCCTGGATGGTTCCTGACACAGACAGAGGTGGCAGCAGAGAGCACTGTGTCAGACTGAAAAAGAAACACCACTTTATGCAGGGCATACAGCAGCTGATAAGTGCTGTAAGACATGAGATTTTAAATAGAAATGTATACATATTTGTAAATTTTTTTCTGACACCAGTTGATTCGAAAAAATTGTCAGGAGTACCTATTTAATACTAATGGCAGAGCAGTTCCGAAGCTTAGACTGTATGGAAAATGAAATAAAAAAAAAAAAAAAAAAAGACAATTATATCTAGTTCTAATCAGTAAAATAGTCTAGGTAATGCATTCTCTATAAAGGATTGTATCTGCATTTGTCTCTTTTCCTGTTGGCAGAATATGGTTGTGCTGCCGCTTTGGCTGTTGGCGCTGTAGCGGTCGGATACCTGACCTACAGAAGTCTCTATTGCAAAGACAAGTGCTGCAAATCCATGGTAAACCAGGATATCCAGAAAGACAATCCTAAGGTTGTACATGCCTTCGATATGGAGGACTTGGGAGATAAAGCTGTGTACTGTCGCTGCTGGAGGTCCAAAAAGGTAACCAACAAAACCATTTACCCACTGCCATCCAGCTAACCTTCTCTATTTGTGATTTGAGCTGTCCATGTATCATATACTCAAGATACATAGGATGATGCTGGACTCCATAATACCATAGTTTCTTAATATTTGCCATCTACCTAGCTGTGTAATACAGTGACATCACGTATATTCATGTGAGGCTGCAGCCAATCACAGGCCTTGCTTGTGTCATCCTGTTAAGTGATTGGCTGCAATGTCAGATGAATACTGTACATGACCTCATCACAGCAGGCCCAGCCTTTGGATCAGTGGTGGTGCTGGAGGGGTAGAATGGCAGTAGTGGTGGTGGTGCTGGAGGGGCGGCAGTAGAATTAATTGCAGGAAACCCCTTTATTTAACATGGGCAGAAATGCAGAATAGCTTAGAGGTAAAAAATATGCAAGAATTTTTTTAAAAACCTGAACACGCTGCATTTGATTACCAGTGGCTGAAGAAGATGGATGCAGCCCTAGGGAGTCCTGGAAAACATGGATACAGCCTATGACTGTTTCCATGTTTTCCTGGCAGCCACCGGTAATCAAATGCAAAGCGTTCGGGTTCGGCTAAATTTGAGCGTGCTCGAGATTCGCCCGTTTCTAGTCTGGATACATTTGTGTACTTTTTCCAGGAATTGATTGACTGATCACTAGAGGTGTTTTGGTGACCAGGCTGCTTATGATAAATATTAGTCATTCTTACAAGTAACTTTTATAGGGATGATCTTATTTAGTTTTAGAGCTTCATCCATTTCTTTATCTTCCAGTTCCCATATTGTGATGGAGCGCACACAAAACACAACGAGGAAACCGGAGACAACGTTGGACCTTTAATCATTAAGAAGAAAGAATCCTAAACCCTGAACAACGACATTAATAATACACTATGAAACCACAGTAACTATCACTGCTCTATAAGAGAAATCTCTCCTTCCAGAAATCCCCACCGGCTGTATCTGTCATCTGCCTTAAGTGTTACCCTGCGCTGGTGGAAGGTCTTGTGTCATCTGGCAGGGACATAGGAACTTGTTCTGTACTTGTCTGAAACCACTGTACAAGCCGTGTTCATTCCTCAGGTGGACATGTGCTTTTTCCTCTTGTGAAATGCTGACATTGGAATGTAAAGCCAATACATGGACATTAAATATGTACAATATCTGATGTGACTCATGTTTATTGTGTATAGGTGGGCGTCTAGGTGGGGTTTAGCAGATATCTGCATTGACTTACAGGGTAGCTACCTATGGTAGAGAGACAGTCTCCTTCCTTCTGGAGGAGAGCTGATTTGCATCCTTCCAAGGTAGCATTGCCTGTACGACTCCTTACACCCCGGGGGGAGGACTATGAGACAATCTGGGCTTTTGGATCCCAGTATAGCCCAGGGTCTGAAAGTAATTGCCACCCATTAGGACATACATAAGGTAAGAAGTGCTTAAAGTGTACCAGTCATTTGTAGATTGTTTAGACCAATACAGTACCAATCGGGAGAATGAGCAGGAAAGGACGCGCTGCAGTGCAGTTCACTCCTGCTCTGTGTTAGAAAAAAAGAGTCAGGCTTATACTGTTAGTCTTTGGAGCTTGACTTTTTTTTTTCTTTTTTTTCCTTTCTTACACGGAGCTGCAGCGCAGTCCTCATCCTGCTTGTTCTCCCAATCCGTACAGATCTGAACACCCAGACAGCTCAAAACTTTTGACATGTCTCTGACACGTCAAAGGTTTTTACAAACAACAGTGACACTTTAATTTCTAGGCTTTATAAGAGCAAAGAGCCTTTGTTTTCTTGCTCTTTCTTAGCCAGGAGTCTCTCTTCTTTTGGGATACATAGGTGCACAGTGATGTTACGCACAATGGGCATGTGCATCCTGTATGGTATGAGGCTCCTGGCTCTGCAGCCTAAAAGCAGGGGAAACTAACAAGTCATTTAACCCCTTCACGTCAGCAATCTTTACTGCACATACCCTGTGCAGTAGGAATGTGTATATATACGTTCCTGACTCTGTGTCTGTAGATGTGTGTGGGACAGCTGCAGCCAGGAGCCCAGCATAATGACAGGCAGCTGCGATGCTGCAGCTACCTGTCATTAACCCCTTAAACACCACAATGCACAGCGATTGCAGCGTTTAAGGTAGCTGGTGACAGGACAGGCTCCTTTCATGACTGATCGGGACCCCGATCAATTGTACCGATAAGCGGGGGTAAGTCAATTAACTCTGTCCTGTCGGAGTAGCGCTCTGTGCATAGTGTCTGTTCTCAGGCAGGCTCTATACACAGATCGCCAATAACACTGGTCTATGCTATGCTATTGCATAGCATAGATCAGTACATGTTTTACTGTAAAATAAAATTGTAAAAAAAGGTGTAATTAAAAAAAAGTTTTTAAAAGTATTGAAAAAACCCTTATAGAACCCCCCAAATAAAAGTTTAAAATACCCGCTGCCCTTTATAAAAACATTATATATCTGTTAAAATATAACATTATTGTTCCTGCATGGTAAACGGGGAAAAAAATACCAGCATTGCTGATTTTTCAAAATTATATATCAGAAAAAATTATAAAAAGTGATCAAAATTTTTCTTTTACACCAATATGATATTAATAAAAACTAGAGATCATGGTGTGAAAAATGACACCCCAACCAGCCCTGTAGGTGGAAAAATAACAGCGCTATGGCTCTTAGAAGGCAGAGAGGAACATTGCATTAATTTGACCCGGACATCCGTGCATCAAAGGGCTCCGTCTTGAAGAGGTCTCTATGGGGAAAAGTCAACTAGCCAAGTAAAGAATGGTTTCAAATAGAGCTAGAGCTGTAACCCGCAGTATTACCAACTCGTCACTTATAGACACAGATAAGACAATGTATCAGGATTATAAGCCTGGATTTAAGGGCTGTTTTATTATGGTAATCACATTTTATAGACAGAATATGGGGCGGTACTACTGATGCGTAGTGTATTCATATGAAATATGTAAGTATTCAATACAGGCGGGGTTCCAAGTCACAAGACACATACATGTCACACTCTGATAGGTCAGTCCATAAATGGTAGCAGTTTCCTGTACTGCGCAGTCAAGCTAGCACAATGTGTTATTATCCATAAATTGTTTATAGATTACTGGCTTTTTTTCCCTTGTGTATTGTGACTACAAATGATAATTTTCAAGGAGCTGTGCTCATTGATGTGCTGCCAACATTCCTTTTCTTCTTCCAGACCATCTCTCTGTCACCCTCTGATCATCTCCTAATTTAGAGGGCAGTATATATAGGTGTAGTCATATAGGTATGGTGCAAGTAGGTAAAATCACATCACCTAGCCTTATGGTGCGTTTACACGTAACGATTATCGTGCGAATTTGCGCAATAATGATCGAATTCGAATGATAATCGTACGTGTAAATGCAGCGAAGGATCAAACGAGAAATCGTTCATTTTGATCTTTTAACATGTTATCCAATCGTCGTTCGCAAAAAATTCGCTGTTCGTTCCGTGTAAACAGTCGTCGCACGATAGTCTGGCCGCTCGCAGCCCGGCCCCCCGCTCATCCGCAGCCCCCTGCACCGGCTAGATCGCCACCCCTGCCGCCGCTCTGATTGCCGCCCCCGCCACGACCATACGTTACCTGCTCCACGTAACAGGTCTTCGACATCCCCGGCTCCCCTCTTCAGTGCACTGATTGGCTGAAGAGGTGAGCCGTTTGAAATTCCCGGCTCCCCTCTTCAGCCACTCAATGCAAGGCAGCACTGATTGGCTGAAGAGGAGCCGTTTGAAATTCCTGACTCCCCTCTTCAGCCAATCAGTGCACTGAAGAGCGGAGCCGGGGATGTCGAAGACCTGTTACGCGGAGCAGGTAACGTATGCTCGCGGGGGGGGGGGGGGGGGTGGATTCTCGAACGGAGCGGCGCCGGGTGGCGATCGGGGCAGCGCAGGGGGCCGGGCTGCGGGCATCGCAAAATGATTTTTCTGTACGATATATCGTACCGTCTAAACGCTGATCGTTATGAAAAAAAAAATCGTTACTCTGACATCGTTAATCGTACGATTGGGCCAATTATCGTTTCGTGTAAACGCAGCATTATCAGTAGTCACTTTGTAATGCTGGGAGGGTTAATCTGAGGTCAGGTTTGCTGATGAATTTGTTGTGGTTACATCTCCCTTCATTACAAAGTTGCTACAGTGTTGCAGTAAAAGCACCTGGGACTTGTTTATTTCAATCATGGGGAAGGAGGGGGTGGAGAGCAGAGGTGTACTCTGAAGGCAGAAATGGTAATGACATGTATGGAATGAGTTGTTAGTCTCCAGGAGGGGGGATGGTTCAACATATACAGTATTTTACTTAACCAGATAAACCCTTTAAACAATCCATTACTTCTGTCCCATATGCTACATTCAGCTCAGTCTTAGGACAGGGTGTTGATGTATAATAAAGTACAAGTAACTGCAGTGGGATGGGTTTATTACACCTGATATGGTTCCCTTGAGCAATGTATAAAGTTCCTGCAGCAGCTACGGCACATACCAACCGCGGCTGCAGCAGGAGCTTTATAGCGGGAAAAAATGACTTGCAGGACTGCAGGAGCTTTATACATTGCTCCAGGGAACCATAACAGCCCAATTTGGCTGATTGGTTCCCTTTAATACTAGTTTGCTTCATTCGTATAATAGCAATGTTCCCTAACTGCGGTTCTCCAGTTGTGAAACTACAACACCAATTCAATATCGAGGCATAATAGGAGTTGTAATTTTGCAACAGCTGAACAACACTGTTCTAAATGTGCTTAGGTTGTCCAGAGAAGGAAAGGTTTTCTATTGGGATTCCCATAGAAACCCTCTCCCACTCGGCCAGAGATAGCAGAGAGCACTGTGTAAGACTGAAAAAAAAAAACCATTTTGTGCAGGACATACAGTAGCTAATAAGTATGGGAAGACTGGAGATTTTTAAATTGAAGTAAATCACAAATCTATATAACGTTCTGACACCAGTTGATTTAAAAGAAAAAGATTTACACTGGACAACCTCTTTAAAGAAGTAAAATCTATTTCAAAGAACCGAGTTTCCATTTTTGCTATTTGGCCTTTTGGCATTTAAAACTGCATTCCCACCAGTGCCCACTAGGGGTCATGCTAAGTCCACATGTTACTCATGCACACACAGCTAGTTATAGATTTACATTAAATAAGGGAGCCTTTACGCACACAGATTTTTTTTTATTGTCCAGTTATTGAAACTAAAGTTGGTCATACATTTCAAAATAGCTGGCAAATAAACCCTCAATTGTCCAATAGTTATCTTCCCTGATCCCCTTCATGCATGCTCAGCCAAGAATACATTTACTCTGAAAGGGAGAGGTGGTAGGCTGCTGCCAGACTAGGGGAAATAAAAGGATCTGACATGCTTGAGGCTAACCACTCAGTAGATATAGCCGGGAGAGAATTATTAGTGAGCAGCCAGGGAGTAGATCATGTTGCCATGCTCTCTTTGCAGCTATATCTCCTGATCACAGCAGGTCTCATCAGTGAGATGTGGAAAGTTATTTCTAATGACCCTTTAATGGCTATGTGTGCAGGCACCCTTAATATTTGATAAATCAGATTGAAACTTATCTGTCAGATTAATTTTGACTTGTAAACCGCTTCTGACAGACAACTATATTATGGGGAATAACAAAGCTCAAAACTAATCAAGCAAGACAAAAAGCAGCACCTCCAAAATTGTTCCTGGAATAAATGTATCCCATTCCATGTTCAACGCCGTACAGTGATTCTGTACACGGCTGGTGAACATTTCCAAGTCCAGTGCCGGCAGCTGAGGCCATACAGGTGTGGTCCACATTAATTTATTACGAGAATGATTGTGTTTCCATTCTCTGGGGATCTCAGCACTGGGACCCCAACTAATCTGCTTGTTATCCCCTTTATAGCCTGTGAGATCTTTTATGTTGTCTCCTGTATCTGTGCTAAGCTGGCCCTCACCACTTGGTACAAGTGAACAGGCTGACTCGGATTTCCCTCTCACATAGTGCACACAGTGTGACCACTAAGGTCTTATTCACGTCCCGCAAAGTTGTCAATGATTGCGGATCTGCAATCACGAATCAACTTATTGCCCATTGATTTCTATTGGGCTATTCACACAGTCCATTTTACTGTGGATCTGCAATCCATACCGCAAAAAAAATAAATAACGTCCTAGTGCGGTTTGTGATTATGGTACAGATTACCAATAGAAGCCTATGGGATTCATTGTGAAAAATGTGGAACAAATCTAAGCAAACAAGCAAATTTTTTTTGTTTACTGGTTCAACATTTTTGCAGATATGGATGCACTTATGGACCATAATTTACCAATCTGGGAGTACAAATAGCGGACCTGTAAAATCACTGAAGGTGTGAATGAGGCCTAAGAGGAAGAAGACTGCACTCATCTTATGAGTAGCATTACCTATACAACCAAGTTGTTAGGAGAAGGATGAGATTGTAAGTTCTCAGCAGGATGTGCCTTTATTACACTAGGATGTGGATGCTGAAGGGAGGATGAAACCAGCTATGACTCATAATGCATTGTAAGCTCTAAATAGCTCTATTTTCCTCTCAGCATATACCCCCTAGGCCGCAGTGACTAACCAGAACAGGTTGCATGCCTCTTCCATTCAGATTCCACTTAGTGTGGATGGCTACATTTACATTGGCCATTTCTTAAGTTCTCAAATCAGGGACCAAATTGTAGTAGAAAGGGTAAAAAAAGGTAAAGGTTTAGGCTGGAATAAAGGCATACAAACTGCAGGGCTGAGTGAGCCTGGTTATAATTCACTGTAATATGGCCATATGCCCTAAGTAGCTATCAATACCAGGGGAGGAGAAGGTGTTAATTGGTTAAGCCCTATGCATGTGGCTGGTGAATTGAACCTCACAACTTGTAGCATTACCAGGTTGTCTTCACAGCCAAGATGCTTTTTAGCAATAGACAGTATATGTCATGTCAGAAACAGGACTAGGCCCATCCAAGTAAAGCAGCCATCCCTTTCCTTGCACAGTTTGACAGTTTTCTTCTTGTGTTATTTGCTTTGGCAAGAAACATATAGGTCTAACATGGCAAGAAAAAACATCAGTCCAGGGGTGAGGTGGTTCTAGTATAGCCTTAGGCCCCCTTTACATACACTATCGTTCAAAAGTTTGGGGTCACATTGAAATGTCCTTGTTTTTGAAGGAAAAGCACTGTACTTTTCAATGAAGATAACTTTAAACTAGTCCTAACTTTAAAAAAAATACACTCTATACGCTGCTAATGTGGTAAATGACTATTCTAGCTGCAAATGTCTGTTTTTTGGTGCAATATCTACATAGGTGTATAGAGGCCCATTTCCAGCAACTATCACTCCAGTGTTCTAATGGTACAATGTGTTTGCTCATTGGCTCAGAAGGCTAATTGATGATTAGAAAACCCTTGTGCAATCATGTTCACACATCTGAAAACAGTCTAGCTCGTTACAGAAGCTACAAAACTGACCTTCCTTTGAGCAGATTGTGTTTCTGGAGCATCACATTTGTGGGGTCAATTAAACACTCAAAATGGCCAGAAAAAGAGAACTTTCATCTAAAACTCGACAGTCTATTCTTGTTCTTAGAAATGAAGGCTATTCCATGCGAGGAATTGCTAAGAAATTGAAGATTTCCTACAATGGTGTGTGTGCTACTCCCTTCAGAGGACAGCACAAACAGGCTCTAACCAGAGTAGAAAAAGAAGTGGGAGGCCGCGTTGCACAACTAAGCAAGAAGATAAGCACATTAGAGTCTCTAGTTTGAGAAACAGACGCCTCACAGGTCCCCAAGTGGCATCTTCATTAAATAGTACCCGCAAAACACCAGTGTCAACATCTACAGTGAAGAGGCGGCTGCAGGATTTTGGGCTTCAGGGCAGAGTGGCAAAGAAAAAGCCATATGTGAGACTGGCCAATAAAAGAAAAAGATTAAGATGGGCAAAAGAACACAGACATTGGACAGAGGAAGACTGGAAAAAAGTGTTGTGGACGGATGAATCCAAGTTTGAGGGGTTTGGATCACAAAGAAGAACGTTTGTGAGACGCAGAACAAATGAAAAGATGCTGGAAGAATGCCTGACGCCATCTGTTAACCCTAGAATGCATGACCATAAAAATCTACACTTTCACATACCTGGGGCCTTTTAGGCCCGTGTGCAAATAGCATGGAATAACTCAAATAAAAATACTTTTCAAAGTTTATTTTAAAATTGCAAAGTAAAGATGCATTCCCACTAGTGCTGGTGTCTGCCAGGAGGGGATCTGTAATGGAACTGACCTCCTGGTGACCCCAGCTAAGGCTGGTAGAATCTGGGCATTCCGGCAGCCTTAACTGGAGTTACCAAGAGATCAGATCCATTACGAATCACCTCCTGGCAGACACCAGCGCTAGTGGCAATGTATCCTAAGATGTGAATAAAACATTATTACGTGCAGAAAAACAAAAAAAAAGTAACTGAACGGGCTTGAAACGCCCAATATACACATTCAATATAACTCTTTATAATAACGTTTTTTGGCTAAAAGTTGCAGTAAACATGCTGCATGAATATCTCTTTTCAAAGTTTCCTATTCAAATTTACACACCTATCACACGTTATCTGTTCGGAAGAATGATCCTTGCAGACATTTTGTCCACAAGTAGTACAGACACGCTCCTATTTCCTGTCCTTCTTTGCTGGACAAATGTAACATCGCTTTCTTTTTTTTGTAATCTCTTGGCTCTGGATGTTCCGGAAAACGTATACCACATCTGATCATAGCTTCTGTTGTTTGCCTTGGCAAGCATTTTCTGCTGCTTCTCTCCATCATGGTAGGCATTAAAAGTTCATAGCAAAGTTCCGTCAAGTATAGACGTCTCTTGTCCTTTCTGTTGGCATGGAATTCTGGATGAGTCTCACTATAAACAATATAGGTATTGAGGGCTGACACATCTAGCATATTATAAAAAAGAACTATAGGCCAACGTTTTGTCTGCCTCTTGCACGTATACTCTCCAATCATTTCGTCCATCTTGTCAACTCCTCCTTTGGTTTTATTATAATGCAAGATTATTTCGGGTTTCAGTTCCTGTTATTGGTGTCTATACTTGCATCATGGTGCATTGTACTCGGTAATATCACCGATTTTTCTTTCTTAGCTTTATAAGACACCATTGTCGCTTGATTATAGAAGCCAAATACACGATCATAAAGTTGTCGATGTTGATTGTGCTTCATGATTGGAGGAATTTCTCTGCGGTTTTGCTTCATTGTACCAACAAGTGTAATTTGTTTTTGAAGCAAAAAATTGTCCAGTTCTAGATTGCTGAAGTAGTTGTCCATTGTTATATTTTTTCCAGAATGGAAAATTGGTTTAGCAAGTGTTTTTACTACGTCAGAACATAGGTCCTTCTGGACTGGAGCGTCAACATCTTTGCCACAGTAAATCAGACCATTCATTCCATAACAGCTTGCAGCATCACACATCCAGAAAAATGTAATACCATATTTAGCAGGTTTGCTGGGCATATACTGAATGAATTCGCAACGTCCCCTAAATGCAAGAAGTTGCTCATCCACTGTCACATTTTCACTAGAATGGTAATGCTTAGTACAGTTCTTGATAAAAAGATTCCAGATGTAGCTAATGGGGGCAACAGTAAAGACAAAAAGAAGTCGGATCACATGTAAACCTAGTACGGGCCTAAAAGGCCCCAGGTATGTGAATATGGGGTATTCACAAAAAAGAGTTGTTATACCGAATTGCCTGTAACATAAAAATATATGAACAACTGGAAATGACTAACAACTATATACCTGAGGAATACCTAGAGTTTCAGAATTCTAACTAAAGTAATCTTGCAGTAAATAGAAAACAATTGACAGAGCGGGCCTGCGAGGCCCCAGGTATGCATTCTAGGGTTAAGCATGGTGGAGGTAATGTGATGGTCTGGGGTTGCTTTGGTGCTGGTAAGGTGGGAGATTTGTACAGGGTAAAAGGGATTCTGAATAAGGAAGGCTATCACTCAATTTTGCAACGCCATGCCATACCCAGTGGACAGCGCTTGATTGGAGACAATTTCATCCTACAACAGGACAATGACCCTAAACACACCTCCAAATTGTGCAAGAACTATTTACAGCAGAAGCAGGCAGCTGGTATTCTATCGGTAATGGAGTGGCCAGCGCAGTCACCAGATCTGAACCCCATTGAGCTGTTGTGGGAGCAGCTTGACCGTATGGTACGCCAGAAGTGCCCATCCAACCAATCCAACTTGTGAGAGCTGCTTCTAGAAGCGTGGGGTGCAATTTCTCAACAGATTAATAGCTAGAATGCCAAAGGTGTGCAATGCTGGAATTGATGCAAAAGGTGGATTCTTTGACGAAAGCAAAGTTTCATGTAAAAACAATGTTATTTCAAATACAAATCATTATTTTTAACCTTGTCAATGTCTTGACTCTATTTTCTATTCATTTCACAGCGTTTGGTGGTGGAGAAGTGGGACTTTTCATGGAAAACACAAAATTGTTTGAGTGACCCCAAACTTTTGAATGGTAGTGTACATCCGGAGGTCCAGCTGTTTCCTTCATGCAATTTGCTTACGTTTGAACTGGGCCTATTCATTTGAATGGGACAGATCATAATATCCAGTGTTTGAATTTGGATGCCAGACGGGGCAATGCATCTTGCAGCTTTCCTCCATCTGTCCGGTCCAACAACTGATGGCATCCGTTGTCAACAGTTTCTTGTAATAGGAGGGAGTTGGAACTCCTGATATACGTGAACCCGGCCTAAATCTGACTCCCTGCTTATTATTCCAGGCATTGTGACATAACTGTGTTTATTATCCCTGTAAAATGGCATCAGAGAGTACATTATCCCTTAGATTTCTTCACACTGTTCATTATGCTTGTAATGTGACATTGCTGTTTATTGTCCCTTAGCTTTTATTGTCCCTCTAGTGTGGCATCACTTTGTTCCCTATGCCTGTATATTATGTATCTAGTGTGGCATCACTTTGTTCCCTATGCCTGTATATTATGTATCTAGTGTGGCATCACTTTGTTCCCTATGCCTGTATATTATGTATCTAGTGTGGCATCACTTTGTTCCCTATGCCTGTATATTATGTATCTAGTGTGGCATCACTTTGTTCCCTATGCCTGTATATTATGTATCTAGTGTGGCATCACTTTGTTCCCTATCCCTGTATATTATGCATCTAGTGTGGCATCACTTTGTTCCCTATCCCTTAGCTTTTCTCACTGTATATCCCTCTAGTGTGGCATCACTTTGTTCACTATGCCTTAGCATTATCACACTGTTTATGCATCTAGTGTGACATCACTGTGTTCACTATCCCGTAGCTTTTCTCGCGCTGTTTATTACGCATCTATTGTGACATCACAGTGTTTTCACTATTCCTAGACCATGACTGCTACGTGCACAACATCTGTCTTATTATATATTTATTTTCCTTGTGCGGTAACATTACTGCTATAATGTCATTGCTCAGTATTCCTACAATGTGACATCACCGTGTTTACTATCCCAAATCATAAAGAAACCATAACAATATTATAGAGGTATTGTACCGCAGGAACATTGCTTCTAGGAAAAACAAGGTAGAAGAATATAAACACTGATCACTGTGGCCCTCCATATAGGCTGTGCACACAATATTACCACATGTATAGGCCATAAATGTAATCCCCATGGCCTTACTTTTAGTTTTGTATAGGGATACATCAGGTATCTACAGATCAGTGGTCCTGGTCCTTCTCTTTTCTTATAGAAAATAATAAGAAATAAAATAATAATTATAAATAATATTTTGGTAATTGTTGCAATTGAAATTCTTCTATTTAAATCTTTATCTATATGACTAGTAGACAATACAGAAGCATATCTGCAGTTTACACAGCTATTCTGGGCTTTAGTCCTTATACAAGTACTGATTCACCTGCCTAGAGCTCACAGATAATAATGACAAGTCATTTCCACGCCAGACTCTGACATTTCAAGATATAAAGTTTAATAACACTGGGCATTCTATTGGGGAAATGATTTCCAGTGAGATCAAACACTAATGATATTTAATAAACATAACTGAGTAAAATTACTTCGTATGGATCAAAGACAGCTTGTGAGATGGCTGTGATGGATCCTCTGCACTACAAACTATTTACACATGGTCTCCATTTTAGTAATTTCTTCTGAGAATAGGCCATCAATTGCTAAATCCTGGAAGATCCCTTTAAAAGGTTTCAGGGCAGAAGAACAGTATTGCAGAAATATGGGCCTAATACATAAATTGGGTCCATATTGATATCCATGTGCATGCTCTGTAGTTAATGTAGTCACTAAAGCATATAAAGGTGAACTCCGGCCAAAATCTATTTTTTTAATATGTTATTTCTTAAGCAAAGTTAGAAAAATTCCTAATGTACACTAATTATGGGAAATGCACATATAGTGCTATTTCTCCCAATTTAGTAGATCAGGCTGGCTTCAATTTAAAAAAAAAAAAAGTGACGTCATGCCAGTCTATACCTGAAGGGTCCAGCAGAGAGTGCAGTATATGTAGAAATTACATATAAAAAATAACGGCCCTTCCTCTGTTTTTATCTGCATGGCACAAAATTCAGCTAGGACTCCCATCATGCCTGGCATGATGGGAGTTGTAGTTTTGCAACAGCTGGAGGGCCAAGGTTCCCTACACCTGGTGTAGTGGGTTGGGATATAAGAAGACATAGCATGAAGGTGTTAGTGCTGGCTTAATGTTCTGCTAGAGTATCCATCAGGAACAGGAAGCATGGATATTTTTGTCATTGAACTATCTTTATCTCTAAACCATATGATTGACATTTACTGTAGCTTCTATAATATTATCCCATATATGAAGCATTAGACCACACAGAGGGGCATATCATTTTGTATTTCTATAAGGCAAACCAAACAGGAAATACAAACCATGGCAACAGTGACGAATTGGTTCTGATAAAGGTTCTTATGTAACAATTGAGTACAAGTGAGCCAGTGCAGTGCAGCCATATAGACTCCAGTGCCAATGTGACTATGTAGCCTTCACTCCCATCCTCCACTCCTTGGACAGCACATCTGTTATAACAGTGACAGCAGAAAACTGGTGCAATGCAGTAGACAGAGAGTTCACAATATTATAAGGATCGGCTATGTAAATCATGCTCATCCACCGCTGATTTTACAGAACACAATCTAATCAAGCCCAATAATACGTACCAGACTGCATTGAGTGGGAGGGAAAGTACCTTGTCAATGCAGTTATTTTCTAACACCACTTCTTACAGGCACCACTGCTCGATACAAGCGAGAAAATAAGCTTCTCAGCTGGATATAAATGCTTCACTGTTATGTTAGTTCTGCATATTTGCTTTTTTTCACCTCTCAAGATTTTTCCAGACATCGTGACCTGATTTGAATTGTCCTTCACCGCATTTCTGTAAGTAATTGGCATTTTTGGAGAACAATGTAAGACTAAAATCCGTATTACATAGCGCAATATTAATGAGAAAGCAAGCGCCGACCTGTCAGCTCAGCACTCACTTCCTTCTCGTTTATCGCTCACTGTCTGTGCTATTACATTCACAGACAGGAGCTGGGAGGGGCTGCACAAACAATCCTTAAGATTGAAGCCTGCAGCCATTTGGTGTATTAGGGCCTTAAGGACATATTTTATATAAAAAAAAACAATTATAAAATGTAGATTATGTGTAAACAACAAGTTAAATGAGGTTATCTAGGATTAGGAAAAGCACAGATACTTTATTGCAAAAACAACGTCACCAGTCCTCAGGTTGTGTGTATTACAATTCAGCTCCATTCACTTGGAAATGAGCTGCAAAACTACACCCACAATAAAGTAAAGAGTGGTGCTGTTTCTGAAAAAAAAAAAAAACGGCCATGTTTTTGTATGGTCTTTAACCCCTTAACGACATCGGGCGTACCCATACGCCCCCGTTGCCTGGGCTTTAACGCAAACGGGCGTATGGGTACGCCCGATGTTTCCCCGATCGCTGCGTGTTCACACACAGCGGTCGGGGAAGATGGCCTGCTATAAATCATAGCAGGCCATCTTAGCTTCACGGCACGGTGGGTGGTTAACACCCCCCGTGCTTACGATCGCCGCTATAGGCTGATCAATTCAGATCAGCCAATAGCGGCGATCGGAACCTTTCCGGGTCATCGGTGACCCGATGACCCGGAAAAAAATGGCGGTCGGTGCTGTCCGAGGACGGCACCGACCGCCATTACTGTAAAAAGTAATGGTGGTCACCGTGCCACCGGCCCGATCGCCGTGAACGGCCGGCCGTTCACGGTGATGGGGCCGGTGGCACGGCGATCAGAGTCCCACAATATAGTAAATACCTGCCCTGGACCCCTCAGCTAGGTAGCCGAGGGGTCCAGAGCAGGTATTTGTACATTACTCACCTGTCCCGGGCTCCTGATCGGCGTCTTCCGGGTTCGCGGCATCCTCGTCTTCGTTCGGGTCTTCGGCTTCCTCCGTGACGTCACGTTCGGCTTCTCTCGGCTATTTTCGGCTCCAGCGTCGGCTTCTTCCGTATTTTGCGCTCTGCTGCCCTCTAGCGGCTGATATGTGTAATACACTTATCAGCAGCTACAGGGATGTTCAGAATGTAGAAAAAGTTGTTTTTTTTTTTTTCAAATTTTTTTTTTCTATTTTCCGCACCCTTTCGCCGCTGAGTGTTGATCAGCATCGCACGAAAGTGCGCTGCTAATCAGCAACTCCTCCTTTTTGGCGTAGGGTGTTTTTTTTCTATATTCTACTGCCACAGTCTGCTAATAAGTGCCGCACATAAGTGCGGCATTTATCAGCAACTCTTTTGTTGGCGTAGGTTTTTTTTTTTATACTTACTGTAAAAAAACACGTAAAAAAACACTACATTACACCACACTACATTGAATAAAGTTTGACACTACACCACTATATACCCCATATACTAATCCCCGTATAAAGATGGCCCCCAGGGTGTTTTCGGCGTCAGAGGGATACGTTATTATTACCTCCAACACCGAAACAGCCAGTGAGGATGAATGGGGGATCCTTCTTTCCTCCAATCATCCTCATCATCCAGTGACGTGTCTGGGGGTAGCGTAGCGTACGCTGCCCCCCAGACACGTCTTTTCCGCCAGTACCGTCCCAATAAGAGATCACGGTATGGTGTGAAATTCTACACACTCTGTGAGCGTACCTCTGGGTACACTTACAGATTTTCTGGTACGTGCACACTGCGGAATGGCGAAGGATAACCCTTTGTGCATTCCGCAGCTGGCACCCACCGGCGGACTGATGCGGGCGCATGTCTCTACCCGTGTCATAGACTCCATTCTATGCACGGGCGGAATCCGTCGTCCATCCAAAGAATGAACACGTTGGACGGAGAGCGGAATCCGCCCGGGCATAGAATGGAGTCTATGACACGTGTGGAGACGGCGGCCTGCATCACTCCGCCGGTGGGTGCCAACTGCGGAATGCACGAAGGGTTATCTGTCGCAATTCCGCAGTGTGCACGTACCCTTAGAGTGTATGTAGGAAGGGACACCCGAATCCAGCCCCCAGATGCCCCCCCCCCCCCATCCTCGGAGTTAGTGGGAAGATCGTCCGGGAACTGATCTTCCCACTGCTGGATAAAGGTTACCACCACCTGTACGGGGATAACTTTTATACCAGCGCCCCCTCCTCTGGTCTCTCGCTGCCCTGTAGCTTGCGGCACAATCCGAAAATATCAGAAGCAGTAATAGAGCCCTAATATTTAGCAGCCATGGAGCGGACCCAGCGCTTCTGGATATGAAGGACCCCGTATCGCACCAGGGCAACATTTTCCAGGTGACGTCCCCCACGCTGGAGAACAGGAGACCCCAGAAAAAGTGCAGAGTGTGGCGTAACAGGGGGATCAGGAAGGACACCATTTTCCCGTGTGACACCTGTCCTGATCGCCCCGACCTCTGCATACTGGATCGCTTCAAGGCGCACCACACGTCATCGGGGTTCTACATTATCTAAATTCTGTCCCTTATTCCTATTTCAGGGGTCACGTTGATCCGGGGATTATTCTGATCGCCATTATGGAGTCAGGAAGGAATTTTTCCCCTGTGATGAGGCTACTGTCGTCTGCCTTACGAGGGTTTTTTTTTGCCTTCCTCTGGATCAACACAGGTTGAATTTGATGGACACTTGTCATTTTCAACCTTATAAACTAATAATTGGCCTAATACCCCCAAATAAATTAGAATTGTCCCTTTTCTCCAGCTAAGTAGGTATGGCCGCCATTCCCATTAGAGGATGCCATGATGCAATTACAAAGCCTCTGTGCGGCCAGGACAGTAGAAACCCCCCACAAGTGACCCCATTCTGGAAACTACACCCCATAAGGAATCTAAGAAGGGGGGCAGCGGGGATATGGCCCCCTGGTGACGGCCACATTTGGGACGTGAAAATGAAAAAAATTGTATTTTTTATTTTCTCGGCACATGTTCTACGTAAGTGCCCGTCACCAGTGGGGTCCATATGCTCACTGCACCCCTTGTTAGATTCCTTATGGGGTGTAGTTTCCAGAATGGGGTCACTTGTCGGGGGTTTCTACTGTCCTGGCAGCACAGGAGCTTTGTAATTGCGACATGGCCTCCATCCTCCATTCCAGCCTCTAAATGGCGCTCTGTCCCTTTGGTGACTTGCCCTGTGCCCATATGGCACATTATGCCCACATGTGGGGTATTTTCGTACTCAGGGGACACTACCCTACACGTTTTGTGTTCATTTTCTTTTTTAACCCCTTGTGGAAATGGAAAAAAATCAAGGCTAGACCAACATTTAGTGTAATTCTTGTAAAATTTTTACTCTAAATTATTAATCTTGTCATGTTTTTTCATTTTCACAAGGGGTTAAAAGATAAAAAAAAACATTTAATGTGTAGAGCAATTTCCCCTGAGTACGGAAATACCCCACATGTGGACATAAAGCGCCATGCGGGTGCAGGGTAAGCCTCCGAAGGGAAGAAGCGCCATTTGGTTTTTGAAGGCTGGATTTGGATGGAATGGATTTCGAGGGGCCATGTTGCATTCAAAAGGCCCCTGTGTTGCCAAGACAGTTGAAACCCCCCACAAGTGACCCCATTATGGAAACTGCACCCCTCAAGGAATGTAACAAGGGGTGTAGTGAGCATATGGACCCCACTGGTGACGGACACAAATGTGGAACAATGTGGCGTGAAAATGAAATATTGCATTTTTTACACTATAATGTTGGTTTAGCCTTGAATATATCATTTTCACAAGGGGTTAAAATAGGAGAAAAAAAAACAAAATGTGTAGCGCAATTTCCCCCGAGTCCGTAAATACCCCACATGTGGACATAAAGCACCATGCGGGTGCAGGGTAAGCCTCCGAAGGGAAGGAGCACCATTTCGTTTTTGAAGGCTGGATTTGGATGGAATGGATTTTGAGGGGCCATGTTGCATTCAAAAGGCCTCTGTGTTGCCAAGACAGTTGAAACCCCCCACAAGTGACCCCATTATGGAAACTACACCCCTCAAGGAATGTAACAAGGGGTGTAGTGAGCATATGGACCCCACTGGTGACGGGCACAAATGTGGAACAATGTGGCGTGAAAATGAAATATTACATTTTTTACACTATAATGTTGGTTTAGCCTTGAATTTATCATTTTCACAAGGGGTTAAAAGAGAAAAAAACACACAATATGTGTAGAGCAATTTCCCCCGAGTCTGTAAATACCCCACATGTGGACATAAAGCGCCATGTGGGCGCAGGGCAAGCCTCCAAAGGGAAGGAGCGCCATTTGGATTTTGGAGGTTGGATTTGGCTAGAATGGATGATGAACGCCATGTCGCATTTACAGAGCCCTTGTGCTGCCAAGACAGTGGAAACCCCCCACAAGTGACCCCATTCTGGAAACTGCACCCCTCAAGGAATCTAACAAGGGGTGCAGTGAGGATATGGACCCCTTGATGACGGGCACATTTGTGCCATGAAAGTGAAAAAATGAAATTTTTCCCTTTCACGTCACATTGTTCCACATTTGTGCCCGTCACCAGTGGGGTCCATATGCTCACTGCACCCCTTGTTAGATTCCTTGAGGGGTGTAGTTTCCAGAATGGAATCACTTGTGGGGGGTTTCCAGTGTCTTGGCAGCACGAGGGCTCTGTAAATGCGACATGGCGCTTGAAATCCTTTTCAGTGAAATTCAGCTTCCAAAAGCCAATTGGCGCTCCTTCCCTTTGGAGGCTCGTCCTGCGCCCCCTTGGCGCTTTATCGCCACATGTGGGGTATTTCTGTACTCGGGAGAAACTGCGCTACACATTTTTTGTCTTTTTTTGCCTCTTATCCCTTTAAGAAAATGAAAAATTGAAGGCTAGAACAACGTTTTAGTGTAAAAAATAAATTTTTCTTTTTTCACGCCATATTGTTGGGAAAATCTGTGAAGCACCTGTGGGGTCCAGATGCTCACCGCACCCCTTGTTACATTCCTTGAGGGGTGTAGTTTTCTAAATGGTGTCCCTTTAGGGGTGTTTTTTAGGTTTTGACACCCCAGAGCCTCTGCCAACTTGAAGTGGTACAGTCAAAAATGACCAAATATAACGGAGGCGTTGAAATTCACTAGGCGCTCCCTTATATCTGAGGCTTGTGGTTGCGTCAAATAGCGCAATAGGGCCACATATGGGGTATTTCTATAAACTGCAGAAACGGGGCAATAATTATTGGGGTGCATTTCTCTGGTAATAGGTTTATAATTATGAAAAATATTGGATTACAATAAAATCTCTGCACAGAAAATTAAAATTTTCAAATTCCTTACACACTTAGCTTTTATTTCTGTGACTCCCCTAAAGGGTTAAAACACTTTCTGGATGTGCTTTTGCAGAGTTTGGGGGGGTGCAGTTTCTGAAATGGGGTGCTTTGTGGGGCTTTCTAACATACAGGCCCCTCAAATACACTTTAAGGCTAGGTTCACACTATGTATATTTGAGGCTGTATTTGTGAGGCTGTATAGCAACCAAAACCAGGAGTGGATTGAAAACACAGAAAGGCTCTGTTCACATAATGTTGTAATTGAGTGGATGGCCATCATTTAATGGCAAATATTTGCTGTTATTTTAAAACAACGGCTGTGGTATTGAAATAATGGCCGTTATTTACTGTTATATGGCGGCCATCCACTCAATTTCAACATTGTGTGAACAGATCCTTTCTGTGTTTTCAATCCACTCCTGGTTTTGGTTGCTATGAGGACCTGACATGAGGACCAAATACAGCCTCAAATATACATAGTGTGAACCCAGCCCCTACCTGAACAGGTCCCTAAAAATATCTGATTTTGAAATTTTACTGAAAATTTGGAAATTTGCTGCTAATGTTTTAAGCTTCCTATCGTCTAAAAAAAATGAAAGATAGTTTAATAAATGCCGCCAACATAAAGTAGACATGTTGCTAATGCTATTTAATATATAATTTATGTGGTATAACCACTTTCTGTATACGCAAAGAAGTTTCAAAGTTGGAAAAATGCATTTTTTCACATTTTTTCACATTATTTGGGTTTTTTTCATAAAGATTTGTTATGAGTATCGACTCCAATTTACCAGAAATGTAAAGTACAATATGTCCCGAGAAAACAATCTCAGAATCAGCCGGATAGGTAAAAGCATCCCGAAGGTATTAATGACTAAAGTGACACTGGTCATATTCATAAAATTTGTCTTTGTCATTAAGGCCATTTCAGGATCTGTCTTTAAGGGGTTAAAAGGGACCCTGTTATGTCTTTCATGCTGCCCAAACAAGTCAACAGGGTGGGGCCTTGGGCCAGCCTTGATTAATAGTTTCTCCCTATACTTGAAAATAGGAGGCTTCTATCAAAGATGGTGGGCGGAGAAAACCCACCAGGGACCACCCATAATTCAGGTAGCATAAAAGTAATGATAGGTATACCAAAAAGTGTGAACACACAACAATGTCTTTTGTCGGCTCACCGTATAAGAAGTTTTAGTCCTGGTTCCTGTATTGGAGCTGGTGTGGTGTACACCTGGTGCCAACAGGCGATGAGTACAATCGGCAAACAGCAAGGATGATCCACCGCTCCAAGGAAAGTTACAATGAAATCTTTATTCCATAAGTCTAAAACATGGTACAGTGGTAAATACACACGCCGACACATTTCGGGGCAATCCCCTAATCATAACAGTAAACAAAAACTCTCTCAATGTAAATGCTCCAAAAGACTTAAAGTGACACTGTCACCCCCTTTGTGCATTCTGACATGTCTACACAGGTGTAAAGGGTAAATTTAGCATTTTTCATACCTTATTTAATATCATACGTCATGGTGTTTGTTCAAGTAAAAAGTGTCCTTTTATCAACTGCAGATTGTATTAAGCGTCACTTAGCCCCGCCCACAACGGCACCGTTGGCTCCACCCCCTCACCCGCCATTGGAGCAGGCTGGCTGAAAGGTCTAGACCCCACCCTCTTTACGTCAGCCAAGCAATGGGTGTCAAGGGGGGGCGGGCCCAGATAAAAGGACACTTTTTACTTGAACAAACACCATGACGTATGATATGAAATAAGGTATGAAAAATGCTAAATTTACCCTTTACACCTATGGAGAGATGTCAGAATGCACAAAGGGGGTGACAGTGTCACTTTAAGGATTTTGGGGATACAACTCCCAAAAGGGTGAGACACTAGGTCATGTGTTCCCAACACAAAAGGTGTTAACTTGACCCTATGTGACCCATGACTTAAAATATTCCAGTAGCATAACATACACAATATAAACAATAAATAGCTGTACATATGGCTCACATCGACAATACAGGAACATAATATAAAGCAAATTTTTTTTTTTAGGTTCAAACCTGTGGGGAACCTGGAACATAAACTCAAGATCCAGCCGGCCTCATGCTAATGCAACAAGTGTGTCCTGTCTTCACCCCTTTTTTCACTATTTGTAGAGTAGACATGTCTTCCTGGTGTGCTTCCATAAAATGCCTCAATAACTGACATAGCGTTTGGTTAGTAGAGTTTGCCAGATGTTCTGCAATCCTAACCTTAAGTTTCCTCTTAGTGCTTCCCACATATTGCAGGTTGCAACTACTGCATGTGGCCAGATATACTACATAAGCAGTGTTATGTGACCTGGTGTGCCAGCCTTTGGAAGGTGTATCTGCATAATCCATAAGTCTTTTGGAGCATATAAATTGAGAAAGTTTCTGATAGTTTACTGCCATGATTAAGGCGAACCCCCCGAAACACGTCAAAGTGTGTTTTTACCATTGTACCATGTTTTAGACATATGGAATAAAGATTTTGTTTTAACTGTTCCTGAAGCAATGAATCATCCTTGACGTTTGCCGATTATGCCCAGTAGTTTACCAGGACTGGATCCAGCTTTTCTCAGCATTTGGGGAGGAGCAGCAGTCCGTTAAATAAAGCAGGCCGATGAGCAGATATCAGAGATAGTGCTTGTCTTCATTATTACTGTAATTTCCCTCATCTCTAAATGGTATCAAGGATTTTAGCTTTTCAGTGCATGCAAAGAAAATAAAGCCGTATACTGACTTTGTTATGTTATGGTTGTCAGAAAAGAAAGCCTACTGCTTAATGCAGTAGGCCAGTATACATTAGGCATCAATTTATTTATGGTTAACAAAACCACTACTTGCTGCCAATTGTAATCTTTAAAAGGTTTGAAGTCAATCCTGGCTATAAGACACACACACACACACATGTGAGGAACTATAAGGATGCCTTCAAACACACACACCGGATCTGCAGCAGATCCACAGCAGATTTGATGCAGTGTTCAGTTATTTAGATCAAATCAGCTGCGGATCCGCAGCAGAAAATCCGCTGCGTTACAGTGTGTTAAGCTACCCTAACAGTCTAGTTAGAGCTGTGTCTTGTAATGAGCCATCATCCCTGTGTCCATCACATAGCCTGGGCAGAATTTTGAAAGTAAATTAAGGCTCCTGCTCAAGAGGTCTTAAAAGATAACTAAAACTGTATAGAATTTCATTAAAGGGGTACTCTGGAGAAAAATATAAGTTTTTAAATTAACTGGTGTCAGAAGAAATAAACACATCTGTATAATTTTCAATTTACAAAATCTCAAACCTTTCACTACTTATCAGCTGCTGTATGTCCTGCAGTAAGTGTCCAGTCTGACACAGTGCTCTCCGCTGCCACCTCTGTCCATAACAGGAGTTGTCCAGAGCAGGAAAGGTTTTCACTGGGAATTTGCTGCTGCTCTTGGCAGTTTTTGTCAAGAACAGAGGCGACAGCAGAGAGCACTGTCAGACTAGAAAGAATAAACCACTTACTGTAGAACATACAGCAGCTGATAAGTACTGAAAGGCCTGAAGTCATTTAAAAATCTGTATAACTTTCTCACACCAGTTGTTTTAGAAATACTTTTTTGGAAACCCCCTTAAATAATGAATAAGAACTATATGCAGAATCCAGGAAACCCTTTTAGCTATTGCCGTATTCTGCAATTCAGCTAAAAAATAATGAACAAGCAATAGAAATAGTAGAAAATGCACTTTTATTTGTATGGAAAAAGCAACAGTAAGATTTGTAAAAGATTTGTGATTTGTATTATATTGTCCATATGAAGATTAAAAATGCAAAAAAAAAAAAAAATCAAAACAAAAAAAAAAACTGGAAATAAAGACACGTTTCTTCTCAGCAGAATAAGTTGTGTTCACATTGCATTTAACTGGTCAAGTATGGAACAGAATTAAAAAAAAAAAAAGAAAGGAAACCAGGAATGAAAAGGAACAACTTCGCCCATGACTAGAGAGAGGGTGAAGAATTATAAGTGCAAAGATCATTTGGAGTTTTTAAGAAATCTGCAATCATTTCATGTGGAGTCTAAACAGGTCAGATAATTTCACCTTGACATGTTTAAAAAGAAAAAAACCTAAACTAAAATTTAGAGTTTACTTACAAAGTTAAATAAAATTCAGTAAAAAATACAAATTAAATACTGAGCTAACAGAACAAAATCTAAAACACAGACTTACAAAAAAAAAATTAGAAGATGCAGAAATACAGGTGTCTTAAAAACAGCATTCAATGACTTTTGCAAAGTACACAAGCTATAAGGTAGTCATCATTCAGAACTTTTACTACAGAAATGGGTGTAGATTGGTCTCTTAAAGGAAATGTTTGCCTTTGCAGCCAAACTGAAAAATGAAGGAACTTTCAATTAATCTTGAGTATCAATTTCATACTGTTCTGTCTACAGCTACTATGAACACCTCTATTTGTCTCCATGGTAACAGACTACAAACAAAGCCTGTGTAGTCTCACCCTGCAGTCTGTTTCATTTGTCTTTTGCTTATTGTTAGCTTAAAGCAAGGGACAAATCAAAAGAATAATCACTACAGGATCAGACTACACAGTTTTTGTAGTCTGTTACCATGGACACACAGGAGCTGTAAGTACAGAACAGTAGCAAAATTTTAGATATATTTCGCCAATTAATAGAAAATTGGTGTCAAGGTGTACATTTCCTATGATGTACTGTCCTAAAGGCTAAATCCCTTACTTCATCCGCAAGTAGCCATAGGAACCTCTAATGGCAACTTTGGATAAATAACTGGAGAATGGGGTGCGGGCCTCATCTGAGAACAGGACTACAATACATTAAGTGAATGATTCTAAATCCATTCCTTTAATAAAAATACAAATGATTAACACTAACCTAGAAGAGAGCTTTCACATTTATAAGTTAGGGTACATTAGCACTGGCACCTCAAGTGTTAAAATCTTTTAATAATGAGACTTTAGAACCTGGACCCCAGGGATAGATCTCAGAGGTATCACCTGGCTTTATTTACACTGTAGCATCCATGTTCATGGTTTTAAAGACAGGCTGCACATAATGAGCTTAAAGGGGTTATCCAGCGCTACAAAAACATGGCCCCTTTCCCCCTACTGTTGTCTCCAGATTGGGTGGGGTTTTGAAACTCAATTCCATTGAAGTAAATGGAGCTTAATTGCAAACCACACCTGAACTGGAAACAGTAGGGGGAAAAGTGGCCATGTTTTTGTAGCGCTGGATAACCCCTTTAAAGTAAGGAGCTCGTCCTTATAGGACAGGGATGGGGAAGCTTTGGCCCTCAGCTGTTTTAAAACTACAATTCCCATCATGCCTGAGCAAAGCTTTAGCTTTCTTATAACGGTGGCAACAGGTGTCCACAGCATGAAGTACGGCAGGCAAATACTCTAAGTAACTAAGCCTGTTAGTTTAAAATGAAACTGGTAACACTTCAAGTGACAAGCCTAATGGGCCCTAATGTAAAAAAAAGTGAGAATCCCCATATACATATTTTGGAACGTCTGAAGTAGTAACAAAATGTATAAACTCAAAAATGTGGGTTTTTATTCGACATCTGGAACAGTAAACTGTGCCTGGGATTCCTCTAATCTTGAAAAGCCTAGAATGTACAGTACACAGGACTATAGGAAAGGATAGCTTCACACGCCTGCATATCTCTGAGTCCAGTCTTTTGCTATTCTGTTGTATCTGTAATGAGAGAAGAGGGGGAATTAACTTAATATAACCAAGTATTTTGACATTTTAGGAGCTTTAATTATTGTTATACAATAACTAAACTCAAAAACATTTAGGCATTACTGTCATTTCAAAAAGTTTTGACAATTCACACTGACATGTCAACAGTTTTGAGTGGTCAAGGTTTCTAGGATACCCACCGATCTCTAGATAAAGCTGGGAGAAGCACACAGTTGTATGTTTCACTCCCTAGCTTGGCATCTAGTCCATCTCCATCCAGTTTCCTGAGCTCCAAGCTGGGGAGTGAAAAATACTGCTGCTATATCTACAGACCGCAAGGTTATCAGCACTGGAGGTCAAAACTTTTTACTTATCTACGCGACACGTCAAAAAGTTCTTGGAAATTACAGTGATGCTCAGTTTAAAGGGGGAACTATCAGCAGGTTAAACTAATCTAACCTGCAGATAGCCCTCTGTTGCGCACAGGGCACCAAGGAGCGGGCACTTTGTGTTTGGTCCTGTTATATTGGGGTTACAGGGCCTTTCTATGGCCTCCCTTGCCTGCTTGCAGTGTTGAGTTAGTGTAAGGACACAATTTGGAGACTGAACCAGGGGACCTGCACGTGGTACATGAGGCAATATGGTTTGATCTAATTATATACCAACATCCTAGAGTTGGTTTTTAAATGTGGCCGAGAGGCATTAGTGTCAGCCATAGGTGTGAGGTGCAGAAGCTCTTCTCTCTCCATGTCATATTTATTCATCGCTTCCATGCTACAGGGTGGTCCCCAGTGACTTCTTCCCATCCCACCAGCCTTAATTGATAGATCTTCTTACAGGGTATAGGGAGAGATTAATCAAGGCCAACAAAACAGGCAGACTAGACTGCGGACCGCCCTGATGACTCCTAGTTCAGGCAGCATAAAAGATTCTTTGTAAAGTGCTTGCAGTCTGACTTCTAGCAACCCTGCCAGTCACCTTATTGAAGAGGCCATGGGGTTCATAAAAACCCTGCAACCTCTTCTACCAGTCACAGCTCCTTGCAGAAGAGTAACTTCTTACAGTTGCATATGGAGCCCTCACCATGAACAACCTCCTAGCATATGCATTTAGTTTATGTTGAATATCAGGTAGAAAAAAATAAAATAAAAATATTCCTTTAACCCTGGTTCAACTGCACAATAAAGAGGGGAATACTTAACGTTATAACTGTGCAGCATTTTTTGAAAAAGGAGCTGTCCCCTCTGCCGATACATCTGTTTCATTGGGTACTTATTTACAGACTTAAAAAGGGGTTGGCCACTTTATAGTAAAATTGCTCAGTGTACAGTATTAGTAAGTGTACTCATTGTACTGACAGCAGCTCCCTGTGTACCTCAGAGCTAAAATCAGGCTCCTCCAGGCTGTGCTGTCCTGCTTTGTTGTGTTTCTGCCCATAAGATGGCCGACATGGAGGAGCATGTAACCATGCTCCGCCCCCCAGTGTTCACCCTAGGCATATACAGGCTCAGTGGGGGGAGACTGGGGGTGGGGCATGCTCACATGCTCCTCCATGTCTGCCATCTTAGGGACAGAATTAACAGAGCAGGGCAGCACAGCCTAGAAAAGTGAAGTTTGATATTAGCTCTATGAGGTACACAGGGAGCTGCTGTCAGTAAGTGTAGCGAGTACAGTTACTAATACTGTACACTGAACAATCATACTATAAAGTGGCCAACCCCTTTAACTTATGGATCATCTTGTCTTCCTCCTGAGAATAAAACTAAATTGATAAATGACCTTTACTATTACCCTACCCTACGAGATGCCACCATACTGACAGGGGAGCAAAAAATAAAATAACTCAATTATGAACGTATTCTGATCTCATCTATGCATTTCTAGAAAACATTGTTTTATTATAATAGAGAATAAAGTAACTATTAAATGGACATGTCCGCAGATCATCCGGCCCTAAGTATTGTGCGGGTAATACCAGGGTCACATACTATGTAGTTGCTGAAGGATCCCCGTAATAAATATTCCTCTTGGTCCACAGTACTAGAAAACAGACGCTTCTTGGCAGTGCTCATCTATCTTATTACTTCCATCGTTTAGAGCCTGAGCCACTAACGTCTGGAAAAAACACTATGCAACAGTGACCACTAAATTATTAGTGATCCTGCTCTTTAATACAATACAGGTTGGGGGGGGGGGGGATTTCATATGTATAAAGCCACAGACTAGCTATAGGCTCAGTAGTAACATGTACCTGCTAACATTAGTAGTATATTAAAAGGATAAAAGGTCATGCAGGTCAGCAAACAAACAGTAATTATTTCCCAAGTAGTGACTCAGTCCGGGGTGTAACACAATAAGAAAGTTTCCATGATCAAATCCTGTTAGGAGAACAGAGAAAAGAAAAAACTTACTTTTCCTTGTCTGTCTTGTAGATCTGTGCAATGTCCGGTACTAACGGATCATCTGGGTTGGGGTCACAGAGTAAGGAGCATATGGACAACAAGACTGGGGAGGCAAAAAAACAAAGTTTATGACTGCTCCATTACTACCATATAGTGCAAGCCTTTATCCTAGCAGGCAGATTACCTTTTTACCAGGATGTCAGCTGTAGTAAATTTCTGACAGGGCTTCCAGTAGCTGTATACAGGAAGCTCTTTGCTCAGTTTAATCTTTAATAGGCATATCACAGAGGCCCCTCTATAATGTTTCTATATTATGTCAGTGGGACATTAGGAGACAGTACACATACAGTGTCTGCTGTGGGCTGCACACTGTTACAGAAAGTTTTTACATACACAATTTCTGAAAACCTAATTTTTGTGACAAAAGGGAATAAGTGCAAATGTAATTCCATCTACTTCACAACAGCACCACATGTCTGGATCAGTAAAGGACAGAATTATGTTCACACACTGCAGACAAAAAAAAAAAAAAAAAAAAATCTACATGGGGTTTCTTTGCAGCATGTGCATGGATTTCTGCAAGTCCCATTTAGTTAGTACAGATGTAGAATATACAACAAGGCTATTACCCATATTCCTCTTTAATTTTGTTTTGGGCCCCTGACTGCAGCATCTTCAGGATTGGAGGCGGTTCCCGGGTACACATTGGGTCTATTCAAGTCATAAAATTCATAACAGGCTCAGTCTTGCAAAAACGCAGACGTTTGGGTGCAAACAGCCAGACATATTTAAGACTAAAGGCCATATTACATAAAACGATTAATCGTCCGTACTCGTCCGATTATCAGCCTTTTAGGCCAATCAGTTTGGTAAAATAGGACATGTTAAAAGGCTGTGATTAGCTGACATGCAAGATGTCTTCTGACAGTGGTCTTTTAGCATGTTAAAAATCCTGATCATGTCAGTGACAGTCTGCTGCTCCTCACTCCATGTAACAGGAGCTGACGCTGACTTCAAAGGGCAGCTTGAATGATCTAATGATTGTTTGGACAGCCCCCGCTTGCTGTCTGCACATGCAATAGCACAAGCAGCAGGTGGAGAACAGGGGGGAGTAAGCGTCAACCCAATAGAATGCCACTTGCTTCCCCTTTATTGTGCCATAGAATACAGCCTGGCCTGGTCCGATACATAGTCTGGACTCTAGACCATGGCATCTAGGGAGTATTTATTGGTGCCAGTCTTGTCTGGGGTCAACCATGAAGGCCTCAATTGTTGCCATATTTGATCTCCTACTAATCCCTGCTGTTTCATAAGACATAACATGGTAAAATGAAATGAAGGATGCAATTAAAAAGTAAAACTGGTCTTGAAACAAATAATCCCTTGTACATATCATATGGCCATGTTTTTCTTTTTTGGCCCCGATTACCACCAACTAACTTTGCTTTTCCCTCTTCAAACTTAAAAAAAAAAAAAAAAAAAAAAAAAAAAAACACAACACTTGCTTTGAGAACTATGACCTTAATAAATGTTGTTTACCTTTAGATATAGTCAGTGCAGGAGACCACTGTGACCTCAGAATATCAAGACAAATGCTTCCATTGCTGTTTATATTTGGATGATATATTTTTGTTGTGAATGCAACCTAGGTCAAAAAGAAAAAAAAAAAGTGATCAGTGCCAACCTGAAAACAAAAAAAAAAAAAAAAAAAAGGTATTAAGTGCTCATCTATGAAACAGGGACCGCTAAGGACTTGTAATACAGGCAATGGAGTGAAAACAAGTGAAACCAAGTAAAATTTTAGTTAACTCTGCTAAATGCATTCAATGTTTAGCACATGTGTGCCTTGGAGCACTTTGACATAAAACTTATTTCAGGTTGGGGTACTGTGCTTAACAGCATAAACATGTACATAAAATGGCTATTTGTTCACCCTTTTTGAGTGGAATCTGGGCTCTGTGTGAGCCTATGTAACGGAGGACTGCTCATAACTTTTCCCTAGACCAAAAAAAAAAATATATATCTCTATCTCAGCATTGATTGCTCATTTATGTTTACATTATTTTCAACAATTGTTTGATTACTGGTCACTGAGATACTTGGATGCAGTCCTAGGGAATCCTGGAAAACAGAGGCGGCCATAGGTTGTATCCATGTTTTCTGGGCATCTTTAGGGCTGCATCCAACTTCTTCAGGCACCAGTAATCAAATGCAGAGTGTGTTCAGGTTCGGATAAAGCGTGAGCGTGCTTGAGATTCGCTCATCTCTAATAATTACATTTATTCCTATTTTTGGCTATTTATCTAGCCACTGATGTCGCCATGCATAACATTTTTTGATATCCTGTCCACCTACCTTGTTGTTCTTTTAGGGTGGAGATTGTTTACTAAGCCTATTACACACATCGGTATTGGGCAGCCATTTACTTCTCTCATTCATTAGCCGTAGGTGCTCTATTCCATGTTGGGGCATCAAAGGATGCTTGTTAACCTGTCAAAACCCTGTGATTAGCCAACAAGCAAGAGTTTGCTTATTTATTGGCTGATTGCTGGGCCTATTACACAGGGAGATCATTGGCCTATTCATCTACTAATCCCCCCATGTAATTGGGCTGTAACTACTTCGTGTATGTTGTACTTACTGCAGTTCAAACTCATCTCTGCTTCACAGCTGACACCATCTTGCTTGTTAGACATCATACTGTTTTTTTCTTCCTGCTAGTGTTCCCAAAGCCCAGTCCTAAAGAACCAACAGCTCATGTTTTGAGGATTTCCTTAGCATTTCACAGGTGATATAGTGTATCAGTGCATCAGGTATTATCACAGCTGTTCTTTGTATGGGATATCCTCCAATCCTGGGCAGTTGGTGGTCCTTGAGGACTGGAGCTGGGGAACACTGGCTCTAGGCTTGCAATCACATGATGCCTCAAAAATTACTACATGAGCAGCTAGAGCCAATACCTTCTAAGAGGACAATGTAATAACCCGCTCTTCTATATTCTTCTTAACTATACAGCCAGGCAGGCTAAAACAAATCTTTTCTTTTACAACATTTTGACAGACACCTGACACTTATATTCTTCACTGTTGTCAGATTGTGTTATGCTTGTGATCTTCTGGCTAAAAATGTATTCCTACCTTTGGTGGCTTAAATGGATAATCTGTTGGGAACTGGATTGAGAGATAGAAGACACCACCTTGATATGGACTGTCAGACTGAGGGGGAAAAAAAAATGATAAGAATAAGCTCATTACATATGAATCTTTAAGAGACACAAGGGTAAAAGAGAGGTATTCCCAACATAGACAGTTACGCCATACACAAAGTATATGCTATTTATTTTCAATAGGCGAGACTCTTAACCCTCTCTGGTTAAAAGACCATCAAGGTGACAAACATCAATGTATGGCTATTTCTATGGGTGTTAACTATTAAAAATAAAGGCAGAGAGCTGTACACATGCCACCTCTGCCTTTACTGACCAAGAGCCCTCCATTCTGGAGATGGTTACACTTCTTGGACAAGCACCTCTCAGACACTTACGGCATACTCTGTGGCTAGAATAGGAACATTCCATTAAAAAAACTAAATACACATATTACAAACTAGGGATGCACGATGCACCGAAATATCGATACTACTATCGATATTTCGGGCAAAAAAACGATTCGGTACCAGGATTTCCTGGTATCGATACTTTATGTTAAGCTGCCTAATAACGCAGCTTAACATAAAGTATAGAGCAGAGAACACGGCCGGCGGCTAGCAGAGCGCCGGCCATGTTCTCTGTGTGCCGCCCCCTGCCCCCACTTCCTCCTCCTCCTCCTCCTCCTCCTCCTCCTCCTCCTCCGCCCGCCCCTTCCTCCGCTCACTGCAGGGAGAAGTTATAGCCGGCACACAGCGATCGCATGTGCCGGCTATATAACTGTGCAGAAGCCGCTGTTACAACTGACAGCGACATCTGACCCATCCTGAGCCTCTCCAGAAGCAGTGGGGGTCGGCTACTATGTGTAACAGACCCCCGCTGCTAATGACCCGCAGCCCGTCACACCGCAGCCTCCTGTACCTCCTGGAATGCAGCCGGTGTGAGGAGCTGCGTCTAGGGCTGCACTCAGTGTGAGGTTGGTGAGACTGACTGATGCCGGCTCGCCCTCCGTCCATCCCCGGCGCTGTTCCTATGCATATTCATGTGTGCACACTCTGGGTGGCTGCGCTTCCTGACCGGCCTGAGTGTGCACACATGAATATGCAGGAGGAACGGAGGTCCGACAGCTGGGGGCTTCCCGGAGCTGAGGGGAGGGGGGATTTGTAAAGGGAGCTAATTTAAGGCGGAACAGACAGCCTGAATCTTGGCCAGCAGCAAAGGTTAATCTTCCTGCTGGCCGAGGTTCAGGTTGTCTGTTCCACCTTAAACTCCCTTTACAAATCCCCCCTCCCCTCTGCTTTGACAAGCCTCATGCTTTGAGTGGTACCGCAGTAAGTGAGAGCAGGGGATGTGTGCAGACATTGCAAACATCCCTGCCCTCTGGTGTGCCCCCCACATCCCTGCCCTCTAGTGTGCCCCCCACATCCCTGCCCCTCTGGTGTGCCCCCCCCCCCCACATCCCTGCCCCTCTGGTGTGCCCCCCCCCCACATTCCTGCCCCTCTGGTGTGCTCCCCCCCCCCCCACATTCCTGCCCCTCTCGTGTTCCCCCCCCCACATTCCTGCCCCTCTGGTGTGCCCCCCCCACATTCCTGCCCCTCTGGTGTGCCCCCCACATTCCTGCCCCTCTGGTGTGCCCCCCACATTCCTGCCCCTCTGGTGTGCCCCCCACATCCCGGCCCTCTGGTGTGCCCCCCCCCCCCCCACATTCCTGCCCTCTGGTGTGCGCCCCCCCCCACATCCCTGCCCTCTGGTGTGTGCCCCCCCCCCACATCCCTGCCCTCTAGTGTGCCCCTAACATTCCTGCCCTTACACCCCTGCCCTCTGACAGGAACTGACCTGCCAGGCAGAGTAACCCTCTCTTGTCTGTCCAGACCTGGCAGCCTTCACCAGCTCCCTGCAGTGTGGGGGTTGTAGTCTGTACCCAGTGGCGGATTAAATGTACCCTGGGCTGTTCACCCAACCTGGATCCCCCCCCCCCGTCAATCCGCCCACTACTGCCCCCCCCATGCTGTCCCCAATAAACACAATGTTTGGTCCCTTGCTGCACAGAGGATGTCAGGAGAGGAGGGGGCTGATCTTATAGGGGAGGTCACAGCAGCACAGAGGATGTCAGGAGAGGAGGGGGCTGATCTTATAGGGGAGGTCACAGCAGCACAGAGAATGTCAGGAGAGGAGGGGGCTGATACTATAGGAGAGGACACAGCAGCACAGAGGATGTCAGGAGAGGAGGGGCTGATCTTATAGGGGAGGTCACAGCAGCACAGAGAATGTCAGGAGAGGAGGGGGCTGATCTTATAGGGGAGGTCACAGCAGCACAGAGGATGTCAGGAGAGGAGGGGGCTGATCTTATAGGGGAGGTCACAGCAGCACAGAGAATGTCAGGAGAGGAGGGGGCTGATCTTATAGGGGAGGTCACAGCGTCCCAGCAGCACAGAGAATGTCAGGAGAGGAGGGGGCTGATCTTATAGGGGAGGTCCCAGCAGCACAGAGGATGTCAGGAGAGGAGGGTGCTGATCTATAGGGGAGGTCCCAGCAGCACAGAGGATGTCAGGAGAGGAAGGAGTGTGCTGATCTTATGAGAGGTCACAGCAGCACAGAGGATGTCAGGAAAGGAGTGTGCTGATCTATAGAGGAGGTCACAGCAGCACAGAGGATGTCAGGAGAGGAGTGTGCTGATCTATGGGGAGGTCACAGCAGCACAGAGGATGTCAGGAGAGGAGTGTGCTGATCTATAGGGGACGTCACAACAGCACAGAGGATGTCAGGAGAGGAGTGTGCTGATCTATGGGGAGGTCACAGCAGCACAGAGGATGTCAGGAGAGGAGGGGGCTGATCTTATAAGGGGGGGGGGGTTGTATTTTTTTTCGAGGTATCGAACTGGTATTGAGTATCGAACTAAAAAATCAAGTATTGGTATCGAACTCAAAATTCTGGTATCGTGACATCACTATTACAAACCCTGCTTTGATACTCGTTACATACCGTAAGTGTTGCTGAATTTGTTACTACTTAATTCTAACTGGAAGAGAGTTGTTTATGGGAACCCTCCTTTAGGCTGGGTTCACACTGCGTTTTTGCAATCAGTTTTTTGCAAAAAACGGATGAAAAAAAACTGATGCATTTGTGTGCATCCGTTTTGACCCGTTTTTCCATTGACTGCCATTGTAAAAAAAAAAAATAAATAAAAAATCAAAACGGGTCCTTTTTTTGACGGACACAAAAACGTAGCTGAGACTACTTTTGCGTCCGTTTAAAAAACTGATCCGTTTTGACACTTTTTTTTACAATGGAAGTCAATGGAAAAACAGATGCACACAAATGCATCCGTTTTTCATCCCTTTTTTGCAAAAAACTGATGAAAAAAAACACAGTGTGAACCCAGCCTTAGGCTCCGTATGCATCCTTTGTTTAGCATGTACATTGTAAAAAGTTCTTTGTATTATTTCTAATGTATCTGTAAGGCTCTTATTAGCTGGCAGAGGCAAGAATATTAATTTTAGCCTCCATGGGGCAGATATATATTATTATAACTTTTCTCAACTATGTAGGAAACTGCCAATGCATTCTTATAACACAGACTATGGTAGGGGTGTCCTTTTAGAAATCTTTCAAATGTATACCACTGACAAAAGGGTCATCTATAGTGTGCAATGAGCCTCATCATTTAACAAACTGTCATGTCTGAACATGATTACTAGCACTATTTCTGGCAACTAATGTGCATATTGCAGTTGTCACCAGTTTTCCTATCTGAGCTAGTGAGAGTAGACCAGTTCTAAGATGTCTACATTACACACCGAGGGGGATCACCTTCTTCCCCATATCCCTATAGCACACCTGCAGAAGCATCCGCATGAAGAACATTATAATGCAGTAGTGAGCAGTGTAAGCTGTGAATTCAGAACTGTGGTGAGATATAACTAGAGGTGTCAGCCAGGCCTTGATGTCACTGTGCCACCTCCCCTTCTTAGACTTGTGGCCTGATGAGATAATAGTCTGACTTTTTTTTTTAGCATATTTTAAAATGAATGAGTAGTTTAGGAGTAAAAGAGCCTGTTAGGGGGTCTGGGCATTGGAGTGCAGCACAAAGGCTGCTATACAGATCTGCAGCCTAGATCCATTGTGTAGTCTGTGCACCACTGAACTACATACTCACAGGTCCCATAATTGTTGCTTGCCATTGAAACACTGCAGGAAAAAAAAAAAAAAAAAAAAAAAAAAAGTTAAACATTACCCTAGTACGTGGATAAGCATAAAAAAAGCGTAACAGCATTCAACTTACAGTCATCTGCAGCTGGCCCTGCCGAGCACTGAGCAGGGGGGTCACGCTGCAAGTCAGTCAACTCCTAGAAGAAGAAGAGGGAGGAAAATTTAATCCATGGCTACAGGAAAGGCTGAAATTCAGGTTAATAGCTTGTTTTACACAAATGTATTGAAATCCTGGAACAGGGGGCTTTCGGTCCATGGTGGAAACCAAAACGGAGCTCATGTCTGCCTGTAATGTCCTCTGCTAATAAAATACACAGTACATTTATCATGGGGCTCCTTTAAAGAAGAAAAAAAAAAAAAAAAAAACTGTACAATAAAACCTTAGACATCTCTAGGCTAGTGTAATACAACTAAGAAAGGAAAATCTAACCAAAAGACTCTCCGCATGACATTTCACATCTACAAGCAATGAGGTGGGAAAAAAAGCTATTAGCGGCTTCACACTTTACAGCCAACACATGAAGCCTGAAAATATATGCAGTGCTGAACTCCTACAGATGGCGGAGAGTCACATCACAGAAAGGAAGGACCTTTTCATAGAAGGCTTTATGTGAACATTGATTCCTGACTAAGATACTTCCACAAAGAACAACATGGTTTGGGTAGTAAACTGCACAGAGATGTGGCTTTCCCCATAGCATATATTATATGCAGGAGGAATAAATTATCCTGGGGCTCTCTGCATCCATCTATGCCTGGTGGGACAAAGGTGTTAAGACTGGCACGCTCCATGTGGATGCCATGAATATCACAGATTGGCACCATGTTATGTCAGGGGGCAGGGAAGGAGTCTATAGCCATATTACACACAGTCTCTATATGCCGGGCCCCTCCTCACACCTCCTTCTCTGTAGCCTCATTCATTGGGTATATATTACAAGGCACTCCATGTTAAGCCTGTGTAAGGCTCTCTTTGCAGCCAGTCTCTACTCTACTCCAGCAAATATTAGCTCACACCCCAACTCCTAATGAATTACCCCACAGACAATGGCTTCTGGCATCAGTGTTTTTATACCATGCTGGAAATGGATCATCTTATATATGGGAATAAGAGTATATAATCTGATCCATACATTGACTATGCACAGTGCTGCAGAAAGTCTCCCCGTGGAATTCAAAGACCACTCAAACAAACTTTAACTCAAACTTTAGCAGCTGCCTGGGCTCTTCTGTATAGTAGCCACATAAAGGAATACGAACGTGCATTGTTGGGTATAGAACCAAGGTAAATAGAAAGCCACCAGCAACAAATTCCTACTCAAAAGGACTACTGGGATTTCCTATCATCTAGCCATTACACAAACCACTTCTTTTACAAGAGAGATTTGAGTAAGCATAGTCTACATAGGCAAAAAGAAAAATGTTACATAACCAGTTTATATTCATAGTTGTATCTGGAAAATATTTAGTTTGAAGATAAGACATCAAGTGTATAAACAATGAAGAACAAACATCACATGCTCCCATCTTAAGCTTACGGCAGTGGCACAGCTCAGGTATTACGTACCCATTACTGAGTAAAACTAGCCGTACAGAGATCCTGGCAAATAAGACTGAGTGGCCTATAAGCTGGGGTTACTTAAAGGGGTACTCCAGCAGGGGAGGGGGGGGGGGGTCACTTTTTTGCTGGGATCGGGGAGGAGGTGGCAGAGGGAAAAGACGTCCACTCACCTCCCCGGTTCCAGCGGCAGGTCCCGCATTGCGGCGCTCCGGTGCCCGGCCGCTTCCGGGTGTCTGACGCGGGCACGAGAGGATACATCTCAGGTCCGCTCAGCCACTCAGTGACAGAGGCGGGATCTGAGCGGACTTGAAACGGATCCCGCCTCCTTCACTGAGTGGCTGACCGGACCAGAGACGTCACGCCGCTGGAACCGGGGAGGTGAGTGAACATCATTTTCCTCGCCCACCTCCTTCCGGTCCCAGCAAAAAAAGTGCCCCCCCCCCCTGCTGGAGTACCCCTTTAAAGGGGTATTATGATTAAAAGTAACCTAAAGGAAACCAGTCATCATAAAAACGCCACCTAGGCTATCGGCATGATGCTATAGAGAAGACCTTTTTTTTCCGTTTAAAACTTTATTTGAAGTGGTGGTGCCATCTGTTACAATGCTTGGTATTTTTTTCAAGTTTTATTTTTTCCTCTTAATACAAACATCAAACATTAAAAATTCACAGACATCAATCTGATAAAATAAACATAGCAGAAAAAGGGCTACACAACCTTGTTAAGCAGCTGCTCCCTTTCGGTTAATGGCATATGCTATATAAACCCCTAACACACACACACACATACACCACCCACCACACACTGCCTCCCCAAACCCCCACCGAGCGAGCAAAAAATAAAAAATTAAAAGACAAAACATTGAACCATCGAGAGTCCATCCAACTTAGTCTGGATTCCTATTTTCCCCATTTAGTCCAGGTCCTGCAGAACCAAACTAACCCTCTGCCAGATTGTCTTTTGGCAAGAGATTTTTCATATTTATATACTCTCTCCGCCAGACTTTCCCATTCTTGAAATTAAGGCGAAGATGCCCCCATCCAATAGCGGGAAAGGAGTACTTTTGCTAATGCAGTAAGTTTATTGGTCAATCTTCCATCTACTGAGTCATTCGGATATGCTCCCATCAACATGGGGAACGTCTCTTCATCAATAAGCAACCCAAGGGAATTGGTCAAATACCTTATTATTTCCCCCCAAAAAACCTGGACAGACGGTCAACCCCAGATTAGATGAAAAATGTCTGCCTGATCCCGTTGACATTTTGGACAACAGGAATCTTCTCTACATGGCAACTGGGCCAACCTTTGTGGGGACAAATATACTCTGTACAAAATTTTTAGCACAATAAACTGATGGGAGGCACAAATAGATACAGATTTAAGATTTTTCTTCACCTCCCATTGGACATCACTTATATCTTCTATTCTAAGTGCCCATTTTCCTTCATTTTTGCTAAATATGGATTGCGCCTCTCCCGAATCAAATCTCTATAAATGCCAGACAGCACCTTCTTCCCCTTTGAAAGATTCCTTAAAAAAAAAAATAAATAAAAAAAAAGTGTGCCTTAGTGCTCCAACTACAACCGTCTCTCGAACACATATGCATCCGAGAGTTGTAAATACCAAAACAATTGGGAATCCACCAGATTATATCTTTTACAATTCTCAAAACTAAATTAACGTTCCCTCAACCACTAGCTGATTTACATACTTCAACCCCCTACCAAGCCAAAATTGTGAATCTGACATTTTTAAAAATTCTTTAAACGCTACATTTCCCCAAAGTGACGAAAATTCATAATTCTGTTTGCAATTACTTCCAAGTGTTACAATATTTATTAACTTGTGTTAAGATTTTACATCCACCAAACCCTGCGTCTACTCCGACCAATACATTATATTTCCAATGACAGTGCTTCATAATAAATTTTAATACTGGTGAATCCAAACCCTTGTGCAAATCTTGTGCTCCTATTGCTAAAAAGTAAATAAAAAAATCTGGAAGTCCAAAACCACCCTCTGCCAAAAGGGGAAGTCCAGCTCTTATCAAAGGAGAAGACCTTTGATATATATCTTTATGGGAAAAGATTCAGTATAACTTGAATTTAAAATCTCTGATGTTTCCATTCTAAAGAGTCCAGTCCATTGAGTGACACCGCCCACTGGACTTCTTATCACAGAATGAGACGGGATTTCAAATCAACAAGTTACAAGTTAAGCCCCTATGACACGGGGCAACTGAGAGGTGCAAACGAGCAATGCCAGCGCTTGTTTGCTTTGCATTCCCCGCTCGCTGCCGCCGCTATTACACGTATCAGCAGCAGGCGGGTAAGTACAGGCGGGGAGCGCTAGGGACTAGATCGTCCGGGCAGCCCATAGTGGATTGCAGTGGTCTGCTACCACTGCTCCTATTCCACGGGGCGACGCCAGCAGATCGCTGCTATCCTAGTCGTTTGTCTTTCAACATGTTGAAAGACAAGCGATAGCAACGATCAGTAGTCTATTACACCAGACGATTATCAGCCGATAACTTAGTTTTCTCAAGCCTCCTGAAAGACTTCCTGACCAAATATCAGTGTTTCCTGGCCATAAAAACAGAGGAGGGAGGGGGAGGGGAATCACAGTCTCCCCCTGGAGGCTGCAGCCTCACTCATCTCCAGCTTATCCTTTGCCCTTCTGGTGCTGCGTGTGGTGGGGTGACATCACTTGTGGGCCACAACGGGGGGGTGCTGGGTAGACAAAGCAAGGTAGCAGCCTCTTGTTGCTGGAGGTATAATGCTGCCTCCCGCCACAAGAGTGATTGACAGGGTCAGGAGCCAATATGGTATATTAGGAGTATACACAGGTAAAGGGCCAGCGTAAGCACTTGCCACGGCTGCCTGCAATGCATCCAGAGAGGTCCATAATTCTGAATGCCTCTAAGATTCCTAAAAAATCCTGAAGGGTGTCCGTACCCAATAGACTTTTTTTAACCAGAATACACTCATGACATGGCCATGGCCCATTAAACACTGTGAAATGACAATTGTCTAACAGTTTTGTTTTGCCTTTGTAGTAGAGTTCCTCCAGCCTCTGCTCGCTCCAGCTAATCGCTATATCTGTATTGTATCCTCTGCAAACAATAATTTTAGCTTTTTGCATCCATACAAACATTATGCTAGGTCCAAATAATTTAAAGATCTTAACTTTCTGTCAAAGAATGGAAATGGTACAGAGATTTTACATCATTTTTGACAGCGGTTTCAAAAACTAAGTTTTAGGGATAAACAGGAGCAATGATGGAAACCCCACGTGTGAACAAACCCTTACCACTCTTCAGGATAACATCTCACAGCTCAGCTTTTGTGTATTGGGCAGAAGATCATAGTACAGTACATGGTGGACAAAAGAAATGAGATAACAGTTCTTCAAACTACAAAGCAGCAAATCTAAAAATCTACACCCTAAGCCACTGCCTGCATATGAAAACAAGTATACCTGGTTATTGTTTTGGCTGCAAACACACCGTGTTCTAGGTGAATGAGCAGCTATCCATCATCAGGACTGTAGAGGTGGGCTGTGTGCCCAGATATAAGTGCGCCAGGCAATTGTGCATTTGTTACACTCTGTTTCAGATTAAGGAAACATTGACTGATCCATCTATGATAACCACAGATGTAACCATAGAGTGTGTTTAAGGAAATTCTTCATAGAAGAGGCTTGGGGGGTCTTGGAAAAGCATTCTGAACAATCCCCTAATATACTGTTTCTCCTACTTGGCATTGCTCCCACCTAGCCAGAATCCTGCTCCACACTGATGAGGGGCAACCCCCTGAAACAGCTGTTTGTTGATGGATACCTGGCCTTGGTTCTTCCCTGGCCATTACACTGACTTATAGGGCCACTTAATATGGTGGTTTTTGTGGTTTCCCTAAAGGACCACCCCATGGCTGGGTCCTTCCCAGAGGGATATCTGGCTAGTCCTGTGTTTCGAGACTCTTCAATGAGGCTCCACGGGCTCTTCTTTTGCATATTCATGTTTCCCAGGGGGCAATGCACCTAGGATTTCACTGCATTGAGCGCTTTAGCAGCCGGCAGTGTTATCATTTGGCTGGTCTCCCTGAGATAAGCGATCTGTTTCTCCTATTGTATAAAGATTAGACATGAGCGAACCGGGTTCGGGTTCGAGTCTATCCGAATCAGAACGTTCGGTATTTCATTAGCTGGGGCTGCTGAACTTGGATAAAGCTCTAAGGTTGTCTGGAAAACATGGATACAGCCAATGACTATATCCATGATTTCCACATAGCCTTAGGGCTTTATTCAAGTTCAGCAGCCACCGCTAATCAAATGCCAGAAGTTCGGGTTCGGATCGACTCGAGCATGCTGGAGGTTCGCTCGTCTCTAATAAAGTTGTGATAGGTGCTCACCCAACCAATGGGAATCCCCTACTAGTCCAAAGTATAGAGTCCTGGGCAACAGTATTCAACACGTGGCTGACAGTGGGCAAACTGTATTGGTTTCCTGGTAAGAAACCTTTAATGAGAACCTGTCATCAGTTTCATGCTATCTGAAACATGGGCAACATGAAAAACTGACAGCCCAAGCACTGTACAATAACGCATGATTCACTCTGAAACACCATAGCTTAGGTAGCTGGGCAGGAATGGATGTCCGAGTCACCGGGTGGTCTCTGGGGGCTTTGATTGATAAGTCTCCTTTATCACCAGCATTGTACAAGGTTTATTAAGTCTCCTTTATCACCAGCATTGTACAATGTATACTGAAAGACTGCTTATTGTATGTGTTGGACTCCAGGTTAGGTTTAGTGCACCTTGAAGGGACAGTTCAAATCACAATATGCTGACACATTCTGCGTATATGTTGGCATCCTGTCAATGTAGGATGCAGACATGTATGTAAATGTACAGGCAGGAGCCCCACTGACCTCAACGGCCAAACAGTCGGCTGGTGACTATATACCAATTGCCCATGTCTGTACATTTATATAACAAGATGCTTACGTACCTGTGCAGCCTGTCAGCAAATCATGTTGTGAACACCGGCTCATACGCTGGAGTTCATACACAAAGTCATGGATACTGTATGCTGAAGCATAGCACCTCCATGAGATATGCATCCGGGAGAAAATACCTCCATAATACAGGATACACACCATAATTTTTTAGAGTCATACACCAGTACAGTATGATCTCAATAGTAATCTATTATCCTACAGATGCATACATGATTATATAGCTGTGTCCCTAGACAAAGTCTGCTCCTTTTCTGCAAGTATAGTGGCAGACTGACCCCTTTTATAGCCTTATCTGTACCTACATAACGTGTTTCCTCAGTCCTCACCTTCCATCCCTGCCTCCAGCTCAACAATGTTCCTTATGGCTCATTGACTCACAAGCTGTTCAATACATTTCTGAAAGTTCTTCATCCAGGAAAGTCTTCTCTTTCCAGGACTGTGAATCACAATCAGCGCTTACAAATCTATAGATGGATGGATCAGAGCAGATCCCCGGCCAGTCAGGGGTTACTCACCCAGCGAATCACATGAGCAGCACCAGTCATCACAGCAGGGAGACTATAATAGAAGTCAGCTATGTAGTGCTACATTACTACAGAGAAGGGAAGCCCTGCTCTACTTCATAGACACTAAGGGCAACTGCATTAGAGAAAGTATGGTTAGCACATATCCACCCCTCTGAACAGATATCAGCTACATTACCTGTGTGTACAGTAATGCTAGACGTGTGTGTGTCATCTACTCCCATAAGGGGAACTCCAGGGAAGCTCTGATGATGTAACTGTCCATATCATCAGAGTTTCCCCAGGGGAGGCCAGCCAGCTCTTCTCTCCGCCCCCCTGAGCTTAGTGCTGCTGACAGCTATCCAAAACGCGTCAGCAGGATCACTACACAGGTGGGAGCTCAGAAGGTTAAAACGATTACACCAGCAGGTGCATCACTAAGTTCTTTACATTAATAAACCAGCGCGGAGATGCTGGTGCCGCGGCCCAGTTCCCACGCACGACACCAGTCTATTCCCAGTCACCAGCCCGGCCTGAAGCACTGGAGGCAGGCCCGCCCACCCGCAGTGTGATGTTCTGCCCTCCCCTCTGCAACATGGCACCAGTCACGTGGTAAAAATCTTGCTTTAAGAGGAAGGAAGCTTCTAAAAGTTAGACGTGGTAATCCATTTAAAGGGGTTTTCCACACAGGGAGGTATTTTTGTTTCTTTAAATATCTCAAAATATGCTCCAATTCTGTTCTTATAGTACCCAGGTAAATCTATCTTTTCCCCATGTAAATCTCTGGTCATGTTGGTCTAAGAAGTCAAGTAGGCAGTCCTACTCATTCAATGAAAACTTTCCTCAAGTTATCCTGAAACTTTTCCCACAAAACTATCAATCTGCTCAGCCCCTCCTGTTCCATAACATGCCGCTGGCAGACTGAACTGCTTTGTCAACAGGTTTCCAGGGGGTTTAAAACAAATTACATTAAACATTTAAAGAATTACTGGCGTTTTTTACATAGTCTCTCCATGTTCGCTGGCTCATAAGGAAATACAAGGTTTTTAATACCATTAAATAACTGGATGCAATTACTTCGTAACTTAAGACTCACCCCGAGCATGTGGTTCATCACTGTAAAAACAGGCCTTATAGCGCCAATCCGGCCCGCTCCATTCATTATCATTAGAAAGGGGTGGCTGGTGCTATAGAGGTGGGCAGTGCTCATAACAGGTGCTACAGTGCTCCTGTCTCACCAGACCATGGAGCACAAGGCGGCGCTGAGGAAAAAGGTAAGAGACAGACCTTCCTCCTGAGTCTTCTGTGCAATAGGGACAGACAATAGGTTAGACAATTTTAACCTGCTGATAGTTCCACTTTAATCTTGAAGGTATAGTTTGGGAGCTGTTCAGTGCTTCCCAGTAGTAGTAGAATCCATGAACCACACAGTCTATATTTACCCTTCTTCCATTTGCGTCGACTTATAATTTTTTTCCTCTTTGACTCCAAACTGTTTCACCAGGCACTGCCATGGGTATCATACTCCCACCTACCTATGCCAACCTCTTCCTGGACTGGTGGTAAGACAACATTGCTTCTGGGGAGTCAATAACCACTATCACTTTTTGTGTGTGTGTGTGGTGTGTGGAATTCATGACGGATCTCAATGACAACCACATAGGCATAAGGCCTCATTCACATGTTAAGTGTTTTTCACAGAGCGTGATTTTGTCCGCTCTGTGAAAAACACTGAACGTCTGTTTATTGCATCCGTGCGCTGGGTTAGAAGTGGGGGAGTTGGAAACAGAGAGCAGGTGACAGCAGCAGGGGAAAGCATGCGTCCCGCCAGCCACACCATAACCCATCCTATTTTTTGATGGCAAGGATCATGGCACGGATGATGTGAAAGCCTACATAAAATTTTATGGGTCCTAAAATTGTTTGTGGTCGCGGATCTGTGACCACGGACAATTTTACAGGACTTGTGAATAAAGGCCCTATTACACCAAAAGATGTCTGACAGATTATTTTACAGATTTTTTCAGCCAAAGCCAGGAATGGACTTGAAAAGAGAAGAAATCTCAGACTTCTCTTAACGACCTGTTCTGTTTATAGTCTGTTCCTGATTTTGATAAAAAAAAAAAAAAAAAAAAAAAGTCAGATAATCTGTCAGACATAAGAAATTAACCAATCTAATCAATCTTTAGAAAATCCACAGCTGGCAATAGCCTACTTTGATGGGAAAGCCACCACCGAACATTATGAAGAAGCTTTTCCAAAGGTCAGGAGAAATTGTTTGTCACTACAAGAATTTAAGAGGCAGATCAACTAAGAGTTAGATTTCGAGAACAGGACTATCCCCACAATGTTCTGAAATAGAGTATGTGCACACTGCTGAAAAGTGACAAAAACTCTGTCGCGTAATCCGCCACAGGCGCGCACGTCACCGCCCGTGTCAGCCACCATTCTATGCGCGGGCGGATTCCTTCCTCCATCCAAACAATGATCAAGTTCATTTTTTGGACTGAGGAAGGAATACGCCCGTGCATAGAACGGAGTCTATGACACGGGCGGAGACGCGTGCCCACCGCAGTCCGCGAGCGGCGGATTACGCGACGGAGTTTCCTTCACTTTTCAGCAGTGTGCACATAGCCATAGGCCTACCTACACACTCTGAGACAGAACAGAAGGAACCTACTGAGACCACAATTGAGAGATCAGAAAGACTTGTACTATGCAGCCCACAAATCCTTACTGCATTCTGGCCTAATTTGAATTTAGATGGCCTAAGAGCAGGCCATGTAGGGGGAACACCCACAGACAACATACAGGAGAGGAAGGAAGTTTGATGATCCGCTTTTCAGCAGCCATTGCACATTGACATTTATGAAACAAACCTGGGTGGAGAGGAAGGTCACACGGACATACAGATGCAGGGCCTGTAAGTATACTGCAGTGTTCAAGTGGCTCCAGATGGGCATGAAGGTACTATATATCACAACTAGCAATCGCATATATAGGAAAACCACATCATGGATTTATATAATGCATATCGGAACACATTGGGCATTACAGGGACAAACTGGTAACGAATCATATGAGAACAATATACATCTCCGATCCCTGAGAAGCAAACACACCTGCAATCTGATGGTCTAGAATTCAAAGGGATTATCAAGCGCAATAAAAACATGGCCACTTTTGCCCCACATTTGTCTCCAGTTCAGGTGTCGTTTGCAATTAAGCTCCATTTACTTCAATGGAACCTATTTTCAAACCCCACCCAATCTAGAGACGAGTGGTGCAAAAGTGGCCTTGTTTTAACTGCGCTGAATAACCCCTTTAAAGCAACTAGACGCTCTTCATATATATATATACACACACAAGTGATTCATCTTCTAAATACTTTACAATAAAGGGGCAATAATGATAGTGATTGATCACCACTCCAGGACCCCTGCCGGGCTCCAGGATCTCCTGTGCTGCCAACGTTATGACCAGGTTGACAGACGCCGCTCCAGTCACTGATGGGATGAGCAGGCTGTCCATCAGTCAGGACGGGCATTTTCCGTGTCGTGACGTAATCACAACTCAGGGGGAAAATGCCTTCCAGCAGGGGTCCTGTGTCCGGTCAGACCGCGCATCACAGGTACGGGGAAAGGGAAGCAATGCTTCATTGCTATAGTCTTGCCTGTCAAATATTGAAAATGCCCAGATTGCTCCTTTAATCCCTCAAGTATTCTGTCTTCTTGTCATTTACAGTTATTGTTTTTATTTATTGTCCATGAGTGAGAATATATTAATTACGTTTTTACTATTAAACAAAATCATTCTTTGGACGGACAACAGAATCTGTGCGCACCCTCTACAGTCTGCGAGCGGGTGCACGCTGCGAAATGCACAACGTTTTCCGTCGCGATTCCGTACCCTTAGGGTATATGCACACTGAGTAATTCTCGCTGAATACTCTGTGCGGAATCCGTCGCTCATCCCGCTTGTCATGTCAATTCTTTTGGTGGACAACGCAATCTGCCCCAGCATATAATAAAGTCTATGGAGCCAGCGGGGATGAGCGGCGGATTCCGCACAGAGTATTCAGCCAGAATTACACTTAATGCCAAAGTTCAGGTCCCCATGGCTGCAAAACATGCCAAGAGACTAATGTGTATGTCCAATGCGGGGGGCGTTATGGTCTCAACACGTTTGTAGCCATGTAGATCCAAACTTCTGAATTAACAGAGGAAATCACTGCTGATACGGCTGGGGGCTGTTATGAAGAGTACACTTCAATTGCCTGTGTATACATGGAGGGAATATAATCAGATACTCAGCTCCCAAATTCCCATATTTTCTACACTGATATATGAAGATCCTTATTTCACGGCCACTCAAAAAATGATCTACAGTCTACAATCTGTACGAGTGTGATATATTGGTGTTAGAGAGGGGTGAATTATTATGGTTTGTGGTCTCCGTGCACATGGATTCACCAGGTTAGGCTGTGTTCACACTGTTTTTGTTGTGTAAAAGCACTTTTCTGTTTTGATCATGGAACTCACCGAGATGTGAAGGATCAAAACAAAGAAAATGCAACAGAAACACAGTGCGAACAATCGGAGCTCTTCAGCAGTTCAAGCAGAGAAAAAGAATTTATTGTTACCATAGCAGCATATATAGCGTGTGTAAACAAACCCTTAAAGGGGATTTCCAACAATGAAACCTATTTCCAACTGTCTAATACATAAACATATGCTGTAGTAGTTATTTTACTACCTTCCCGTGGTCTCATGCGTTATTTCTGCTTGAGATGTAAACTGTCTGTCCTGTTGTCTCCATTGCCCACTTCCTGCCTGGTGGACATCATGTAACAGAAGGCCTGTTCCTGCTGTGCACTCTAGCTGGGGATTTAGCCAGCTCTCTCCCTATCTTACTATGTAGGACACTCCTGTTGTGTAGTAGGCAGGGTTAAAGAAAACCTTTCACCCCAGCTCCCAGAGCAGAGCCCACCGACCCCCCCCCCCAGTAGAGCCCTGATTACTTACCCTGTCCTGCTCCAGAAGCTCATTTGGCGCAGACCGCCAGGAGGTGATTTCTCCACGGTGGGACCGGCTTCTGGAGCAGGGCAAGGTAAGTACTCGGGCTCTTCCGGAAGGGGGGGGGGGGGGGGGGAGTTGGGTTGTGGGGCTGGTCAGACAGGCAGGTCGGGATAAAAGATTGCCTTAAACATCAAAATGTAGTGGGAAAGAGACGTTGGCTGAATTCCCAGCTAGAGGGTACAGCTGAAACAACATCAATTACAGAATGTACACTAGACAGGAAGTGGGACAGCAGAGCAACACCCTACACAGTTTAGCTGCAAAATTTGGCCATTGGGTCGAGTCAGCAATGGCAGTGGCAAAACCATGAAGCTATTAAGAATCAATCACAAAACCACATGACCATGCAGCCTATGAGACCGGGCCCTAAATGACATTACCAGCGAGTGGCTACATACTGGGCTGCTTCAGAGCTCTTACCAGTAAGTATTCCTTTAAGGAAGCAGCAACCTGTGGCTCTCCAGCTATTGCACAACGACAACTCCCAGCATGCCCACACAGCTAATGGTTGTCCGTGCATGCTGGGGGCTGTAGCTTTGGGATGGGCAGCGAGCTGCAGGTTGGGGGGGGGGGGGGGGGGGGGGGGGGGGGGGAGGGGTCACAGTCCCTGGGTACTGGAGAAGGTCCTGCTGCCCCCTAACCCACTCACCAGGCTAGATAGCTGGCACCACATTGTGTGACCTCCATGGACAGGCTGGATATACAGGAGGAGATTTATCAAACATGGTGTAAAGTGAAACTGGCTCAGTTGCCCCTAGCAACCAATCAGATTCCACCTTTCAGTCCTCACAGACTCTTTGGAAAATAAAAGGTGGAATCTGATTGGTTGCTAGGGGCGACTGAGCCAGTCTCACTTCACACCATGTTTGATAAATGTCCCCCATACTCCCCCAGTTACTCTGGGTTACGTCACATGGGGACCTCTCAGCTGCCAGGACGGGAGCACACAGCAATAAGAAGCCTATGTGGGGCCCGATACAAGCAGCCAGTCCTATAGACACATCCACATCAGCGCCATAGAATACATAGCACTGCGCAATGTACAGGGAAGACACGGAAGTGCTCGGCCACAGGGGGCGCTATAGCTGTGGAGATGGATGGAGATGACAGAGCAGCACAGCAGGCGGCCTCCATTGTTTCCCCGTAGTCACACTTACTTTCTTTATCCTCTTCAGCGCCATGGAGCAGCCGGGTAGGAGAGCGGAGGCTCGGACAGGACGCCGGGCTGTGCAGGAGGGCTGGGGTGACGCGGCCTGTCACTGCGGCTCTTCTGCGCTCAGGAGGAAACGAGTCACTTGCGATAATTGCCGGCGCTTCTCCTTATTCACTGTGGGCGGAGCCTGGCGCTGAGGGGCGGGGCACTTTTTACATTACTTTCTGGGTTTTTTCTTTCCGCCTTTGGTTGATGACGTCAGGCGCGGCATCTCGGGAAATGTAGTCAGCGAGCTTTTTTTTTTTTTTTTTTTTTTTTTCATTTAACTAAGTTTTATTGCAATAGAACAACGAGGAAAATCAGTGTACACTCTGTAAAAGTGTTAATCGCCCAACTAATAGACCTTGTACCATTTTTTGTTTTTAAAATCACTCAGTATTGGTTATCAAGAAAAATCATCCCAATCATTTAGCTGTCGAGTATAGAAAGACTGACTCCTCTTCTCAGACAATTCTTTTACATGTCATTGCAACTGGGAACCAGGTACTAACCTGCAGTAACCTGCACTAGTGAGTATAGGGTACCTTTAAAGGGGGTTATCCTGGATTTACAAATATATATATATATATATATATATATATATATATATATATATATATATATATATATATACACACACTAACGTTCAAGTTGGGGTCACCAAAACAATTTTGTGTTTTCCATGAAAAGTCACACTTCTTCACCACCATACGAGTCAAGACATTGACAAGGTTAGAAATAATGATTTGTATTTGAAATAACATTGTTTTTACATCAAACTTTGCTTTCCTCAAAGAATCCACCTTTTGCAGCAATTACAGCATTGCACACCTTTGGCATTCTAGCTATTAATCTGTTGAGGTAAGCTGGAGAAATTGCACCCCACGCTTCTAGAAGCAGCTCCCACAAGTTGGATTGGTTGGATGGGCACTTCTGGCGTACCATACGGTCAAGCTGCTCCCACAACAGCTCAATGGGGTTCAGATCTGGTGACTGCGCTGGCCACTCCATTACCTATGATAGAATACCAGCTTCCTGCTTCTGCTGTAAATAGTTCTTGCACAATTTGGAGGTGTGTTTAGGGTCATTGTCCTGTTGTAGGATGAAATTGGCTCCAATCAAGCGCTGTCCACTGGGTATGGCATGGCATTGCAAAATTGAGTGATAGCCTTCCTTATTCAGAATCTCTTTTACCCTGTACAAATCTCCCACCTTACCAGCACCAAAGCAACCCCAGACCATCCCATTACCTTCACCATGCTTAACAGATGGCGTCAGGCATTCTTCCAGCATCTTTTCATTTGTTCTGCATCTCACAAACGTTCTTCTTTGTGATCCAAACACCTCAAACTTGGATTCATCCATCCACAACACTTTTTTCCAGTCTTCCTCTGTCCAATGTCTGTGTTCTCGGCCTCCCACTTCTTTTTCTACTCTGGTTAGAGCCTGTTTGTGCCGTCCTCTGAAGGAAGTAGTACACACCGTTGTAGGAAATCTTCAATTTCTTAGCAATTTCTCGCATGGAATAGCCTTAATTTCTAAGAACAAGAATATACTGTAGAGTTTCAGATAAAAGTTCTCTGTTTCTGGCCATTTTGAGCGTTTAATTGACCCCACAAATGTGATGCTCCAGAAACACAATCTGCTCAAAGGAAGGTCAGTTTTGTAGCTTCTGTAACGAGCTAGACTGTTTTCAGATGTGTGAACATGATTGCAAAAGGGTTTTCTAATCATCAATTAGCCTTCTGAGCCAATGAGCAAACACATTGTACCATTAGAACACTGGAGTGATAGTTGCTGGAAATGGGCCTCTATACACCTATGTAGATATTGCACCAAAAACCAGACATTTGTAGCTAGAATAGTCATTTACCACATTAGCAATGTATAGAGTGTATTTGTTTAAAGTTAGGACTAGTTTAAAGTTATCTTCATTGAAAAGTACAGTGCTTTTCCTTCAAAAATAAGGACATTTCAATGTGACCCCAAACTTTTGAACAGTAGTGTATATATATATTTTATTATTTATTTTTTTCCTCCAAAAAACATCACTACCCCTGTCCTCAGGTCTTACAACTTGGCTCCATCCACTTCAGTGTTCTGCAATATCACATACAGACTGAGAACATGAGCGGCACTGTTTCAGAAAGAATAACTCAAGGTGACTGTAGAGGAGTAGATGAATATTCATAAGGAGTTGCTCAAAGACAAAAGATGCTTGATCATAATATGTGTGTGGAAATTTAAAAAGATCATTGCTTTATTCCAATATCTCTGTAACAGGTAGAGAATGCAGTGTGCTGTGTGGTGTTACAGGTAGAGAATACAGCGTGCTGTGTGGTGTTACAGGTAGAGAATACAGTGTGCTGTGTGGTGTTACAGGTAGAGAATGCAGTGTGCTGTGTGGTGTTACAGGTAGAGAATACAGTGTGCTGGGTGGTGTTACAGGTAGAGAATACAGTGTGCTGTGTGGTGTTACAGGTAGAGAATACAGTGTGTTGTGTGGTGTTACAGGCAGAGAATACAGTGTGCTGTGTAGTGTTACAGGTAGAGAATACAGCGTGATGTGTGGTGTTACAGGTAGAGAATACAGCGTGCTGTGTGGTGTTACAGGTAGAGAATACAGCGTGCTGTGTGGTGTTACAGGTAGAGAATACAGCGTGCTGTGTGGTGTTATAGGTAGAGAATACAGCGTGCTGTGTGGTGTTACAGGTAGAGAATACAGTGTGCTGTGTGGTGTTACAGGTAGAGAATACAGCGTGCTGTGTGGTGTTACAAGTAGAGAATACAGGGTGCTGTATGGTGTTACAAGTAGAGAATACAGCGTGCTGTGTGGTGTTACAGGTAGAGAATACAGTGCTGTGTAGTGTTACAGGTAGAGAATACAGTGTGCTGTGTGGTGTTACAGGTAGAGAATACAACGTGCTGTGTGGTGTTACAGGTAGAGAATACAGCGTGCTGTGTGGTGTTACAGGTAGAGAATACAGTGTGCTGTGTGGTGTTACAAGTAGAGAATACAGGGTACTGTATGGTGTTACAAGTAGAGAATACAGCGTGCTGTGTGGCGTTACAGGTAGAGAATACAGTGGGCTGTGTGGTGTTACAGGTAGAGAATACAGCGTGCTGTGTGGTGTTACAGGTAGAGAATACAGTGTGCTGTGTGGTGTTACAGGTAGAGAATACAGTGCTGTGTAGTGTTACAGGTAGAGAATACAGTGTGCTGTGTGGTGTTACAGGTAGAGAATACAGTGCTGTGTAGTGTTACAGGTAGAGAATACAGTGTGCTGTGTGGTGTTACAGGTAGAGAATACAACGTGCTGTGTAGTGTTACAGGTAGAGAATACAGCGTGCTGTGTGGTGTTACAGGTAGAGAATACAGCGTGCTGTGTGGTGTTACAGGTAGAGAATACAGCGTGCTGTGTGGTGTTACAGTAAGAGAATACAGCCAGCTGTGTGGTGTTACAGGGAGAGAATACAGTGCACTGTGTGGTGTTACAGGTAGAGAATACAGCGTGGGGTTACAGGTAGAGAATACAGCGTGCTGTGTGGTGTTACAGGTAGAGAATACAGTGTGCTGTGTGGTGTTACAGGTAGAGAATACAGCGTGCTGTGTGGTGTTACAGGTAGAGAATACAGCGTGCTGTGTGGTGTTACAGGTAGAGAATACAGAGCGCTGTGTAGGAAACAACACAATTAAGTTATGCAGGACTGCAAATGATAAAGTACTGCAATTAAATAATTCAGTAACACAATGAAAATGCAACATGTGAACACAGCCTAGATGTTCTGTAACAGTCTTGGAGGGGGAACTTACAGGGTGGAGGACTGTGATGAACAGCTGAGGGAATGCAATGCATTCTGAAACTTGTAGCACTGAGCAACTGCTCAACTAGGTAGCACAACCAGACACTACAGACCTAAGACCCCCAAAACAAATGGATTTTTGGTAGTTTAAGAACTGGGTAAGACAGTTAAGCAATGCTATTTGCTTCTGCAACTGGTTTATTTTATTTTTTTACTTTTAGATGGACTACCCCTTAACTCAGGCAAGAAAATGTTCCAACTTGTAAAACACGCTTTTGGACAAAAACATTGACCATAATGGGTGACCAGACAAAACACAACTGTATAAAATGAGTTATTAACTTTCCCAATGTATACCTTGTAATATAAGTTCCTTAAAGGGGTTATCCAGCGCTACAAAAACATGGCCACTATCCCTCTACTGTTGTCTCCAGTTTGGGTGGGGTTTTGAAACTCAGTTCCATTGAAGTAAATGGAGCTTAAAGGGGTACTCCCCCCAAGAGCTAAAAAAAATGAAAGGCTCCCAAACCTAGCTGGTCTTACTCTTCAAGTCCCCCTGAGTATTTTGAGCCGTCTCCCATCTTTCTAGCTGCTGCCGTTCCTGAGTTACAAGTTTTTCTAAAAGCCGATCTATATCCAAGATAGGAAACTACATTTCAAATCATGCAATGCTTCTGCCTGATGATGGTGAAGTAGCAGAGCTGAGACAATGAAGGAGATGATGACGGTGTAGCAGAGCTGAGATGGCGGTGTCGGTGTAGTAAAGCTGAGTTGGAAGTGACGTTGACGCAGAGCTGAGTTGGAAGTGAAGTTGACGCAGAGCTGAGTTGGGGATGACTGCGTAGCAGAGCTGAGTTGGCGGTGACGGCGTAGCAGAGCTGAGTTGGCGGAGACGGCGTAGCAGAGCTGAGTTGGCGGTGACGGCGTAGCAGAGCTGAGTTGGCGGTGACGGCGTAGCAGAGCTGAGTTGGCGGTGACGGCGTAGCAGAGCTGAGTTGGCGGTGACAGTGTAGCGGTGCTGAGATGGCAGTGTAGCAAAGCTGAGTTGGAAGTGACGGTGTAGCAGAGCTGAGTTGGGGGGTGACGGTGTAGCAGAGCTGAGTTGGGGGTGACTGTGTAGCAAAGCTGAGCTGGCGGTGACGGTGTAGCAGAGCTGAGCTGGCGGTGACAGTGTAGCGGTGCTGAGATGGCAGTGTAGCAAAGCTGAGTTGGAAGTGACGGTGTAGCAGAGCTGAGTTGGGGGGTGACGGTGTAGCAGAGCTGAGTTGGGGGTGACTGTGTAGCAAAGCTGAGCTGGCGGTGACGGTGTAGCAGAGCTGAGCTGGCGGTGACGGTGTAGCAGAGCTGAGTTGGGGGGGACAGTGTAGCAGAGCTGAGTTGGGGGGGACAGTGTAGCAGAGCCGTGAACGATTGGGGGGGGGGCAGAGCTTGCTGCGGGCGATGGGGGGCGGAGCTTGCCGCGGGCGATGGGGGCGGAGCTTGCCGTGGGCGATCGCGGGGGGCGGAGCTTGCAGCGGGCGATCGCAGGGGGCGGAGCTTGTCGCGGGGGCGGAGCTTGTTGCGGGGGCGGGGGGGTCCGCGGGTGAGTGCAGCGGCTATGCCTCGGGTGAGTGAGGGATGCCACGGGTGATGGGGCAGGGGGCTGTGTGCTGCAGGTGAGTGCTGGACACAGGGGGTGAGCTCTGGGCTGGGGGTGACCTGGTGGCTGCTGTTAGAGAGGGATGCTGTCACAGCTGCGCTGATCACTGTCTCCCTCTGTAACAGCAGCCACCCCATCAGTGTTCTCAGTCACCTCACTGTGCTAAGACTGAGGACACGTGATGCCGACACGGAGGGTGGGGGCCAGGAGCAGGGAGCGTGTCGGGTTGGACTGAGAGCTGATGATTCTATGCAATCCGTGGGGGTGAGTGCTTCTAGATAACAGCAAAACTGTGCAGAATCCGTAATAACTTTATATTGGAAAGATGGAAAGCTACGGGTGGGCAGCGTATTAATGCAAAAATAATTTGGGGGGGGATTACCCCTTTAATTGCAAACCGCACTTGAACTGGAGACAACAGTAGGGGGAAAAGTGTCCATGTTATTGTAGCGCTGGATAACCCCTTTAAAGGAAGACTCTGGGCACAAGAGTGGGTGTGACATGACACAGGGATTCTCTTTGTGGTGTTAAACATAGAAGACTGTCGGCAAAAAAGACCACTGGGTTCATCTAGTTTGCCCTTTTAGTATTTCCCTTCTTATTGTCTTAGGATAGATATATGTTTATCTCAGGCGTGTTTAAATTCTGGTATTGTAGATTTACCAACCACATCTGCTGGAAGTTTGTTCCAAGTATCTACAACTCTTTCAGTAAAGTAATATTTTCTCACGTTACTTCTGACCTTTCCCCCAACTAACCTCTCACTGTGTCCTCTTGTTCAGTTTAAAAACAAAAAAACACTTCCCTCCTGAACCTTATTTAGTCCTTTACCATACTTAAAGGTTTCGATTTAAAATCACTTTGTCACCCGCCTCTTCAGGCCCTAGATATGTGTTGCCTGGAGTGTTCCTTGTATGATGTTATGTATTTCCAATGACCAGAATAACGAGTCTGCCAGGTTATACAGCAGAGTCAGGAACATAACTGTCATGAGCCTGCGGCTTCCTTAGGCCGTGTCGCTTCCTGGTCGGATGCTCATGTAGAAAATCAAGAATTTGTGGTACTGAAGGATCTTCAGGATCAATCTAGAATAGCACCAAGACTGGAAGACACTTCTGACTCTAGAAAAAGACCTGTTGGTTGCCAACTTCCAAGCTGGTATGACCGCTATCACTGAGGCCTGGTCTTGTCTGATCTTCAATAATACTTTAGGAATCATGGCAGTCGGTGGCAATATGTAGGGTAGGTTGAAGTTCCAAGGGAATCACATCACATTTGTGAAATTTGGTCAGTCCGACTGATAAAGGGAACAGAATCTTGTCACCTTGGCATTCTGGCTGGTAGCCATCAAGTCGATCTTTGGGGTCCCCCACTTCCTGGTGATCTGTGTAAAGATTGTCTGACTTGTCTGTCTATATCTGTTACTCCTTTGTTCCATGTGTAAAGGACTTCGGCTTCTAATGGTTTCATGTGCCATAGAGCCCAAGGAACTGCCTACGCTGCTAAGGATAGAAGACGAAGAAATCGCATCAAAATCCTGAGAGAGACTTAGCGAGGGGCTAGCAGGAAATGGCGCCCTTTTTGAATCCTCAGTTTTCTTTCTGGAGTGAGGAATAATTTCATCTCTTCTGAATCTAATATGAACCCTAGATACTTCTTGAAAAGCTCGTGGAAAGCTTGTGAAAAGCTAAAGATCTGACTTTTCCATATTTACTACCCTTCTCAGAGAGGAGATTAGTTCTAGGGTTCGAGATTCGTAGAGATACAGACCTCTACAGATATCTAGTTCTAGATATGGAATAATATTGATGGCCTGTAGTCTGAGAACATATACCACATAAGCCACCACCTTGAATACAAATGGGCTAGAGGTTATCCCGAACAGCAGTGCCTTAAACTATAGATGGTGTAGTCGGCCCTTGATGTACACTGCAATAGGTAGGAACTTTCTGTAACCTTCGTACTTCGGAAGTAGGCATCTTTTAGGTTCAAAGATGCCATTAGATCTCTTCTGTTCAAAATCATCTTCACTGACTTGATGGTTTCCATCCTGAAATGATCCTGTGTCATAAATCTGTTGAGCAATCTGAGCTCTATTATTTAACGCCATTTGCCTGGCACCTTTGGAATCCCGAATACTGGGGAGTATCCTCCCGTACCTCTCTGGCTGAGAGGTGCCAACTCTAGGGCTGACATATGAATCAAGTCTAGTGTAGATTCTTCCAAAATTTCTTGTTATATTTGAGACAGACAAGATGATATCACAAATCTTTATGGAGGAAGTGGGTGAAGGGGAAGCATATAGCCTCTCCTTAAAATATTCAGAACCCACTTGGATCATCCCTTCCCAGGCGGACAGTGAAAAAGGCAGGCGACCACTGACAAGAGGGTTGGCATCAGAAGTCTTTCCTTTTTGGAGAGGACTTCTCATTCTTTGATGCACCTCCTTGAGTAACCTCCTCTACCTATGCCACAAAATCTGTATTGTCTTCCTCTTTGAGGAGACCTAAGCTGTTTCCTGTAATGAAAGAAACAACGGCCCTGAGGTAAAGATTTACCCTTCTTATTTAAATGTCTAACTTCTTGTCTCCATGTCAGGGATGCAACCAGAGAGCTCTCCTGACTGCCAAGGAAAGGGCTGAGGCTCTAGAGGCCAATCTGGCCTGGTGAGAAGCTGAGTCACACATATAAGCCAGACACACCCTGCTAATTCCAGAGTCTATGTTATCCTGAATTTTTACTAACCACTTTCTTAGGGATTTAGACACTTCATGATTCGCTACTGCGAAAGAAGTTTGTGCAGCAAAATTATTGTTAATGTTGATTAAAGGGGTAGTGCGGCGCTAAAAAATTATTCACAGAATAATACACATTACAAAGTTATACAACTTTGTAATGTATGTTATGTCTGTGAATCGCCCCCTTCCCCGTGTCCCACCAACCCCGCCCGTGTACCTGGAAGTGTGTGGTGCATTATACATTACCTGATCCGTGTTGAGGCTGTCCGCCATCTTGTGCCAAACGTCATCTTCGGACAAATGGCCGAATCGCTGCCGCTGTCCCCCTCCGCCGCGTCACAACTGTGCTCAGCCAAGATTGGCTGAGCACAGTTATGCTCAGCCAATTGTGGCGGAGCAGCTGACGTTTGGCACAAGATGGCGGACGGCCTTGACACGGATCAGGTAATGTATAATGTACTACACACTTCCGGGTACACGGGCGGGGGTGGTGGGACACGGGGAAGGGGGTGATTCACAGACATAACATACATTACAAAGTTGTATAAATTTGTAATGTGTGTTATTCTGTGAATAATTTTTTAGCGCCGCACTACCCCTTTAATGTTGACTGTGGCATCTAGGGGATTAGACAACCACTGATGGTGAGTGTCAGATGTATACACCAAATACACCTTCCTTTAACCCAATAGAGGCCAAGCGTCCTTTCGACTTGTACAGTTAACTGTTGATATATCATCACCCACTTCACTTTAAACATCCCTATGGGCCCGTTCACACTTAGCAAAAGGGGCAGAACTTTAAGCAGGCAAATTCCGCCTGTTTCATTATTTCAATGGGATTTCTTGTGCGCCTCCTCCGCTCAAAGAATTGACATGCAAGAAATCCTATTGAATCAATGGGACAGGGGGAATTTCAAGCGGCATCTGTGGCGAGGGCTCCAATTGAAATTCCACCACTTTTGCTCAGTGTGAACGGGTGCTATAGTTGTAATGTCTATTGTAAGGCCTGATAGATGGTCTTTAACCCCTTAGCGACCCATGACGTACCTGGTACGTCATGGAGCCGCAGGGGGTGTTCAGGGTCCCGCTGCCGCGCCGGCTAATTAAGCACTTCAATTGAAGGGCTTTATACACAACATCCCTGGTGTCTAGTGGGTCGGATCTGTTCCGTTCTTCTGCCCGTGCCGGGCCTCAGCGTTACACAGACGCTGATCCCGGCTCGGCAATAGATTGCTGTGGCCTGCAGCAGGCCAAAGCAATCTATCACCAATCTGATGGATCTTTGCTGTGTATATACACAGCATTGATCTATGAGAGATCAGTGCTGTGTATATACAAGTCCCCCAGGGGGGGGCTTCTAGTAATGTAAAAATAAAAGTAAAAATTTTTTCAATAATAAAAAATCCCCTCCCCTAGTAAGAGTGCAAATCACCCCCCTTTTCCCATTTTATAAATAAAAAAATAAACAAACATGTTTGCTATCGCCGCGCACGTAATCACCCGAACTATTAATCACATTCCTGATCCCGCACGGTAAATGGCGTCAGCGCAAAAAAATTCCAAAGTGCAAAATGGCGCATTTTTGGTCGCATCAAATCCAGAAAAAATTTTATAAAAAGTGATCAAAAAGTCATATATGCGCAATCAAGGTACCGATAGAAAGAACACTTCATGGCGCAAAAAATGACACCTCACACAGCCCAATAGACCAAAGGATAAAAGCGCTATAAGCACGGGAATAGAGCAATTTTAAGGAACATATATTTGTTAACAATGGTTTGAATGTTTTACAGGCCATCAGATAAAAGAAAAATTATACATGTTACATATCGTTTTAATCGTAACGACTGGAGGAACATACATAACATATCAGTTTTACCCCAGGGTGAACGGCGTAAATACAAATACTCTCCAAATAAAAGAAATGCGTTTTTTGACACAGAGACATAATTTTTTTCTACTTTTTATTAAAAATACACTTTCCACGTGATGCTAAAACTATTCCTTATATTATGTAATCTCATATCATGGAAGAAACAATGTAGATGGTGGAGGCTGGCCTGGGGGTGGAACCCATGGTTCATATTTGTGATGGCACTTGGGATGTGTCATGGCTCCAGCTCAGAAGAAATGTATGTCCCACCCATATAAACAGGACACATCCTAACCTCTAAAATACAGACAGAGATCCCAGGCCTGATCTAACCTTATAAAGAATCCAACATCCCCTTGTGTCATGCATGTGCTCCCATAAAATCTTTAAAGAGTCACTGTCGTAAAAAAATTTTTTGCAGAAATCAATAGTCCAGGCGATTTTAAGAAACTTTGTAATTGAGTTTAATAGGCAAATATGCCATTATCTGCATTTAAAAGCCTTTTCCCAGGCCCCCCTCCTCTCCTTTCTGTCATCCACTGCTCAGAATCAGGAAATCTCTACTGTTTTTTTTATCAGTCGGATCCTGTCTGAGCTATGGAGAGGGAAGGGGGGAGGAGGAAGGAGCGAGATTAGCGGGCAGCTGAGAACAAAGGATAACACACAGGGGAGCTATTCAGAGGTCAGAGAGGTCAGTGGTGACTGCAGAGGAGAGAGCCTGTGATGTGAACTTGTCCAGTTTTCTTGGTATATGAGAATACATCAATGCTTGAGTTAATATAAACTACTCATAAACATAGATTTATTTTATAGGATTTTATTTAATGATTTAGAAAACTGGAAACTTTATAATATTGTCCCTCACAGTATAAAGATAACCTATGGGATATGACAGGGTTATGGAGCATAGACAATATAGCAGCTAAAGGAACATGGAGAGATAAATAGAGAATTTTTTTAATAGTTAAAAGCGACTCCGTACCCACAATCTGTCCCCCCCCCACCACCACCACAAAAAAAAAAAAAAACCACTTGTACCTTCGGATAGCTGCTTTTAATCCAAGATCTGTCCTGGGGTCCGTTCGGCAGATGATGCAGTTATTGTTTTAAAAATGACTTTTAATCCTGCAGCGCTATGTCTAACAGCCGGGGCTTACATTAGTATATGCATTAGGCTGGTACCACCTCTCTGTCCTTCCTCCCCACCCACCCCATGAATAGGAATGCTCCAGGCAGATTGCTTCCTATTCCCCTTCTGTGTGCATAATGAACATGGGCTGGATCGTTAAGATACCTGGGCAAAGCTCAAACAGCAGTAAATGTTCCTGGATCATTCTGAATGCTGAGGAGGGTGGGGAGGAAGGACAGAGAGGTGGTGCCAGCCTAATGCATATACAAATGTAAGCCCTGGCTGTTAGACACAGCGCTGTAGGATTAAAAGTTGTTTTTAGGACAATAACTGCATCACCTGCCGAACAGACCCCAGGACAGATCTTGGATTAAAAGCAGCTATCTGAACGTACAAGCGTTTTGGGGGGGGGGGGTCAGATTGTGGGTACAGAGTCGCTTTAAATTAACTCTTTGTTGTCCTGTTTTGGGGCCTCTACTTTCTCTCTCCATAGGAGAACAATGAAGACAGGGGGGAGAGCTTCAAACTGCTTTTTCATGATAAAAATTTATTTTTCGGCTAATAAACCCAATTGCAAAGTTTCTTAAAATCGCCTGTACTATTGATTTTTGCAAAAAAAAACCTTTTTAACGACAGTGACACTTTAACCTCTTAAGGACCCATGACGTACCGGTACGTCATGGATCACTGTCACTTAAGGACCCATGATGTACCGGTACGCGGGTCCTTTAAGAGGGCGGCGCGGACCGGCCGCATGCGATCGGGAGAGATGGCCTGCAGAAATACACTGCAGGCCATCTCTCCCTGTCGGCATGGGGGGTTGTTAACCCCCCCCATGCCGACGATCGCCGCTATTGGCTTATCAGTTCAGATCAGCCAATAGCGGTGATCGGAACCTTTCCAGGCCATCGGTGACCCGATGACCCGGAAAAAAATGGCGGTCAGTGCTGTCCGAGGACGGCACCGACCGCCATTACTGTAAAAAGTAATGGTGGTCACGGCGATCAAAGTCCCCAAAAGTTATAAATACCTGCTCAGGACCCCTTAGCTAGGTAGCTGAGGGGTCCAGAGCAGGTATTTGTACATTAGTTACCTGTCCCGGGGTCCTGATCGATGTCTTCCGGGTTCACAGCGTCACAGCGTCACAGCGTTCACAGGTTTTTTTTTGTTTCCACATTTTTTTTTTCTATTTTCCGCACCCTATCGCCGCTGAGTGTTGATCAGCATCACACGAAAGTGCGCTGCTAATCAGCAACTCCTCCTTTTTGGCGTAGGGTGTTTTTTTTCTATATCCTACTGCCACGGTCTGCTGATAAGTGCCGCAACACCAGTAACACTATTTTTGGCGTAGGTTTTTTTTTATATATACTTAAAAAAAACACGTAAAAAACACTACATTACACCACACTACACTACAATGAATAAAGTTTGACACTACACCACTACATACCCCATATACCAATCTCTATATAAAAGTGGCCCCCGGCGTGTTTTCGTTATCGGACGCATACGCTTTTATTGCCTCCGACACCGAAACAGCCAGTGAGGATGAATGGGGGGATCCTTCGTTCCTCCATTCATCCTCATCCTCCAATGACGTATCTGGGGGTAGCGTAGCGTATGCTGCCCCCCAGACACGTCTTTTCCGCCAGTACCGTCCCAATAAGAGATCACGGTATGGTGTGAAATTCTACTAACTCTGTGAGAGTACCTCAGGGTACACTTACAGATTTAGGGTACGTGCACACTGCGGAATGGCGAAGGATAACCCTTTGTGCATTCCGCAGCTGGCCCCCGCCGGCGGACTGATGCAAGCGAGTGTCTCCACCCGTGTCATAGACTCCATGTTATGCATGGGCGGATTCCATCGTCCGTCCAAAGAATGAATACGTTGGACGGAGAGCGGAATCCGCCCGTGCATAGAATGGAGTCTATGACACGGACGGAGACGCGCGCCCGCATCAGTCTGCCGGTGGGTGCCAGCTGCGGAATGCACAAAGGGTTATCCTTCGCCATTCCGCAGTTTGCACATACCCTTAGAGTGTATGTAGAAAGGGACACCCGAATCCAGCCCCCAGATGCCCCCACAATGCCCCCCCCATCCTCGGAGTTAGTGGGGAGATCATTCGGGAACTGATCTTCCCACTGCTGGATAAAGGTTACCACCCGTACAGGGATAACTTTTATACCAACACCCCCTCTTCTGGTCCCTCGCTGCCCGAGCTACTGTAGCTTGCGGCACGATCCAAAAATATCAGAAGCAGTAATAAAGCCCTAATATTTAGCGGCCATGGAGCGAACCCAGCGCTTCTGGATATGAAGGACCCCGTATCGCACCAGGACAACATTTTCCAGGTGACGCCCCGCACACAGGAGAACGGGAGACCCCAGAAGAAGTGTAGAGTGTGGCGTAACAGGGGCCTCTGCATACTGGATCGCTTCAAGGCGTACCACACGTCATTGGGGTTCTACATTATCTAAATTCTGTGCCTTATTCCTATTTCAGGGGTCATGTTGATCCAGAGATTATTCTGATTGCCATTATGGAGTCGGGAACAAATTTTCTCCCTGTGATGAGGCTACTGTCGTCTGCCTTACAAGGGTTTTTTGCCTTCCTCTGGATCAACACAGGTTGAATTTGATGGACACCTGTCATTTTCAACCTTATAAACTAATAATTGGCCTAATACCCCCAAATAAATTAGAATTGTCCCTTTTCCCCAACTAAATAGGTATGGCCGCCATTCCCATTAGAGGATGCCATGATGCAATTATAAACCCTCTGTGATGCCAGGGCAGTAGAAACCCCCCACAAGTGACCCCATTCTGGAAACTACACCCCATAAGGAATCTAACAAGGGGGGCAGCGGGTATATGGCCCCCTGGTGACGGCCACATTTGGGACGTGAAAATGAAAAAAATGGTATTTTTTATTTTCACGGCACATGTTCTACACATGTGCCCGTCACCAGTGGGGTCCATATGCTCACTGTACCCCCTTGTTGGATTCCTTATGGGGTGTAGTTTCCAGAATGGGGTCACTTGTGGGGGGTTTCTACTGTCCTGGCAGCACAGGAGCTTTGTAATTGCGACATGGCCTCCATCCTCCATTCCAGCCTTTAAATGGCGCTCTGTCCCTTTGGTGGCTTGCCCTGTGCCCATATGGCACATTATGTCCACATGTGGGGTATTTTCGTACTCAGGGAAAATTACCCTACACGTTTTGCGTTTATTTTCTTTTTTAACCCCTTGTGGAAATGGAAAAAAATCAATAGTGTAATTTTTTTTTAATTTTTACTCTAAATCATTGATCTTGTCATGATTTTTTCATTTTCACAAGGGGCTAAAAAATAAAAAAAAACACAAAATGTGTAGAGCAATTTCCCCTGAGTACGGAAATACCCCACATGTGGACATAAAGCGCCAGGGGGGTGCAAGGTAAGCCTCCAAAGGGAAGGAGCGCCATTTGGTTTTTTGAGGCTGGATTTGGCTGGAATGGATTTCGAGGGGCCATGTTGCATTTAAAAGGCCCCTGTGTTGCCAAGACAGTTGAAACCCCCCACAAGTGACCCCATTATGGAAACTACACCCCTCAAGGAATGTAACAAGGGGTGTAGTGAGCATATGGACCCCACTGGTGACGGGCACAAATGGGGAACAATGTGGCGTGAAAATGAAATATTACATTTCTTACACTATAATGATGGTTTAGCCTTGAATTTATCATTTTTACAAGGGGTTAAAAGAGAAAAAAAAAAAAATGTGTAGAGCAATTTCCCCCGAGTCCGTAAATACCCCACATGTGGACATAAAGCGCCATGTGGGCGCAGGGCAAGCCTTCAAAGGGAAGGAGCGCCATTTGGATTTTGGAGGTTGGATTTGGCTAGAATGGATGATGAATGCCATGTCGCATTTACAGAGACCTTGTGCTGCCAAGACAGTGGAAACCCCCCACAAGTGACCCCATTCTGGAAACTACACCCCTCAAGGAATCTAACAAGGGGTGCAGTGAGGATATGGACCCCTTGATGACGGGCACATTTGTGCCGTGAAAGTGAAAAAATGAAATGTTTCACTTTCACGTCACATTGTTCCACATTTGTGCCTGTCACCAGTGGGGTCCATATGCTCACTGCACCCCTTGTTAGATTCCCTGAGGGGTGTAGGTTCCAGAATGGGGTCCCTTGTGGGGGGGTTCCAGTGTTTTGGCAGCACGAGGGCTCTGTAAATGCGACGTGGCCCTTGAAATCCATTCCAGTGAAATCCAGCTTCCGAAAGCCAATTGGCGCTCCTTCCCTTTGGAGGCTCGTCCTGCGCCCGCTTGGCACTTTATGTCCACATGTGGGGTATTTCTGTACTCGGAAGAAACTGCGCTACATGTTTTGTGGTTTTTTATTCCTTTTATCCCTTTGTGAAAATGAAAAATTGAAGGCTAGAACAACGTTTTAGTGTAAAAAATACTTTTGTCTTTTTTCACGCCACATTGTTCGGAAAATCTGTGAAGCACCTGTGGGGTCCAAATGCTCACCGCACCCCTTGTTACATTCCTTTAGGGGTCTAGTTTTCTAAATGTTGTCCCTTTAGGAGTGTTTTTTAGGTTTTGGCACCCCAGAGCCTCTACCAACCTGAAGTGGTACAGTCAGAAATGACCAAATATAACGGAGCCATTGAAATTCACTAGGCGCTCCCTTATATCTGAGGCTTGTGGTTGCGTCAAATAGCACAATAGGGCCATATATGGGGTATTTCTATAAACTGCAGAAACGGGGCAATAAATATTGGGGTGCATTTCTCTGGTAATAAGTTTATAATTATGAAAAATATTGGATTACAATAAAATCTCTGCACAGAAAATTAAAATTTTCAAATTTCTTACACACTTAGCTTTTATTTCTGTGACTCCCCTAAAGGGTTAAAAAACTTTCTGGATGTGCTTTTGCAGAGTTTGGGGGGTGCAGTTTCTGAAATGGGGTGCTTTGTGGGGCTTTCTAACACACAGTCCCCTAAAATACACTTCAAACCTGAACAGGTCCCTAAAAATTATCTGATTTTGAAATTTTACAGAAAATTTGGAAATTTGCTGCTAATGTTTTACGCTTTCTATTGTCTAAAAAATGAAAGATAGTTTAATAAATGCCGCCAACATAAAGTAGACATGTTGCTTATGCTATTTAATATATAATTTATGTGGTATAACCATTTTCTGTATAAGCAGAAAAGTTTTAAAGTTGGAAAAATGCATTTTTTCACAATTTTTCACGCTATTTTGTTTTTTTTTCATAAAGATTCGTTATAAGTATCGACTCCAATTTACTAGAAATGTGAAGAACAATATGTCACGAGAAAACAATTTCAGAATCGGCTGGATAGGTAAAAGCATTCCCAAGTTATTAATGAATAAAGTGACACTGGTCAAATTCATAAAATTTGCTCTGGTCCTTAAGGCCATTTCAGGCCCGGTCCTTAAGGGGTTAAAGCCACATTCTGACCCCCCCCCAAAATACTTGTACCTTCAGATAGCTGCTTTTAATCCAAGATCTGTCCTGGGGTCCGTTTGGCAGGTGACACAGTTATTGTCCTAAAAAACTACTTTTAAACTGGTAGCCCCATGCCCAACAAGCATGGCCTCGATTGTGTATGCATTAGGCTGGCACAACCTCTCTGTCCCTCCTCCCCACCCTCCTCATCATAGGGAATGCTCCAGGCAGATTGTTTTCTATTCCCCACCTGTGTCAGCACGGCACATGGAATGGATTGTTAAGGAATCTGTGCAAGGTTCAGACAGGAGAAAATGTTTTAGTGGCATTCCTAATGATGAAGAGGGTTGGGGGGAGGGATGGAGCGGTGATGCAAAGTTAGGGCACAGATACTCCCATAGGGTGCGGGGCTGCAAGTTTAAAAGTTGTTTTTTTAGGACAATCACTGCATCAAACAGACCCCAGGACAGATCTTGGATCAAAAGCAGCTATCCGAAGGTACAAGTGTTTTTTTTTTTTTTTTTGTGGTGGTGGTGGGGGGGGGGACAGATTGTGGGTACGGAGTCGCTTTAAACTATTAAAAAAATTCTCTATTTATCTCTCCATGTTCCTTTAGCTGCTATATTGTCTATGCTCCATAACCCTGTCATATCCCATAGGTTATCTTTATACTGTGAGGGACAATATTATAAAGTTTCCACAAGTTTTCTAAATCATTTAATAAAATCCTATAAAATAAATCTATGTTTATGAGTAGTTTATATTAACTCAAGCATTGATGTATTCTCATATACCAAGAAAACCAGACAGATACAGCAGCGTGCCCATAGACAGTAAGCTTATTGGAAGGATCCCACAGTGTGAACTATGCTGGAAATTGCAGTGGACTGTACAATACAACCGTATACAAAAACAGAGAAATACGCTTGTCATACATCTGTTATAATGGCCGCCTATGGCCAACTGTCTGCAGCACTCACATTCATCAGAAACACTGAACCTTAAGGGTAGCTTCACACGGGCGGGCTCGCAGCGAGATTCTCGCTGCGAGCCCGGCAGGTCCTGGCAGTTCCCATAAACTACATACTTGCTGCGGACCGCAGCGAGTATGTAATTGTACCGCGCTTAACCCCTTCTACTCCCGCCGGCTCCCCCGCTGTAAGCAGCATACATTACCTGTCCTTGCTGCTCGGGTCCGGCGTCCTGCTCTCCCGTCCGGCCAATTAGTGTGTTGCCCAGCCGCAGCCACTGATTGGCCGGGCGGGAGAGCAGGACGCCGGACCCGTGCAGCAAGGACAGGTAATGTATGCTGCTTACAGCGGGGGAGCCGGCGGGAGTAGAAGGGGTTAAGCGCGGTACAATTACATACTCGCTGCGGTCCGCAGCAAGTATGTAGTTTATGGAAACTGACAGGACCTGCCGGGCTCGCAGCGAGAATCTCGCTGCGAGCCCGCCCGTGTGAAGCTACCCTAAAAGTGAAGTGAGACTTTACACAGGCAGAGCAGCCGAGGAGCGAGGCCATGAAGTATCAGATATTATCATATTTTAGTATAAACCATATTATAATATGGCTGCTGAGAGGGTAGATCTCTACTTTGGGCCTTATAACAATATACATTTTATAGAAAATAATATATAGAATGAATATATACATTTTATGCCAAGTCATTTTTTTTATTATGGAATAAAATAAACAAAAAAAAAATAATAGTACTAATACAGTACTAATAATACTTTTCTTGGTTGTGTCCAATGTAAATATGTCAATAAAGTCTTATCATGACATCATGACAGAATTCTGTATCAGCCGCTGCCGACCGGATTCTGATGTGTAAGTATCATCTCTCATTGGCTCTTCATTATTTTTCGATATTTTCTATATCTTATTTTCTATATACATTTGTGGATTTCAGTTATTTACAGAGGATGAATGTGGATCAGGGCCACCCCCTGCAGGAGATGGACTATCCACTTTTTTTTCTGGATTATGTAAGTCCAAATTTACCATCCAGTATAGAATTGGGGGGAGTAGGGGGTGGGGGAGGGAGGTGATAGGGGGTGGTATTTTAGGATAATTTCTCGAATAAACTGTAATGTAGTGGCCATAATATAGTCTAAGTAATCCCCAGCCTGTGCTGTACTGTTCCAGGTCTTTATATAGGAGATTATAGCAAATAGAGAACACAGTGGGCTGTATATGTAGAGATGAGATTGTGCAGATGTATTAGAAGTGTATAGAATTCCCCCCTAGTTACATTATATTATACTGGAGACCCCTACCTATACTAGACCAGTGGTGATAGGAGTGAGATCTGTACAATGGGGATGTATTATTACCTTATACTGCTCGTCAGTTGTTTCCCATGTATTTCCTATAGGGCACCGTCCCCAACTGTCACTCCTCCATCTTTCCTGCACTCTATGGCCCGGCTCATGCACTGGGTGTGTGTCATGTGATCTTCACCTTTTCTTAAAGAGTCACTGTCATATTTTTTTTTTTTTGCAGAAATCAATAGTCCAGGCGATTTTAAGAAACTTTGTAATTGGGTTTATTAGCCAAATCTGCCATTATCTGCATGTAAAAAGCCTTTTCCCAGGTCCCCCCCTCCTTCCTCTTTTTCATCCACTCTGAAAAATCTGAATATTGTGACTTGTTGCAGGAGTCGTACCCTGTCTGTTCTAGGGAGAGGGGAGGGGGGGAGGAGGAAGGAGGGAGTTAGCCAGCAGCAGAAAGCAGATAACAGAGGATTACAGGCACGGAGCTGGGTGACAGCTGTAATCTGAGCTCAGACAGGTCACTGGTGACTGTCACAGGAGATATCCCGTGAGGGATTTGTAGATTAACTCTTTGTTGTCCTGTTTTGGTCTTTTCTTTAGCTCTCTCCATAGGAGAACAATGAAGACAGGGGGGAGAGCTTCAAACTGCTTTTTCATGATAAAAATGCATTTTTCGGATAATAAACCCAATTACAAAGTTTCTTAAAATCGCCTGGACTATTGATTTCTGCAAAAAAAAAAAATTCACGACAGTGACACTTTAAATGGAAGAAATATAAAGGGAAAGCATATAGCAGACATAAGGCATGAGCCTGGTCTAAGATGTGATCAGACTGACATCCACTGCACTGTGCTGACTGTGTATCTGGATAACGGTCTCTGAAAATTAATGATAATGGTAATAAATATCTTTAGTAACAAAGGGGAGGGGGTGTTTTGAAGAAATATAAATTAAACTTTACTGTAATTATAATAAATCAAAATGTGAAAACTGTGCTGAGGATGAAGGTAAGAAAGTAGGTAAGTTAGAGCGGAGCCTGGAGCGGGTCCAGGTAAGTCAGAGTAGAGCCTAGAGCAAGGGTAGGTAAGTCGGAGCGGAGCCTGGAGCGAGGGCAGGTAAGTCAGAGTGGAAACTGGGGCGTGGGCAGGTAAGTCGGAACAGAACCTGGAGCGGAGGTAGGTAAGTCAAAGCGGAGCGTGGAGCGCAGGCAGGTAAGTGAGAGCATAGTGGAGCCTGGAGCGAGGGCAGGTAAGTCAGAGCAGAGCCTGGAGCGGGTCCAGGTAAGTCAGAGCGGAGCCTGGAGGGCAGGCAGGTAAGTCGGAGTGGAGCAAATCGTGAGGGAAGTTAAGTCGTAGCATGGCGTGGAGCCGGGCTAGGTAAGTCGGAGCGGAGCCTTGAGTGCAGGCAGGTAAGTCGGAGTGGAGCCTGGAGCGGGGCCAAGTAAGTGCGGAGCCAGGCTAGGTAAGTCGGAGTGGAGCACTGAGTGCAGGCAGGTAAGGCAGAGCGGACCCTGGATCAAGGGCAGGTAAGTCGGAGCGGATAGGAGTTTGGAGCCATGCCAGGTAAGTCAGAGCGGTACCTGGAGCGCAGGCAGGTAAGTCAGAGTGGAACCTGGAGCATGGACAGGTAATTCGGAGCGGAGCCTGAAGCGCGGGCAGGTAAGTCCGAGCGTAGCGTGGAGCGCAGGCAGGTAAGTCTAAGCAGAGTGGAGCCTGCAGCGAGGTCAGGTAGGTCAGAGCAGAGCCTAGAGCGGGGCAAGGTAAGTCAGAACGGAGCCTGGAGTGCAGGCAGGTAAATCAAAGCAGAGCGTGGAGCGCAGGCAGGTAAATCAGAACAGAGTGGAGTCTGGAGCGAGGGAAGGTAAGTCAGAGCAAAGCCAGGAGCGGGTCTAGGTAAGTCAGAGCGGAGCCTGGAGTACAGGGAGGTAAGTCGGAGTGGAGTATGGAGCGAGGGCACTAAGTTGAAGCGTAACCTGAAGCACAGGCAGGTAAGTTGGAGTGGAGCAAGGGTGGTTAAAGGGGTGCTCCAGCGTGGGGGCACTTTTTTGGGGGGACCAGGGAGGAGGTGGCTGAAATAAAAGACGTCCACTTACTTCCCCGGTTTCAGCGGCGGGTCCCGCATCACTGCGCTCCGGTGCCCCGTTCATGGCCGCTTCCAGGTGTCTGACGCGGGCCCGAGACGTGACGTCTCAGGTCAGCTCAGCCACTCAGTGAAGGAGACGGGATCCGTTTGAAGTCCGCTTGGATCCCTCCTCCTTCACTGAGTGGCTGAGCGGCCCTGAGACGTAGCGTCTCGGGCGGCGTCAGACACCCGGAAGCAGCCGGGAACCGGGGACCGGAGCGCCGTGATGCCAGAGCGGAGCCTGGAGCGTGCACAGGTAAGTCAGAACGGAGTGGAGCTTGGAGCGAGGGTAGGTAAGTTGGAGTCAGAACAGAGTGGAGCTTGGAGCAAGGGCAGGTAAGTCGGAGTGGAGCCTGGAGTGCAAGCAGGTAGGTAGGAACGGAGCCTGAAGCAAGGGCAGAGCCTGGAGGGGGGTCAGGTAGCTCAGAGTGTAGCCTGGACGGTGGGCAGGTAAGTTGGTGTGGAGCCTAGAGTGGGGCCTGGTAAGATCAGAGCCTGGAGCGAAGGCAAGTAAGTCGAAGCGGAGCGTGGGTAGGAAAGTAAGAGCAGAGCCTGGAGTAGGGCCAGGTAAGTCACAGCGAGGCTATGTAAGTCAGAACAGAGCCTGATCCGCAGTCAGGTAAGTCGGAGCAGAGCCTGGAGTGCGGACAGGTAAGTTGGAGCAGAACCTGGTGCGCAGGCAGGTAAGTCAGAGTGGAGGCTGGAGCGCGGGCAGGTAAGTTGGAGAGGAGCCTGGAGTGAGGGCAGGTAAGTAAGAGCCGAGCCTGGAACTAGGGCAGGTAAGAGCGGAGCCTGGAGCACAGGCAGGTAAGTCAGAGCAGAGCCTGGAACTAGGGCAGATAAGTCGGAGCAGAGCCTGGAGTGCAGGCAGGTAAGTCGGAGCGGAGCCTGGAGCGGGGCCAGGTAAGACAGAGCGGAGCCTGGAGCGAGGCCAGGTAAGGTATAGCGGAGCCAGAAGCAAGGGAAGGTAAGTCGTATTGTAGCCTGGAGCGAGGGCAGGTAAGTCACAGCGGCGCCTCGAAGTAGAGAAGGTTTGTAATAGCGGAGCCTGGAGTGCAAAAGGTAAGTAGTAGCGGAGCATGGAGTGAGGGCAAGTAAGTCGTAGTGGAGCCTGGAGCGCGGGCAGTTAAGTTGGAGTGGGGCCTGAAGTACGCGCAGGTAAGAAGTCATATTGGAGCGTGGAGCACAGGCAGGTAAGTCGGAGCAGAGCCTGGAGCGCGGCCAGGAAAGTCAAAGCAGACCCTGGAGTTTGGACAGGTAAGTCAGATTGGAGCCTAGAGCGAGGGCAGGTAAGTCAGAGCGGAGCCTAGAACTAAGGCAGGTAAGTAAGAGTGGAGCGTGGGCAGGTAAGTAAGAGCAGAGTCTGGAGCGCAGGCTGGTAAGTCAGAGCTGAGAGTGGAGGGTGTCAGATAAGTCAGAGCAGAGCCTGAGCCAGTTAAGTCGGATTGGAGCCTGGAGCAAGGGCAGGTAAGTCAGAGCGGAGCCTGATTCGAGGGCGGGTAAGTTGGATTGGAGCCTGAAAGGCGGGCAGATAAGTCAGAGAGGAGTCTGGAGCGAGGGCAGGTAAGTCAGAGCAAAGCCTGGAGTGAGGGCAGGTAAGATAGAGTAAAGTGGAGCCTGGAGCTTTAGCAGGTAAGCCAGAGCAGAGCTTGGTGTGAGGGCAGGTAAGTCAGAACGGAGCCTGAAACTAGGGCAGGTAAGTTGGAGTGGAGCCTTGAACGCAGGCAGGTAAGTCAGAGCGGAGCCTGGAGGGCGGGCAGGTAAGTAAGAGCGAAGCCTGGAGCGAAGGCAGGTAAGATAGAGCAAAGTGGAGCCTGGAGCGAGGGCAGGTAAGTCAGTGCAGAGCTTGGAAAGGGGCCAGGTAAGTCAGAGCGGAGCCTGGAGCGAAGGCAGGAAAGTCAGAGCAGAGCATGGAGCGCGGGAAGGTAAGTAAGAGCGGAGCCTGGAGCAGGGCCAGGTAAGTGAGAGCAGAGCCTGGAGCACAGGCAGGTAAATCAGAGCGGAGTTGAGCCTGGAGCGAGGGCAGATAAGTTGAGCTTCAAGCGGATCTTGAAGCACAGGCAGGTATGTCAGAGCAAAGCAAGGAGCATGGGCAGGTAAGTCAGAGCGGAGTCCGGAGCGTGGCAGGTATGTCGAAGCAGAGCCTGGAGTGAGGGCAGGTAAGTCAGAGTGGAGCCTGGAGCGGGGCCAGTTAAGTCAGAGCGGAGCCTGGAGTGGGGCTTGGTAAGTAAGAGAGGAGCTTGGAAGAAGGGGCAGGTAAGTCAGAGCAGAGTCTGGGGAGCGGACACGTAAGTTGGAGCAGAGACTGGAGCGCAGACAAGTACTGTAAGGCAGAGTGGAGCCTTGAGTGTGGGCAGGTAAGTCGGAGCCGAGCCTGGAGCGGGGGCAGGTTAGTCAGAGTGGAGTCTAGAGCGAGGGTAGGTAAGTAAGAGTGGAGTCTGGAGTGGGCAGGTCAATAGGTCGTAGAGGAGCATAGAGAACAGGCAGGTATTTCAAAGAGGAGCCTGGAGCGTGGGCAAGTATGTCAGAGCAGAGCCTGGAGGGAGGGCAGGTAAGTGAGAGTGGAGCCTAGAGCAAGGGCAGGTAAGTAAGAGCAGAGCCTGGAGCACGGGCAGGTAAGTCAAAGCAGAGCCTGGAGTGCAGGCAGGTAAGTAGGAGTGGAGCCTGGAGCGCGGGCAGGTAAGTCAAGGCAGAGCCTGGAGCGCAGGCAGGTAAGTAGGAGCGGAGCCTGGAACGAGGACAGATAAGTCATAGGAAAGCCTGTAGTGAGGGCAGGAAGGTCAGAGTGGATAGGAGCCTGGAGCGCGGGCACGTAAGTCGGAGCGGAGCCTGGAACGAGGACAGATAAGTCATAGGAAAGCCTGTAGTGAGGGCAGGAAGGTCAGAGTGGATAGGAGCCTGGAGCGCGGGCACGTAAGTCGGAGCGAAGCCAGGAGCGCAGACTGTTAAGTCGGAGCAGAGCCTGGAGCGCGGATAGGTATGTCAGAGCGTAGCCTGGAGCGTGGACAGGTATGTCAGAGCAGACCCTGGAGCATGGCCAGGTTAGTAAGAGCGGAGCCTGGAGCAGGGCCAGGTAAGTAAGAGCGAAGCCTGAAGCGAGGACAGGTAAGTAAGAGCAAAGTGGAGCCTGGAGAGATGGCAGATAATTTAGAGCGGAGCTTGGTTGCGGGGCCAGGTAAGTCAGAGCAGAGCCTTGAGCTGGGCCCGGTAAGTCAGAGCTGAGCCTGGAGTAAGGGCAGGTAAGTCAGAGCAGAGACTTGAGCTGGGCCCGGTAAGTCAGAGTGGAGCTAGGAGGCAGGTAAGTCGGACTGAAGCCTGGAGCGAGGGCAGGTAAGCCAGAGTGGAGCCTGGTGCGACAGCACGTAAGTAAAAGAGCCTGGAGCACGGGCACGTATAACAGAATGGAGCCTAGAGCAAAGGCAGGTCAAGTCAGAGCGGGGAAAGCTAAGTAAAAGCGGAGCCCGGAGAGTGGCCAGGTAAGTCACAACTGAGCCTTAGCAGGGCCAGGTAAGTCAGAGCAGAGCCTTACCTGGAGCGGGGCCAGGTAAGTCACAATGGAGCTTTAGCAGGGCCAGGTAAGTCAGAGAGGAGCCTGTAGCAAGGGCAGGTAAGTCGGAGCGTAGCCTGGAGTGAGGGCAGGTAAGTCAAATTAGAGCCAGGTAAGTCAGAGTGCAGCCTGGAGCAGGGCCAGGTAAGTCAAAGCGGAGTCTGGAGCGGGGCAGGTAAGTCAAAGCAGAGCCTGGAGCGGGCCAGGTAAGTCAGAGCAGAGCCTGGAGCAAAGCCAGGTAAGTCACAGCAGAGCCTGGAGCGAGGGCAGGTAAATTAGAGCGTAGCATGGAGGGCAGGTAAGTTGGAGCAGAGACTGGAGCGCAGGCAGGTAAGTCAGAGTGGGGCCAGGTAAGTCAGGGCGGAGCCTGGAGCGGGCTAGGTTAAGTCAGAGCGGAGCCTGGAGGCAGGTACATCAGAGCGAAGCCTGGAACGAGGGTAGGTTAGTTGGAGCTGAGCTTGGAGCAAAGGGCAGGTAAGTCGGAGCGGAGCCTGGAGCGCGGGTAGGTAAGTCAGAGCGGAGCCTGAAGACCAGGCAGGTAACTCGCATGGAGCCTGGATTGAAGGCAGGTAAATCAAAGCAAAACCTGGAGCGGGGCCAGGTAACTCAGAGCGCAGCCTTACCTGGAGCCAGGTAAGTGACAGCAGAGCCTGGAGCACGGGCAGGTAAAAGCATCCATGTAGTAATCAGGTCCCCCTTTGTGCATCCATATAATAGTCGGGGTCCCTCCTGTTCATTGTAGTCAGGCCCTCCACTGTAATGCACAGTCTATGACTGGGGCCGGGCAGAAACAACAATCCGTATGCTGTCTGTAATCACAGGCTGTGCAAATTTATATTCCTTGAGATTAGTGATAACCAGTAACCAGGGGTGATTCTAGCCTCTCTGCTGCCCGAGGCGAACTATAGAATGACGCCCCCCCCCCCCCCGTCAATCCGCCCACATTATAATCCACTACTGCCCCCCCCCCCACTGCTGTCCCCAATAAACATAATGTTTGGTCCCTTGCTGCACAGAGGATGTCAGGAGAGGAGGAGGCTGACTTTATAGGAGAGGTCCCAGCAGCACAGAGGATGTCACGAGAGGAGGGGGCTAATCCTATAGGAGAGGTCCCAGCAGCACAGAGGATGTCAGGAGATGAGGGTGCTAATCCTATAGGAGAGGTCCCAGCAGCACAGAGGATGTCAGGAGAGGAGGGTGCTAATCCTATAGGAGAAGTCCCAGCAGCACAGAGGATGTCAGGAGAGGAGGGTGCTGATCTTTTAGGAGATGGTCCCCCTCTTCCCCCCTTATAGATGGTCCCCCTCTTCCCCCCTTATAGATGGTCCCCCTCTTCCCCCCCTTATAGATGGTCCCCTCTCCCTTATAGATGGTCCCCCTCTCCCCCCTCCCTTATAGATGGTCCCCCTCTCCCCCCTCCCTTATAGATGGTCCCCCTCTTCCCCCCCCCCCTTATAGTTGGTCCCCCTCTTCCCTCTCTCCCCCCTTATAGATGGTCCCCCTCTCCCCCCCCTTATAGATGGTCCCCCTCTCCCCCCCCCTTATAGATGGTCCCCCTCTTCCCTCTCTCCCCCTCCCTTATAGATGGTCCCCTTTCCCTTATAGATGGTCCCCCTCCCCCCCTTATACATGGTCCCCCTCTCCCCCCTCCCTTATAGATGCCCCCTTATAGATGGTCCCCCTCTTTCCCCCTCCCTTATAGATGGTCCCCCTCTCCCCCTTATACATGGTCCCCCTCTTCTCCCCCCTTATAGACGGTCCCCCTCCCGCCCCTCCCTTATAGATGGTCCCCCCCTTATAGATGGTCCCCCTCTTTCCCCCCTCCCTTATAGATGGCCCCCCCCTTATAGATGGTCCCCCTCTTTCCCCCCTCCCTTATAGATGCCCCCCCCCTATAGATGGTCCCCCTCTTCCCTCTCCCCCTCCCTTATAGATGGTCCCCCCCCTTATAGATCGTCCCCCTCTTTCCCCCCTCCCTTATAGATCGTCCCCCTCTTTCCCCCCTCCCTTATAGATGGCCCCCTTCCCCCCCCTACCTTATAGATGGTCCCCCTCTCCCCCCCCCCCTGCACAGCAGATAAAACAAAAACAAAAAACAGCACACAACTCACCTGCCCTCCGTTCCCCCGTCGAGCCTCTCTGGTCTGGTCCCGGCTGATGTGCGGCTGCCCGGGGTGTCCCGTCCTGTCCCCGGCAGCGCGCGCATCACAGAGCTCCCCGTGCGCCTGTGCCTGTGACTTCCGGCGCACGGGGAGTATCTGTAATGAGATGCTGTGAGCGGGGGAGACTGTATTCATAAGCGCCGCGCTGTAGTATCAGCACCGCGTGGCTGATTTAGTACAGCGCGGCGCTTATGAATACAGTCTCCCCCGCTCACAGCATCTCATTACAGATACTGCCCGGGGGCGGGGGGGCTCCAGTACATGGTACAGTCAGGGCCGTTTTAATACATTGGTGGGCCCAGTGCACAGCCCTCAAGAGTGGGCCCCCCCTTACCTTTCTGCACATTGTATAATGTACTGAATTTGCCCCCACACTGTATCAAGAGCCCCAGTACATACAGTAGTTACCTTATAACACTATTTCCACCATTCAGTGATTACATATTACATAAAAACTGCACTAAACAAAACAGAAAGATATCACCAATGATACCATTACATAATACCGCCATACCATGACCCCTATCAGTACAAGCCTATAACAGAGTGAAGTTACATCCAGTGACTCACCGGAGGCGTCTTCTCCGATCAGAGTCTGTCACCTTTTCTTTTTCTCTCCATCCAGCCTGGGCCACCTTGAAGTCTTCTCCTGGCTGTGAATCTTCTCTCCAGAATCTGCCAGACAAATATTTTAGGCTCCAACACATACAGTAGTTAGGTCCCTTGTACCCCTATACAGTAGTTACACCCCTCTGTACTCCTACATAGTTACACCCCTCTGTGCCTCCATAGTTTTAAGGTGTCCCTGTAGTATATAGACCCTCATGTGCTCCTCCAGTTATATACAGCCCTCCTGTGCGCTCCCCCATTAGTATATAGCCCCCCTGTGCACTCTCCCCAGTAGTATATAGCCCCCTGTGCTCACCCACAATAGTATATAGCCCCCCTGTGCTCTCCCCCAATAGTATATAGCCCCCCTCTGCTCTCCCACAATAGTATATAGCCCCCCTGTGCTCTCCCACAATAGTATATAGCCCCCCTGTGCTCTCCCACAATAGTATATAGCCCCCTGTGCTCTCCCCCAATAGTATATAGCCCCCCTGTGCTCTCCCACAATAGTATATAGCCCCCCTGTGCTCTCCCCCAATAGTATATAGCCCCCCTGTGCTCCCCCTCAATAGTATATAGCCCCCCTGTGCTCTCCATAATATATAGCCCCCTGTGCTCTCCCCCATAGTATATAGACCCCTGTGCTCCCCAATAGTATATAGCTCCCCTGTGCTCCCCAATAGTATATAGCCCCTGTGCTCCCCAATAGTATATAGCTAACCTGTGCTCCCCAATAGTATATAACCCCCTGTGCTCCCCCATAGTATATAGCCCCCTGTGCTCCCCCATAGTATATAGCCCCCTGTGCTCCCCAGTAGTATATAGCCCCCTGTGCTCCCCATAGTATATAGCTCCCCTGTGCTCCCCCATAGTATATAGCTCCCCTGTGCTCCCCCATAGTATATAGCCCCCTGTGCTCCCCCAAAGTATATAGCTCCCCTGTGCTCCCCCATAGTATATAGCTCCCCTGTGCTCCCCAATAGTATATAGCTCCCCTGTGCTCCCCAATAGTATATAGCTCCCCTGTGCTCCCCAATAGTATATAGCTCCCCTGTGCTCCCCCATAGTGTATAGCCCCCTGTGCTCCCCCATAGTATATAGCTCCCCTGTGCTCCCCCATAGTATATAGCCCCCTGTGCTCCCCAATAGTATATAGCCCCCGTTCTCCCCCATAGTATATAGCCCCCTGTGCTCCCCAATAGTATATAGCCCCCGTTCTCCCCCATAGTATATAGCCCCCTGTGCCCCCCCATAGTATATAGCCCCCCTGTGCTCCCTGATAGTATATAGCTCCCCCATAGTATATAGCTCCCCTGTGCTCCCCCATAGTATATAGCCCCCCTGTGCTCCCCAATAGTATATAGCCCCCGTTCTCCCCCATAGTATATAGCCCCCTGTTCTCCCCCATAGTATATAGCCCCCTGTTCTCCCCCATAGTATATAGCTCCCCTGTGCTCCCCCATAGTATATAGCCCCCTGTTCTCCCCCATAGTATATAGCTCCCCTGTGCTCCCCCATAGTATATAGCTCCCCCTGCTATATAACATTGAAAAAAACAAACACTTTTACTCACCTAGGTCCACGCGTTCCTCTTCTCTTCCCTCCTGTGGCCGCACTTCCTGCGGTCACAAGAGGCTGCACTCCCCTTACCCTCGCGCCGACGCTCTAGTGACGTCGGCCGCTAGAGGGAGAGCGCGGCCTCTTGTGACCGCAGGAAGTGCGGCCACAAGAGTGAGTGACTGACAGGGAGGGAGCCAATGGCTCTGTCTCTGTCAGTGTCGATTCAGACGATTCAGGTCGCCTCATCATTGCGGCGCCCCTGCCAGTAACACTATATACAGGATACAGCATGAGATCATTGATAACCAGTAACACTATATACAGTATACAGCATGAGATCAGTGATAACCAGTAACACTATATACAGTATACAGCATGAGATCAGTGATAACCAGTAACACACTGTATACTCCCAGCAATCAGAAATAACCTAACACATATATGTATACTACAAGCAATCAGGGGAAGGGATATATACAGAGCTGGGGGAAGGAATATACAGCACTGGATAAGCATATACGATCACAATTATCTAGCTGTGATGAAAGCCTGTGCAGGAATAACATATACACTTAAAGTGACTGTACCACCAGGCCCAGGCTGAAGCACTGGAGGCGGGCCGACCCACCCCTAGTGGGAGGAAACCCCCGCCCCTCTATGATAGGGTTCCATTGATTCTAATGGAGTCACGTCATGAAGGGGCTGAGGTTTCTTCCCACTAAGGGTGGGTCGGCCCGCCTCCAGTGCTTCTGCCTGGGCCTGGTGGTACAGTCACTTTATGCCCTCCTGTGTGATTCACACATGCAGACACCCAGCTTTCCCAGGTGCTAATAAGTCACTGTGTGATTACATTCCCTCTACAGGCTGAGGCAGGAGGGCTGTGGGGTGTCTGTTGGGTTGTGTGATGTGATATCCTGGGCTGATCTTATTGGCCTCATTGAGGTGAGGAGGTGGGGAGTGGGCTGTCTTATCAGCAGTGGGCGTTACTGAGGGAGCTGTCTTATCAGCAGTGGGCGTTACTGAGGGAGCTGTCTTATCAGCAGTGGGTGTTACTGAGTGGGCTGTCTTAGCAGCAGTGGGTGTTACTGAGGGGGCTGGCTTAGCAGCAGTGGGCATTACAGAGGGGGCTGGCTTAGCAGCAGTGGGTGTTACTGAGGGGACTGGCTTAGCAGCAGTGGGCATTACTGAGTGGGCTGTCTTAGCAGCAGTGGGCGTTACTGAGGGGGCTGGCTTAGCAGCAGTGGGTGTTACTGAGGGGGCTGGCTTAGCAGTAGTGGGTGTTACTGAGGGGGCTGTCTTAGCAGCAGTGGGTGTTACTGAGGGGGCTGGCTTAGCAGCAGTGGGTGTTACTGAGGGGGCTGGCTTAGCAGCAGTGGGTGTTACTGAGTGGGCTAGCTTGGCAGCAGTGGTTGTTACTGAGTGGGCTGTCTTAGCAACAGTAGGTGGTACGGAGGGGGCTGTCTTAGCAGCAGTGGGTGGGACGAAGGGGGCTGTCTTAGCAGCAGTGGGTGGTACGGAGAGGGCTGTCTTAGCAGCAGTGGGTGGTACGGAGGGGACTGGCTTAGCAGCAGTGGGCATTACGGAGGGGGCTGGCTTAGCAGCAGTGGGCATTATTGAGGGGGCTGGCTTTGCAGCAGTGGGTGTTACTGAGTGGGCTGGCTTAGCAGCAGTGGGCATTACGGAGGGGGCTTGCTTAGCAGCAGTGGTTGTTACTGAGGGGGCTGGCTTAGCAGCAGTGGGCATTACTGAGGGGGCTGGCTTAGCAGCAGAGGGTGTTACTGAGGGGGCTGGCTTAGCAGCAATGGGTGTTACTGAGGGGGCTGGCTTAGCAGCAGTGTGCATTACGGAGGGGGCTGGCTTAGCAGCAGTGGTTGTTACTGAGGGGGCTGGCTTATCAGCAGTGGGCATTACGGAGGGGGCTGGCTTAGCAGCAGTGGGCATTACTGAGGGGGCTGGCTTAGCAGCAGAGGGTGTTACTGAGGGGGTGGCTTAGCAGCAATGGGTGTTACTGAGGGGGGCTGGCTTAGCAGCAATGGGTGTTACTGAGGGGCTGGCTTAGCAGCAGTGGGTGTTACTGAGGGGCTGGCTTTGACATGCAAGGAATGCTAGCCTCAGTAGTTTTAGACCTCACAGGCAAACGCAATATGAAACAGGAAGTGAAGAGAACATGGATGGTAGGGAACAGCTCCACAGCAAACACAAAAATTATCATATAGCAGCAAAATTTGCCAGGGATATTTAGCCCCTTAACGACATCGGGCGTAAATTTACGCCCTGATGCCGGTAAGGGAGTTCAGAGCGGGGCCGCGCGGCGGCCCCGCTCTGAACCGCGCCGGTCCCGGGTGCCGCGTGTAGCCCGGGACCGTAGGTATTAGCGGGCACGGTCCGATCGCCGTGCCCGCTAATACAGTAATCGGATGCAGCTGTCAAAGTTGACAGCTGCATCCGATTACCGGACGCAGCGTCATCCCTGGTGTCTAGTGGGGAGATCGCTCCTCCGGGATGTTATCCCGGAGGAGCGATCTCCGTAAATGAAGCCGGCCGGGGACCGCTCCAAGATGGCGCCGTCCCCGGCTCGGCACTCGTTTACTTCCGGCTGCAGCAGCCGGAAGTAAACGAGTGCCTATCTCATGGATCTCTGCAGCATATCTATGCTGCAGAGATCTCAATGAGAGATCAAAGCACTTATACTAGAAGTCCCCTAGGGGGGCTTCTAGTATAAGTGTAAAAGTTAAAAAAAAAATGTTGTTAATAGTAAAAATCCCCCTCCCCTAATAAAAGTCTGAATCACCCCCCTTTTCCCAGGTTATAAATAAAAGTAAACAAATAAATAAATAAATAAACATGTTTGCTATCGCCGCGTGCGTAATCGCCCGAACTATTAATTCATCACATTCCTGATCTCGCACGGTAAATAGCGTCAGCGCAAAAAAATCCCAAAGTGCAAAATTGCGCATTTTTGGTCGCATCAAATCCAGAAAAATTGTAATAAAAAGCGATCAAAAAGTCGTATATGCGCAATCAAGGTACCGATAGAAAGAACACATCATGGCGCAAAAAATGACACCTGACACAGCCCCATAGACCAAAGGATAAAAGCGCTATAAGCCTGGGAATGGAGCGGTTTTAAGTGTCGTATATTTGTTGACAATGGTTTAAATTTTTTACAGGCCATCCGATACAATATAAGTTATACATGTTACATATCGTTTTAATCGTAACGACTTGAGGAACATATATAACAAGTCAGTTTTACCCCAGGGCGAATGGCGTAAAAACACATTTCCCCCAAATAAACAAAATGCGTTTTATTTTTCAATTTCATCACACTTTGAATTTTTTTCTGGTTTCGCAGTGTACTTTATGCAAAAATTCAGCCTGTAATTGCAAAGTACAATTAGTGACGCAAAAAATAAGGGGTCATGTGGGTCTCTAGGTGGAAAAATGCAAGTGCTATGGCCTTTTATGCACAAGGAGGAAAAACCGAAAACGCAAAAATCGAAATTTGCTCTGTCCTTAAAGGGTTAGATAAGCCTTAGACACAACACCAGCAATTTTTTTTTTTTTTTTTTTTTTTTGCTGATATACTTGAACAACCCGTTTAATCCCTTAGCGACCCATGACGTATCTGATACATCATGGTGCCGCGTGGGGTGTTCAGAGCGGCGCTGACACGTGCAGCCGGGCAGTGCCTCTAGAGGCAACGGAACCCGCGCCGGCTAATTAAGCCTCTAAGTGCAGCTGTCAAACCTGACAGCTGCACTTTGAGGCTTTCCTCCGTGCATCCCTGGTGTCTAGTGGGACGGATCTCCCCCCTGCGATGCGATCGCGGGGGGGAGATCCGTTTTTCTGCCCGTGCCGGGCCTCAGCGTCAGAATAACGCTGATCCCGGCTCGGCAATAGATTGCTAGGACCTGCAGAAGGCCATAGTAATCTATGACCGATCTAATCGATCTTTGCTGTGTATATACACAGCATTGATCTCTATGAGAGATCAGTGCTGTCTATATACAAGTCCCCCAGGGGGACTTCTAGTTAAAGTAAAAATAAAAGTAAAAATGTTTTTTTATTAATAAAAAATCCCCTCCCCTATTAAAAGTCCAAATCACCCCTCTTTTCTCATTTTATAAATATAAATAAACATATTTAGTATCGCCACGTGCATAATCGCCCGAACTATTAATTAATCACATTCCTGATCTCGTACGGTAAACGGCGTAAGCGCAAAAAAATTCCAAAGTGCAAATTTGCGCATTTTTGGTCGCATCAAATCCAGAAAAAATGTAATAAAAAGTGATCAAAAAGTCGTATATGCGCAATCAAGGTACCGATAGAAAGAACGCATCATGGCGCAAAAAATGACACCTCACACAGCCCTATAGACCAAAGGATAAAAGCGCTATAAGCATGGGAATAGAGCGATTTTAAGGAACATATAATGGAAGTCAATGGAAAAAACGGATGCACACAAATGCATGTTTTTTATTTTTATTTTTTTTCAAAAAACGGATGCAAAAAAGGGATTGCAAGAACACAGTGAGAACCTAGCCTTAGCGGGTGCTACTCATCTTGGTTTGTTGTGTTTCTAAAACATTGAAAAATCTTTTTTTTTTAAAACATTGCTGTCTAGTTACCATGTATCATACTATGTTTAATGCTGGAAATGTCACTATCGGTGTAGTTCTGTAATCTTTAGAATAGAGAAGTAAGCAGCATATGTAACACCCTTCACATACACTATGTTTTGCAATTAGCAGAAAGGACAGATAATATACAGAAGTGTACCAATAGTAATGACAGCTGCTGTCCATGTAATAACAGGTAGTTTACACGGATAAGAACGATCGCCCACAGCTAAATTATGTAGCACAGTGATTGACAGTGCGATGAGCCATAGCTTCCCAGCCCTGCCAATCACCCATGTGGCTGCAGGGACCATTATGGCTGCGGGCAGAGGAGGTGGCTTGGTTCCTCATCGCTTAGTGCAGAAGTTACATTGCTGACTTGCAAGGAACATGAGAAGGTGGATGACCTCAGCATTGCAGCGGAGAGGGAGAGAGGTGGGGATGCCTACTGGGATTACTTTAAGGGGGGGGGGGGGTGTACACAGTGGTGGGGGAACACTAAGGCATTACCTACTTAGGGGATGGTATTGACTCAAGGGCAAATACAATGGGTGGGCGTAATACAGGATTGATACTTACAGGCTGGGTTCACACTGCATTTTTACAATCAGTTTTCTTTTTTTTTGCAAAAAACTGATGAAAAAAAGATGCATTTGTGTGCATCCGTTTCTCCATTGACTTCTATTATAAAAAAAAAATGATCACTTTTTTTTGACGGACACAAAAGTAGTGTCAACACTACTTTTGTGTCAGTCAAAAAAAACGGATCCGTTTCTTTTTAGAAAGGAAGTCAAATTAAAAACAGACCAAAACGGATGCACACAAATGCATCAGTTTTTTGCAAAACGGACTGCAAAAACGCAGTGTGAATCGAGCCTTACCATGCATGACATTGTTGTTTACTTTGTTGATAAAACTGGGTGAAAGGCTCGTGGAGAAGGTTCAGAGTGTGGAAATCGTACATTTACCTGATAGCAATTCAAATACTGAGTTATTTTGCCACATGAGAATGACAAATAATAATGTCATCATCGATGTAGCGGATGTACAAGGGCGCCTGCCGGAGATTAGTCTCACATAAATACATCTTGTCCTCCCACCATGATACATACAGGTTAGTGAACGATGGGGAGAGTTTGGCCCCAATTGAAGTAAATAAGGCACCATATTCGTGCTATTGTACCGCCACAGGGGGGAGATTTATCAAACAGGTGTAAAGTAGAATTGACCCCTAGCAACCAATCAGCTTCCACCTTTTATTTTTCAAAGAATCTGTGAGGAATTAAAAGTGAAATCTGATTGGTTGCTAGGGGCAACTAGGACAATTCTACTTCACACCAGTTTGATAAATCTCCCCCATTGTGTCAGTACTGCGGTGCAAAGATTTAAACAGTTTCTGAGCTTCCTGCATCATAATGAACCATTATGTCTAGATCTCCAAGGTCCGGTTCACAGTACACAGTTCATGTGAATAATCAATAAGTCCATTGATGGCAGAGATCGATTCTTATGTAGCTTAGGCAGCAAAGGATAAGATGGGGACCACAATTTATCCTATTTCAAATAATCAAACTCTCTTTTATACAGCACCCCTCAAAAATCCTCAGCCAAACAAAAAAATGCTCCAGCTGAAATTTTATTTTTGGATCAGTTCAGTTTTTGATATATAATACAATCTTCAAGCATTTCTTCATACAGTTGCACAAAACTCATATCCATCAATACAGCTGTTCGACCCTTTTCCGCTGACTGCACAATAATTCTTTATTGTTCTTTATGTTTTTAGTGCATTTTTCTCTCCTGGTGTCAAATTACATTTTGTAAGTTAATTGAAAACCTCCGTATGTTGTGTGAAATAAATGCCATTAAAGTCCTTATTACATAGTTGTATTATCCTTCGATCGTCCGGGCTGCCCATTGCAGTCAGCGGGGGTCTGCTACCGCCACTCTTATTGCACGAAGCAGCAGACCATTGCTAAAATGATCGGGCTGCTTTAATATGTTGGAAGACCACCATCAGCCAACATTGTGCATGTTGGCTGATCGTTGTATTTTAACATACATTAGTGCACCAAACCATAATAGTCCGGAAAGGCCGGTAATCGGGCAAGTTCAGAGGATAATTGTTTCGTTAAATAGGGCCATAACTCTTCGTGCACCAAATCCTGGAAAGAGTCCAACGCTCGACACTTTGATTGTTTACGGTAGGGGGGAAAAAAACCTGATTAGTGTGAAAAAAAAAAATCTTGTTGTCCTTTGGATTCAGATTCCAAAAGCTGAAAAAAAAATGATGCCCTTTGTTATACTAAAGATTTAAGTGGAGGCTTACTTCGGCCAGGCAGGAACACAATATCAATGGAAACATCTACGAATAAATGCTGAACTAAGCAGTATATCATCAGCATAGGCACAAACTGCATCATGGAGACAAAAATTGCAAGTGATTGATGAGTTTCAGGCCTAGATGGCCTTTAGTCATCGTGTAATTTGCTTTGTAACTATGTGAAATATTAATGTATTAACTCTACCCTAAACATGTCTCCATGATGCAGTTTGTGCCTATGCTGACTGTGTACCAATTTCAAAATTTCTACATTAAAGATGCAAATTTTTACAGAGTAGAGAGTGCTGAACCATTGCTTTTATATCTATCGTCTCACTGACCCTCACCACTCCCATCTTCTAAAATGTATCCAATAATACAATAAGACTTAAGTCATATATTTTGTCCATAAATCCATACAGTGGTTTATTACTTTAAGATAGGGACAAGGTGCAGACAGGGAACCTGTCGCCTCTTTTATGCTGCCCAAACCACAGACAGTGGGATGTCGATACTATTTACTGAAATGCTTCGGCAATAAGTAATGTTTAGTGTCTTGGCATCCCACTGGCTGTATTTGTTTCATGCTAAGCCACAGGCAGAATGAAACAGGTTCCCTTTAATGTGTATGTATGGTTTTACTTATTTGGTTTCAAATCTTATATAAAAATTAGATTTTTACAAATCCATATATAGCAGACCTAACAAAAATTAGGCACAATATATATTATTTTTTTTACAATGAGTCTGTGAAGCACTAATGTCTTCTTATGGCCATCGCATTCAGTTACAGGTGCAGCATATGCTACCAGTCACCTACTGCAGTGCATGAATGACAACATGAATGAAAGTAACACAAGTCACACAATACTGCCTGCTATGTAATCATTATGTTCGGAACTTTTTCTTCTTGCGGTTCTTTTTGCCTGCTGCTCGGGCAGTCTTTTCTTCCATGATCTCCTTGTATTTCTTTTTATTATATCTAAAAATATATGAAAAGGAAAATACATTAAAATAAAGATAATTCAGGTCCTCTTCCATTAACAGTTTTGACAATGCACACAATTTGCAACTGTGAAAAAAAAAATGAGTTCATACATTACTGCTAACCATATTAGCTACATGTATATATGCTGTTTTTTTAGGTCCCCCCCCCTTTATTTTAGCATCAGCAGCAAAAAGCACAATACCAATATCAAAATAATGTTCCACGAAACATGAAAATTATGAAAATTTAAATAACAGGACTGCTGTTGTTATTACTATGACAAACAAGTCAGGTTAGAATGTAATGTTTTGTCAAAATCATGGGGAAAATTACATTCTCAGACATCATCTTCAAGACAATAATGTAAAATGAATCACCCATGTAAGGCCAGATTCATACCAAGCTAAAGCTCTATGTCCCAGTCTGTTGCCATCCAGCCAAGACATAGATGCTGATGTATATTGTGGCATACTGCAGCAGGCCCTATTCATTCCAATGGCCCAAACATAGCTGCATATTCACTATGTTCAGGACGCTTACTATTGGAATATACTAATTTAATGGGGCACAATAATACAGCACACCATGCTATTCTGTCCCATTAAATTAGCATATACCAGTGGGAAGCAGCCTGAACATAGTGACTTTGTACTATGTTTGAGCTGCTGCACTAAATGTGGGCCAATGCAGTATGCCACAACATACATCAACATCCCTTTCTTGTCAGCATAAAAACAGAAAACTGGGATGTACTAAATAAATGCTGTGACCCTAGATTATATATAACTAGCCATTGCTTGAAGTGTACCTGTCGTTATAACTTTTAAAATCAACAGTAAATGTGATATAAAGCAAGTTTGCAATTTACATTCATAATTTTTTTTTTTAATTATCATGGAAAATACGGCACTTCCTATGTTCTGACTTTTTTTTCTTAAAGAGTCTAAACACAGTAAGTCCCATGATTCCCAGGCCAATCCCAGGCTTCACAGAGAAGGCAGTCATGCGATTGATGGACACATTTAGCCGTGACTTTCTGTACTGGTCGGAATTCCTGTGTTTTGTCTGTTTTTTGGACAAGTACAAGACTAAAGATCTGCCTTCAGAAGCCAGGCCCTGGATTTCTGGTAAGTTCATCTTTATTTTACAGCATGATAAAAAAATAAATGTAAATGGCAGACTTGCTTTATATCACATCTACTCTTGATTTGGAAAGTTATAACGACAGTTATAAGGTGCTTGATTTGTATCATACTACTGTACTAGTGTTTTACTACAATGAATAAAGGTTACCTCCTAAACTCAGAATCTACAAGAAGCTCTTCCACAATTGTCCTCTTTCTTTGCTTCTTGGGAATTCGGGAATGGTAGAAGTCAATGGGGCTGTCCACAACTGTACCAACCTATGAAGAATAAGTGATAGAAAATGATGAAATACTGAAGAGGTTAAATTAAAAGCAGCTAATGCAAACTACTACATCATCCATTGTGAAACATCTGGTAATGCTAACTAGGGCTTACTAAAAGTGCCCATGAAAAGAAATCTAAAGATTCCAGTCCATCACAGGAGGCAGCATGCCCACCATCTTAATAACAATCGAGGTAACCACCTGTAATGTACACATGATAACACTGTATGTATTGCCAAAGATGTCATTATATTAGTAAATTGGCTGGTCGTGACGGACTAAGGAATATATTTCTATTTTTTCATACCTCAAAGTACTTTGGAAAGCCTTCACGATCATTCTTTTTATAAAAATGTTTAGGGTCCATTGCAGATCTCATTTTCAAAGCCTTCAGATCGCTCTTTAGTTCATCTGTCAATTCTGGGGCTTTCATATCAAACCATCCCCTTCCAGTATTTTTCTCCCGTTCCATCTGCAAAGAAAGGAAACATAAATCCTTATTACCATATAGGTGAAATGAACTATCACAGTGTTGTACACATACTATTCCCCTGCAGAGAAGAACAAAAACTTCTTAGATCCCAAAAATTGTGACTAGATAGGGTTTGGGTGTTCAGACAGAGTGGGCCCACATGAATAACCATTTTTATAAACATTATGATTATATATACAGCGGCGCCTTGGATTAAGAGCAGAATTCGTTCCGGGACTGTGTTTGTAATCCAAATCCACTCTTAAACCAAAGCAAATTTTCCCAATTTAAGAAATTACTAATATGCAGACAATTGGTTCCACCAAACCCCAAAAATGTTGTAGATACAGGATGGAGATGCAGATCCCCATAATGCAGTAGCCTAGTACAACAGGCTAGAATAGAGAAGCAGGGCTGCTGTCAGAGTTCTGTGTGGTCACATGACAGCAATGGAAAAGGGGTGTGATCAGCATGGACCAATCAGGAAGGGAGAATCACAGAGCTGTTCAGGAGGACAGTGACAGACTTTTCTATACAGCAGTGTGATTGACAGTGTGAGTGCAGGCACATTATAGCAGCAGTGTGTATAGCTGAGTGTGAGTGCAGGCACATTATAGCAGCAGTGTGTATAGCTGAGTGTGAGTGCAGGCACATTATAGCAGCAGTGTGTATAGCTGAGTGTAAGTGCAGGCACATTATAGCAGCAGTGTGTATAGCTGAGTGTAAGTGCAGGCACATTATAGCAGGAATTGAAAGGATGGGAACCACAAGGGCTGACAGAGACTGCAGGGAGTATGAAGGAATGAGCAGGGCAGAAATGGGCAGATAAATGCAGCACTCTCTGTTTGGGGAGAATGAGGTTACAGTTATAAAAGAGATTACCTCCACAGTCAAGTCCCCCTGATGTAAGCCCCAGCCTGAAGTGGATCTGCCATGATTTGGAAGGTGAGGGAGTTTAATTGTTTAAATGTTTAATTACACTGTATGTAATTCTGGCTTGAGAAAGGTGGTACTGTGACCACCGAAACGCGTTGCCTGTTCCTGAATAAACCATTTTCTTCTACCTGTGGAACTACTATTTATAGGCTAACTTGGAAGGGCATCTAGATAATTTGCTATCTATCCCCCAATGCATAGTGAGTATAACTGCAACTTTGCATCATCACCCCCTGTATTGTACCTAGCAGTTCTGGTCCCGGTTCAGTCTTTTTTTTTTCTTATATGTCTGTTTTGTTTACATTGTATAAATAAGTATTTCTAACCATTCCTTTTTGGCACATAACAGTGATGCAGGAGAACTGAAACGAAGCATCACTGAGGCAATACTGGAATGGATACAATGCTATACCTGATGAAATGGCATCTGAATCTGATGCATCTGAAATAATAAATTGTTGGATTTTTACAACTGTTGTCATCCTTAAGCCAAGCAGCTCCCTTTGGAACCCGTTTGAAGTCTGAGTTGTATTGAAAAAATGTTTTAATTGGTCAGTGTCTGGGTTTAAAGACCCCTACTGCTAGAAGGAGCCGATAGAAGGCCTCACCTGGGCACTCCCCTCCCCCCCCCCCCGACTATCTCCTTGCAGTATCCGTGGTGACTTTCTCGCGTATTACATACCTTGCGCAACTTTTTCAATTTGTACCGAGATTCTTTGATTGGTGGGACGCTTTCTTTCTTCTCGAAGTCAGGTGTTATAACACTCTTACGAAGGAGCTAAACACAGGAACACATAGAAGATTAATGTTGGAGATGTAAGTAAACTTACACAAGGCGTGAAAAGTGAGCGATTATACAGCAGAAATACTTATTTGTAAGGGAGTTGGAAGATTTCTCAATATGAGAACAAACTTAATCCAGACATGGGTTATCATATCCAAAAGCATTAAGTACAGTTGTCTGTGTGCAGTGTAAGGGCTGGGTGGAAAATAATGCATCATTGCAGAAGTTCAGTGCAATTCTTTAGGGTACTATTACATGGGCCAGTGAAGGCCCAATCAATATGGTCAATGAGTGTTTACTGGGCCTATTACATGGCCCGATAATTGTTTAGCTAGGGCCAGGACCGCCATGGCCAGTGATTGGCTAAGCAGCCTGTTAGCTTAGACAGGCCGCTCTGAAGCTGCAGCAGGTGGTGCTGTGACAAATACAGAGTGCAGGAGAACACTGGGAGTGTGGACAGGTAATGTATTAACTGTTTGTTCAATCATCAGCTTGTGGCCACACAATGCTATAAGAAACGATCAGCCAATGATCATTTCATCAGCTGATCGTTGTCTGCACTACATGGAGCGATAATCGCCAGAATCGCTTAATGTCATATTACTAATATTTTTAGCGCTCCATGTATTTGCGCCCTTAGTGTTTCCTGCACCATAAAGACTCTACAAGGGACAAACATATGCACTATGATTTAGCACAGGTCAGGCTGTGTTCACACATGCAGTAACGCAATGAAAATACAATGTGAATGCATTTAATTACAGTAATTGATCAATTCATTCTATTACTACATCCCATCATTGCAGTAATAAATAGTTTAGCTGCTGTCCAGCCGTCCTCCATTGTGAAACACCTAATACGTGTTTTCCCACCGCGACCTGTGATTGACTAAGCAGACTGTCACTGCTGAGATGTCTCGGAAGTAGAGGCAGGATTGTCTCACCCGGGACCCGAAGATAGAGTAGAACACCAGGGGAGCATGGAAAGCTAAGAATCCGCAGTTTTTTATGTTATCCCTATGTGCAGAAACATATGAAAAGTTATATTTGAGCAGAATACCTGTTCATGTTCCATTAATGCTTCTGTGTTATGTATGTGGATACATCTAGAAATATAATGTACAGATGACAGTTCTTATAGTTATAATGAAAATGTAAAAAAAATTACCTCATCTTGCTTTTTAATTCCCTTCTTCATTTTGCTAAGTAAGCTTGGACCAGGTTTTGGCTTCTCTGCATCAAAGCTGATATATAGGCCTCCCATCTTCTTCAGATTGATTCCAGTGTCTATACTAGTTGACAACTCACTGCAAATGGTAAAAGAATCCAAATTACTTCCATGAAAAGGCACAGAGTAAATACTCTGAAAGTGTTGCACATAATGTCTAACATATTCATTTCCTATTAGGTGCGTTTACACGGAATGATTATAGTTCGAATTTTTGCAATAACAATCGCATTTGAGCAATAATCGGCTCAAGGTAAACACAGCGAACGATCAAGCGACGAGCGAGAAATCATTCATCTTGGCCTTTCAACATGTTCTCAAATCATTGTTGGTCGTTCGCTAAGTATTCGCAGATCGCTTCGTGTAAACAGTCTTTTGAAGATTCACCCTATGTGTCAGATATGCTTAGGAGATTTTAAAATGATCGCAATAACGATTTTTCTAACAATTTATTCGTCTAAATGCTGATCATTATAAAAACCAAATCGTTGCTTCAAAATCGTTAGACGATCAATTGGGCGAATTTTCGCTTTGTGTAAACGGATCAATGGTCTTGCAGCTAAATGGTCACTAGGCATAAGTCACACGTGAATTAAAAAGCTAAATTGGTAAAGTGATATCTGAAAAAAGGGACATGTCCCATATTAGTCTATTGAAGATGGATGGCACTGTAAGACATCAGCTACTGCCACCGTTGGGAGTTCTGACACGTACATCTATCAACAGCCAAACACACTATGTATACCCAGGTTAAATTGCTCAATTATCATACAGGGTGCAGCGCGTAGCCATTGATTATTTTCAATATGGATACTGATATTCAAACAGATAAAACAATAATTACAACTTACAGCCCCTTCTTTGGTCTGTTTAGTAATGCTTCCTCTTCATCCTTATCATCTTCATCTTCATCAATAAAATCATCATCATCATCATCATCACCTTCACCTTCACCCTCTAGCTCGGTTACTTCCCCTCTCTCATCTGCCTCATTTGCATCTTCTTTATTGCGAACAGTTTCAGGTTCCAGGAAATACTTTTTCCTGGAGTCCACCCCAGGAGTTGTATCTATTACAAACAGCCCGTCTCCTGCCACATCCTGTAGCTGCTTTTTTGATGCTTTTTTGGATTTTCGTTTCTTTACAAAATCTCCATGTTCTGCATCAGCGTCCTCATCATGCTCATCACGATCTATATCAGCTGCAGAATCATCCTCCTCCTCTGCATCAGCATCTAGAAAAAACTTTTTACTGGAGTCTACCACAGGAGCTTTATCTATTACAAATAGCCCATCTTCCACCACATCTTGGAGCTGTTGTGTTGATGCCTTCTTGGAGTTTTCTTTCTGTACAACTTCATTGTCTTCCTCTACCTCCATATTTTCATCTTCTATATGATCATCATCACTGTGCTCTGACTTCTCGCTGCCATCACTATCAATAAACAAACATATATCCGTATTTTCAGGTATATCTGAACTCTCCTGCACATTCTGAGGATTTTCATTTGTCTCTTTGGCAGCATCACTGGCTTTTAAGGTGTGGCTTTTCCCTACGGCAGGCTCAGCATCCATGGAGTTTTCTGAAAGTTGAAGAATTTGTTCTGGAATAATATTTTCCCCAGGCTGAGTTTCACTGGATTGTAATGATGGTACGGCCTTGGTTTCTACAGAGTTTTCCTCCACTTCTGGTTGTTCTGTATCCAGATCTTTATCACCGCTTTCAGGTTCTTCATCAGAAATAAGAATAACCTCCTTTTTGTGAATTGCTGGTTGATTTCGCAAACTCCTACGAGGGGAAGATAAAACATTCTGTTCTTGCACGGAAGATTTGGCATCTGATTTTACATCATGTATCTTAGGACTCTGCTTCTTCACAGTCTCTTGACCATCATCTTTGTCAGTTTCATTTGCAGACTCCATCTCACCGGTCTGTAAATTTGACTTATTCTTCCTGCTTAAACGTCGAGCAAGAGGCTTTCGAGAAAATTCTGAACTACAGGACTCGGCATCAGAAGTTTGTTCCTTTTGTGATTCACTGACAAGCGATGGTTGACGTCTTGCTCTAGAGTTCCTAGTAGACCTGGTAGCAATGGTTTTCACACCGGAAACAGAAGAATTAGTTTCAGCATCAGAAACATCAGATGGACGTTCTGATGGCAAAATTGACTTTTGACTCCTAGTGGAGACTGAACGGGAGGAAGTTCTAGTATCCATTTTCCTCGCTGTGGTAGACACAGATGAGAAGTTTGACTCTGCTTCAGATATCTCTGCATCTTCCTTAGATTCACTGATAGATTCAGTGATCAAAGCAGAACCACGACTTCTCAGCTTTCTGGTGGAGTCTATTACTTGTCCAAGGCTTTGTCTACTGCGAGACCTTCTTGCTGAAGTATTGGAGGCACAAGATTCTGCTTCAGAAACATTTGCATCTGACTGCTCACTTCTATGCCTACTTCTGGTAGTGATCGGTGGACTGAGTTTCAAGGCATCATATTTTAAGGGGCTCCTACTTTGTGCCACAGATTTACCCTCATCTGCGCTATTTACACTAGTCTGTACATCTTTCCTCCCAGAGCTTCGGGTCTGCCTTGGGGAAGGTGGAGAAACAACGTCCTCTGTCTGAAAATAAGAACACCTGGTTATCAGACTGTTTACACACTGGTGACAGACCACAAAAGGTAAATGTACACTTTACCTACTCTCATTGTGCCACAGATTCTGCTTAGAATTTAACTGTGAAGTTTACTTTGTGTATTGAAAAGGTGAAAATTTGCTTCACCCAATGCAATGGATTTAAGATGCACAAGAACTGGAAATATTATAAAGTAAAAAAACAGGTTTTAATAAAAACTAAACTTAATATGTTTGCTGGTTTAATATGATGCTAGTGTCCTCCTACATCATCTTTAGATCCCTGGTTAGATGATCCCGCAGTAACAGCCCATTCATCCAATCACTAACCGAGGCAAGACAGCTCTGCAGCCAGTGATTGGCTGAGTGGGCTGTCACTGCTGAGACGAGTCCATCTTTGAGGTGAAGGCGGGATCATTCAGCCAGGAAACCAAAAATGACATAGAAGGACATCGGGGGAACGCTGAATGGTAATAATAGGCTGTTATATTCTCCCCAAGGGCACCAACATATTAAAGGTTTAGTTTGAGCAGAATATTCCTTTACTACCTTGCTAATACCTTTAGTCTTTATTCCAGCTATGGTGCTCTAATAGACTGGAGCAATGATGTGTAACACCTTCACAACTGCTATGGCCATTGATCACTGGCTAGCATGCTCCACTTTTAACTGCATGTGACGTGCTTACAACTGAAAGCCATTCTCTGATGCTTAACCTGTAGGACTCATGCTGCCCTAGGTCTGCAGTCTACAGGGTGCCTGGAGCAGTGCATGCCCTCTATGCCCTGCCGCTTGCTTAGGCACACATGTGATGACATCACAAGAATAAAGTTTGAAATCACATGACATAAGTTTGTGTTTTTTTTATCTGAAAGGGGCTAAAACATGAACAAAAAAGTATTACCGTGAAATGGTTATCAATGTTTTCGTGGTAAGTGCCATATAAGAGTGCCATAAAGCAGATACATATGTGTCTGGGCAGAGCTTCAGAGTCCTTCTGAATGAAACTCATTTTTTTTTTTTACATTTACTGTAGTTTCTACTTTAGTCAAGCGGAAAGTTGTTATTTTCAACCTAGACAAAATAAATCAACATCCTTATTACAGGATCTTGACAATATTTGTGATTGTGTCAACAAGGAAAATAAACAGGCTGAACAATGAGCAAACATCAGAGATGTAAAACAGACAACCACTCCTTCATATTCAAATCCTCACCAACAGGGGGCAAGTCACTGGAGCAGCCCCCAGTGTTCCCTATCTGCCCTATTGACCCTAAATGATAGGGCTCTCTATACCTAAACAAGAAGAGATCTATCAGTCAAGGCTGGTAGGGCAGGAAGAAGCTGCCAAGGGCCACCCTGATAACAGGTTCCCTATGACACAAGGCCATGACACAACAACTCTCCATTGGTTGTGCTTATTTTAAACCATGACTTCCACAGATTGGTGACTCAAACGATCACTCATGAACTTCACTGTGCCATAAATTCCCATCATACTTACATTCTACATTCACAACACACCCATACATCAAATACAGAACAGGAGGTTTAAAGGGGTTGTCCGGCGATAAAAAATTATTCACAGAATAACACACATTACAAAGTTATACAACTTTGTAATGTATGTTATGTCTGTGAATGCCCCCCTTCCCCGTGTTTCCCCCCACCCACGCTAGACCCGGAAGTGTGGTGCATTATACTCACCGCATGTCGTGTCGTCCACGGTCTCCGATCGTCAGCAGTGACGTCTTCTTCGGGAGCTTGGCGGATCTTCCCGAGTGCCGGCCACCCTCTGCAGCGTCATCCGAAGCTCAGCCGCGATTGGCTGAGCATAACTGTGCTCAGCCAATCGCGGCTGAGCGGCTGATGACGCGGCCACGTCATCAGCTGCTCAGCCGCGATTGGCTGAGCACAGTTATGCTCAGCCAATCGCGGCTGAGCTTCGGATGACGCTGCAGAGGGCGGCCGGCACTCGGGAAGATCCGCCAAGCTCCCGAAGAAGACGTCACTGCTGACGATCGGAGACCGTGGTCGGCACGCGACAGGTAATGTATAGCGCACCACACTTCCGGGTACACGGGTGGGGGTGGTGGGACACGGGGAAGGGGGCCATTCACAGACATAACATACATTACAAAGTTGTATAACTTTGTAATGTGTGTTATTCTGTGAATAATTTTTTATCGCCGGACAACCCCTTTAAGGATTTTTCTATGAATGAAATGTATCACCTATCAAAAGGATACTTAAGTGTTCCCCAATCTGTTGCAAAACTACAACTCCCATCATTCCTGGTGTGCTGAAAGTGATAAACCATTGATCTGTGGGAGTCTGACCCCTGCCAATTATAGCAATAAGGGCTTCAGGTCCCTCCTTGTGAATGAAAGGGTGGTCACGCATGTACAGGGCAGCTCGATAGAGGAATTCCAATGCTAACCAAGCATACCCATCTATGTCAGTCCCATAAAGCAGGGATGGGGAACCTTTGGCCCTCCAGCTGTTGCAAAACTACATCTCCCATCATGACTGGATAGGCAAAGGCTATCCAGGCTTGATGGGACTTGTAGTTTTGCAACAGCTGGAGGGCCAAAGGTTCCCCATCGCTGCCATAGTGTGGCTGGTGCTGCCATGTGCTTCATTCACATGGAGGGATCAGCGACCCCCTATATCATAACCACTAGGGGGTCCAGGGGTCAATCCGCCACGGCTCAGCTAATAACACAGCATCTTCCCTCTCTCCCCCACCGATAGCATTACCTGTCCCCTCCCGTCTCCCTCCTTCGAGGGCTCCACACACGTTCCTCGCCTGGTCGCCACCATCTTCCTAACTAGCTGTCATCCCGCGCATGCGCACAAAGTTTCCCGAGGCACCTACTAGGTACAATACTGAAATCGCTCCGACCGGAAACATTAGCATTCCACCAGCGTTCCCCTCGTATTAGTCTCTAAACGAACTCAGTCTATTATAGCATTTTAACGTTATGAAAATTATAAACTGAATCCCACGTACAGTGACAAATTTTTTAATGACTATGAATCAAATGTACAATCGTATAGTTTGGGTTCATTTTCTCTGTGTTGCCCTTATACGGAAAGCGGAAGTGACGTAAACCCCAGAGGCGACCCGGCATGCAGTGCGGCTAAGCGGGACTCCAGGCTCGTGTTTATCCATCAGACATGGTGTCCCTGCTGTCAAGAGGTGTCGGGCTCCTTGCGAAGTCCTTGGCCGGACTCAGCTGCACACAGGCTACAAGGTGTCAGCCATAGGGGTCAGGGGGGTGGGAGCTGGCATAGAGAACCATTGCACATGGCAGCCTGCCTATAACACGTGGAGATATAGATATTATTTACATACATTAACATGCTTAGCGTGGACCAGCAGGCTGTGTCATTGAAAACCATTGCACATGGCTGCCACTATAATATATATATATATATATATATATATATATATATATATATATATATATATGCTTAGTGATATATGTGCCAGGGTCATAAATACTGATAGATGCATGAGAAGCCGTATACAGAGGCCGTCACTGCTTCACATTAAACCTTCCTTGGCTTTTCCATTTGAACTGATAAGAGAATGCATCCAGTTTCACACAGGTGTAATGCAGCCGCATTTTTTGCGGTAATTTGTATTGCCGCAAATCCCAGCCAGACTGTTCCTGGTGTCCTGACTTGTAGGCTGTTCATGTCGGGGCTTGCGGTGATAACGCTGGATTCACATCACGCTGAGGTGTACAGAAGTGTGTGATCCAGTGGACTCATAGGTTTAAGGCTAGGGGATCACAGATTTTATAGGTTTTTGTCCGGTTATAGGTGTACAGTATATGCAGTGGTCCTTTATTTAAGTGGGTGATATGAGGAAGCTAATGCTTTTAATGGTGCGTTTACACGGAACGATTATCTTTCGAAATTTGCTGCATAACGATCGCATTTGAGCGATAATCGGCTAGTGTAAACACAGCGAATGATCAAGCGACGAACGTTCGTCGTTCGTTCATTGTGATTTTTCAACAAGTTCTCAAATCATCGTTGGTCGTTCACTGAAAATTCGCAGATCGCTTCGTGTGAACAGTCTTTCACCGATTATTCATATGTGTCAGGTTTAAAGTGACTGCACCACCAGGCCCAGGCTGAAGCACTGGAGGCGGGCTGACCCACCCATAGTGGGAGAAAACCCCCGCCCCTCTATCATAGGGTTCCATTGATTCTAATGGAGTCACGTCATGGAGGGGCTGGGGTTTCTTCCCACTAAGGGTGGGTCGGCCCGCCTCCAGTGCTTCAGCCTGGGCCTGGTGGGACAGTCACTTTAAGCGATCTTAAAACGATCGCAAGAATAATATTTCCAAACGATATATCGTTCCGTCTAAACGCTGATCGTTATAAAAAACACATCGTTATCTTGAAATTGTTAATCGTTAAATGGGGCGAATTATCGCTCTGTGTAAAAGCAGCATAAATAGGCATATAGTTTTCAGCAGTTTTTGCAGAAAATTAAAAGGGGGGGGGGGGCAACAAGTGTATGGAATAAATGCAATGTAAATCTAGCCTAATACAGATGGAAAAATGTTGCCATATTACACTAATGTGAAATCAGCCAAATGGTGGTGCTGGAATAGAGATGAGCGAACTAGGTTCGGGTTTGAGTCGATCCGAACCCGAACGTTCGGTATTTGATTAGCGGTGGCTGCTGAACTTGGATAAAGCTCTAAGGTTGTCTGGAAAACATGGATACAGCCAATGACTATATCCATGATTTCCACATCGCCTTAGGGCTTTATCCAAGTTCAGCAGCCACCGCTTATCAAATGCCGAAAGTTCGGGTTCGGATTGACTCGAGCATGCTCAAGGTTTGCTCATCTCTATGCTGGAACCATTACATGCTTGACCCATTAAATGGGCTCTCTGGTGAAAAATGTTTTCTTTCAAATTAACTGGTTTCAGAAAGTTATATAGATTTGTAAGTTACTTTTTTCCCCCCCCCCACATTCAAATGCAAATTTTATTTTCACAAAGTGCAAAAAAATAAAGTTGGGAACAGAAAAAAGAAATCAGGGGAGGGGAAACAATGACAGAAACTACCAGTACATTATGAGTCTGGCTTAACAGATGACGCTAAAGTCTGTCTCATGTGGGAGCAGGGTAAGACATCAGGTGTATTTATGTCATCCAACCGGGAACCAGCAAAATAGGAACATTGAAAACAAGAGCTGAACCAGATTGAGAGCATTCAGAGAAGGTTCTCACTCCCAGACATAGGCAGAAGTCTAGGGTGAGGGGGCAAGTGAAAGGGGGGAACATGGTGTTACTCAAGATCCACCCAAAGATGCGGACTGGTATTGAGGGGTCTCAACAAATTCCAGCCACTGTCTCCACACTTTATAGTGTACGTCTACTTTCTCTTTTGTGTCCACCACCAGCTCCTCCTATGGCATAAATAAAGTGTAAATTACTTTTATTTTAAAATCTTGTCTTCCCATATTTATCAGCTGCTGTATGTCATGCAGGAAGTGGCGTGTTCTTTTTAAGTCGGACACTGTGCTCTCTGCTGACATCTGTCTTCTACTCTTCTTGTCTCGCACAGGCACAGGCACCCTGCCACTGGTGTGAACAAAGCCTAAGGGCTTGCTCATACGTCTAAAATTTTGCATTGAAAAAAAGTATTTATTTTTTTGTAAAATGCATCAGAGTTTTGGCATGGAAAAAGAATGCACCAAAAGGGCTGGATTGCTCTTGCATCCCTTTGTTACCATCATTCATCAGGTGCATTGGACATTCTATGAACCCGAACGCTTGACTTTTGGCATTTGGAGAAGTTGGATGCAGCCCTAGGGAGTCCTGGAAAACATTGATACAGCCATAGGCTATGTTCACACAGTATTTTTTAACAGTATTTTGGAACCAAAACCAGGAGTGGATTGGAAACACAGAAAGGCTATGTTAACACACTGTTGAAATTGAGTGGCTGGGCGTCATTTAATAACAAATAATGCTGTTACTTTAAAACAATGGCCAATGTTTTGAAATAATGGCCGTTATTTGCCATCAAATGGCGTCTATCCACTCAATTTCGACAGTGTGTAAAAATAGCCTCTGTGTTTCCAATCCACTCCTGGTTTTGGTTGCAAAAATACTGTGTGGAAACATAGCCATAGGCTGAATTCATGCTTTCCTGGTAGCCCCAGTCAAGATCAACTGACAAACCAGCGTTTGCAGGGTGATATCAGCTTGTTAAAATGACAATCGCTGTGTGTAATAGGACCCTTAGTCTCCTGATGGGTTAAAGGAGAAGTCCCACCATATTTTAAAAAGGGAGGGAGGTAGGGAGGGGTGCAGAAAAATAATGAAAAACCTAAACTCACCCATCTTTGTGCCTCTGTTGTGCCACTTCCTGGTTCTGCTGACAGCCCCAGAAAGCGACACCTGATTGTCTAAGCAGGTAATTATACAGCGGATAACATGACATTGCAGCTAGAAGAGCTGACGGTCATTGGCGGCTGTTAGTAGGACCCAGGAGTGGTGCTATGGGGCACAAGGATAGGTAAGTTTACTTTATTATTTTCTCGCACCCTCCTGGCTTCCTGACTTTTTTTTACTTCGGTGGGACTTCTTTAACTATGCCCAGTTTTATGATATTTCACAATATTTCAACAGATCTGTTACCAGTAACAAGTGCCAGATTATACAGTCTTCTAGATTATGCAAAAATCAAATAGCAGCTGTAGCCATCTTTACACATGTGCAGCCATTGTTTAATCCCTCAGTTATGGTGTTCCCTCAGTTATGGTTTGTCAATTACTTGTTTGGCTGACAGCTATCCCTCCTACCTCATACACAGGCATGCCAGGACTATAGTAACACCAGTATTTGCCCCATGATTACTACTGCAGTCCAGCAATATATGATTACCTAGCTTCTCAGTATTAATAAGGATAGCAGGTTATAGCAGGAATGTTGCAGTATATTTTCACCAAGGAACATCAAGTTAAAGTTGTTAAAGCCTGGTAACCAAACACTTGTTTGTAGTTTGGCTAACAATATGGCTACTAATTTTTTTATGGACAGTTTCTGCACTGACTTTACAGAAGCACGTGTTAATTTACTGTGATCCCCAAATCCACCAGGCCTGTTATTTCACTGTTCTATGGAGCTGTTAGTTTCTTATATTTCAGTTAATTGTATAGCCAAATGGTAAAAAGATCCTCCATGTCTCTATGTGTCTTGGTGCAGTAAGTGATCTGAAGTGACATACAGGCATTCTCTCACTCACAGATGCAGCAGCCTCCCCGGTGCACTGGCAACCCTACAGTGCTCCACAACAAGATGGTTTTCAAAGGAATCGTCTCTAGAAGACCTTCCAAAACGTCCTCTGACATCCTATCTCCGTTTTGTGGTTCAGCAGCGGCCATCGCTTGTAAAACAGTATCCAGGTAAGTGCAATCCAATGACTGGAGAGGTAACCATGAGTGCCCCCTTCCCATGGGTGTCAAACTCAGGCTCTCCAGCTGTAACAAAACTACAATCCCCATCATGCCAGGACAGCCAAAGCTTTAGCTGTGGCTGTCCAGGCATGATGAGGATTGTAGTTTTGTAACAGCTAGAGGGCCTGAGTTTGACACCTATGCACTAGACATTTATAGTGTTGTCTGTTCATTTGGTTTTTTTTTGTGTTGTTTTTTTTTTTGTCAGAAAATAAAGAGGTTGTTTAACTTAGATAACCTCTTCTGGTGTGCCAGGTTCTCCAATGTTCAGCTGATTGAATATCATATCTCTGCTGGCATCCCCATAATCTGCTGATATTGGCAGGGGAAGCTGCTGGCAGATATTTATGAATCGGCTCATAACTTCATGTTTCTCTATAATAAAATAGGTTTGTGTTTTTGTTTTTTTTAAATCAAAGGAAAATTTATTGTAGCTGTATTTAAGGGGTGACAAATTCATGTATATTGCACTATGCATTGAGAGCAGCGTCTGAGCGTAGCTCTAGCATTAGTATATTGCTCCCAATGTATTATACGAGTTTATGTTTGGAATATTTTTATTAACATTTGTTTGTTTTATCTGCAGAGGCAAAGCTGCCAGAAATTTCTAAACTGCTTGCCCTGGAATGGAGAGGACTTTCAGAAGCTGCACGAAAAGTAATATAGATATGACACACTTATGTAACAATACAGCAGTAGGGCTGACAGTATGTGGACTTGTATTCTAGTGACAACATTAGTGACCACCAGCATAGAGCAGTTTTATTATATAAAAGGAGAGTGAAGTAGACTGAACTCCAGCCATCTCATCAGAAGCTATTTAGGCCTGCTTTGGCTATGTACACACACTGTGCAAACAGCGGCCGTCGTTTAACGCTACCTATGGCCAGAATGAATCATGATCATTTATTCTGACTATAGGTACTGTTCACCGATGGCTGTTCACGGCCAAACAGCCATTGTTTGTACAGCGTGTGAACATAGCCTCATACTGCAGCATTTCTTGTTCATAAAGCACATGTTTATGTAGAGGTGACGATGTGAAAGCTAAGCGGACACAGCACTTAAGTAAGTGTTTTAGTCACTTTTTTTTGCCTTGTTCAATAGTTTTAAAAACTGATTAAAACAAAGGAAATGCATAAAAGGCATTAAATTTAATGAAAGTAACAATTCTAAAAAGGCATAAGAAAAAAAAAACCCTCTTAAGATACCCACTGATTTGCTTCATTTGTAGGACTGTTCTGGTGGCAGCCTATCTTTCCAAGAACAAAGAGGTTGTGCAGTGATTTGACCCCTATCTCTACCAACATCATCTTTTGTTGGAGTCTTGAGAAACCCCCATATACTTTTATACTGACAACCAAACCCGCTTTGAGGGGATTCGACCAACATAAGTATAAAATGTATGAGAACCTTTAGGCATAACCAGACCATGTACCGTTTTCTTGAGCAGTTTCTGTCTGTCTATGCTGTGAGTCAATTTTCACAGCTAGGCAAAGGGAACAGGGTTAAAGACTACGGATCCAATTGATATTTTGATGAATTTGCCCAGTTATTCCTCTTCTTTTTTTTTTTTAAGCCTTTTATAGAGGCTGCTATTGAAGATCGATTAAAATACAAAGATGAAGTACGGAGATTCAAAGAGAAGTTGACACCCCTTGAACTGGAACTGTTAAAAGATAAAAGGAAACAAAAGCTGGTGAAGAGAAAGCACATAAGACAGAGAAGGGTAAGAGAAGGTGATATGGATTGTAAGGCTTTTGGCACACCCCGGGTAGACCACCTGGGCAGTGACCAAAATTGCACTTTTTAGGCCTCTTTTAGGTGATTGAGGTCTAAAAATATGTTGTATATGCTGGGAGATTTACCCATACAGCAAACAGACACCTAAAAGAGTCTCTAAACACAGTCTGATATGATAAATGCCATGTCTATTATCTACACTGTGTACTCTTGTAATCTTTTTATATGAGATTGTTAGGCCGCTCTGGATAGGTCCTCATTGTATTAGCATCTATAGTGACATCACCAGGCATCTTTATATAGTCACCGGGAGGCCACAGGGATTTTTCCTTTATATACCTTGTATACTGAATGTACAGCACTGCCTCAGTTTGAATTGATTTTTCAGCACCCAAAGGCATACCTAGGGATGCTGGGTAGACTCTTTTGGCCTCAGTATTAGGGCTGGGCGATAATGGCCTAAATCAATATCGCGGTTTATCGTACATGTCGTCGCGGTAACAATAAATTGACCGATAATTATGACACGCCCCTTTTTAAAGCTACACCCCTTTTGAAAACAATATTTTCCGATGGTAATACAAACATGAATTTATTCCATATAACGATGTGCAGCAAACTTCACACGTAATATACAACGTTTTGGCGTCTCCTGCGCCATTTTCAAGTGGCACTTGAAAATGGCATAGGAGATGCCGAAACGTCATATATTACTTGTGAAGTTTGCTGCACATTGTTATATGGAATAAATTCACGTTTTCACGTTTGTATTACCATAAGAGTGCTGCAGAGTATTTTTTTACTAGCTGACTTGGTCCAAGGTCTGGGATTCATCTGCTGGCAGCCACAGTTAGTTTAGTGTGCTGCCTATATTGTTTGCTCTATCTATCTATCTATCTATCTATCTATCTATCTATCTATCTATCTATACAAAAAGGATCGCCCACAGCACTCCAGATAAGTTGAAAATTCAAAAAAAGTGTTTTATTCCATGATGGTGCAGCACAGCTGTGCTGCACCATCATGGAATAAAACACTTTTTTTGAATTTTCAACTTATCTGGAGTGCTGTGGGCGATCCTTTTTGTATATATTTTGGAAGTCTTGGTCAAGACCACCTGCTGGCACCCTCCTGCAACAAGTTGTGCTGCTCTAGCTATACCTATACTATATCTATCTATCTATCTAACATAGATAGACAGACAGGAAATAGAGATAGATAGATAGATAGTATATAGGAGACAGGTAGATATATAATAGAGAATCCACAGCACTCTTGAGTAAACGTAGAAAAAAAATCTGTGTTTTTTTTTTTTCTTTTAAAGCCTAGTGCAAAACACAAGCGGTTGAAAATGGTGGTGAGATGCCACTGAAACCTTGAGCCCTGATGTTTTGCACTAGGCTTTAAAGAAATAAATCACTGATTTTTTTTCTCCGTTTACTCAGGAGTGCTGTGGATTCTCTATTATATATCAAGCATCGGTGTGTGGTCAAGACCAAGATCTGCTGGCACCTGCAACACAGCATTGCTGTGCTGCTTCCTTCTTTGTGTTTAGATAGATAGATCGATAGATAGATACATAGATAGATAGGACATCCTTGCTCCTCCGGGCACCGCTCTCTCTCTCCCGCACAGGAATCCTCTGCCCCTGTCACTCAGTGTTAGTGTTGCACATATATCTGTGTCCCGGGCTGAGCGTCACACATGGCTACTTCAAACACTATCAAAAGATAACGGGGCAGGGCGCTGAGGATTCCTGTCTGGGAGAGAGCGGTGCCCAGTGAAGCGAGGATGTGCCAACCTATACCAGACCCCCTGCAGCCACTGTATGTGCGGGAGAGGGGGGGCAGGGAACACCATGCAGCTTCCAGAGAAGCTAGGAGTGAGTGAGCCGCCCAGCAGCAGCAGCAGTGCCGAGCACGCAGCACACCTGTGCGCAGCCTGTCAGATCTCCAGTCTTCCTCTTCGGGGGGGGGGGGATACCGCAAATACCGTCCTGGCATTGTTGAGGTCGGTTAACCGACGCCAGTGACGGTATCGGTATTTTTACGGTATACTGCCCAGCCCTACTCAGTATGTAGAGTGATATTTCATATATACAGTTCATTTACTTTGAAGTGTCTTGTTACCTATTCCTTAATATATATTCGAATTACATTGTGGATTTGTTTTTTCTCTGCCCTAGGAGTTGACATTACTTGGAAAACCCAAAGGAGCCCGGAATGCTTACAACATTTTTATGTCTGAACATTTTCATGAAGCTCGAACCACTTCCTTAGCGGTATGTACACGCTTTATGTACTGTGGCTGATGTGTCTATTGTTTAAAAGAGAAGTCCGGAGATTTTTTTTTTTTTTTTTTTTGTGGGGGTGGGGGGAGGAGGAATCATAAGGTACAACAACCTACCCCTCCCCATGCCTGGAAAGAGCTATGCCAAAAGGTCTGGGACTCCAGCCAGAGGGCATTTTCTCTCCAAGTTGTGATGACATCATGACTCAGGGAGAAATGCTCGATCCAGCTAAGAAGAGCCCACTCAGCCAATTAGTGGATGAAGTGAGGTTGCGCCCCAGTCACTGACTGTCTGAGCAATCAGCCGAGTTATGGTCTCTTCTGAGAAGAAGATCCCAGAGGCTGGTGGGGTCCCAGAGCCATGATCCGGACCTGGACAGGCATGGCGAAGGGTAAGTAGTAATGGTTATGTTTCCTCCCCTGCCTCTTCCAAAACTAGTTGCAGCCCCAGACTTCTCCTTTAAGCTGTAGTACCAGTATGTATTGCATTATACTCATACATTGATGATTCTCTTTCTCAGGATCAGATTGGCACCCTTGTTGTTTTAGAATAAGGAGTTCCGCTAGATTTGTTGTCCCCCTACTTGTCAGTATGCTCAATTGCCAAGCTTTTCTCAGTTGGTGCTGAAGAGCCGGTTTAGCTGCACTTTTTGCAACATGGTTAGGATCAGATTTCAACTTCTGACTGTAACCAAAATCCACTGACTAATGTCAATGCCGGATCAGGGCAATATATCATCTTGCTATAACATTATAGAGTGTTATGAAGCTAACACGAGGTTAGGTATTATTTTTGTAGTGGAGTTAAACTCTTATTTATTTATTGTACTTTTATACAGGGAAAAATGAAGAGTCTCCATGAAGACTGGAAAAGACTGACTTACTCACAGAAGCAGGTAAAGATGCTTTTATAACATACTTCTTAAATGGTTAAAGGGGTTTTCCGGTATTTTTGAAGATAGGGCCCCACCTTCTCCAGTCTCTTGCCACTGCCACCTGATGGTGTCTTGCCCCTGCTTCATATGACATATATTTTGTGAAGGAAATGTCTGCTTGGTCAGTGAATGGCTGAGGAGGGTCATTGCTGTGGACACTTAGTGAGCAATTCCTGTACAATGTCATCGGAAGCAAGCAGAAGTGTACGGTGGTGGGGTATCGGAACAGATGAGTATGGTGTATTTTTGGGGTTTGCTTCACACAACCTAATTTGCAAGCACTGAGCTGTATGCCAGGACCATAGTCAATTCTCAACATGGGCTTCACAGTCATGCAATAGACGTTTTTTACTACATTGGTGTTTACTACTTTGATATACACTTTTCTCAATGAGATTATTCTTAAACAGATGTATATACACTTGGCTCAAGATGACAAGATCAGGTATGAAAACGAAATGAAGCTTTGGGAGGAGCAGATGCTTGAAATTGGCAGAGAAGATCTTATACGACTTAAAGTAAAAAAGCGACTTATTAAAGATGCTGCAGTGATGCGCAAAGCAAAATCTAAAAGGGAACTGCCTAAGAAGACTGTCAAGAAGTTAACTAAACCTGAAAAAGGAAGTGCAAAAGCTGACAAACTAAAGAGTGAAGAGTAGAACCTGGGTAGGGTTCAACTGCGTATTTATGACATGCAGGCAGCCTTATGCCCTCTAATCGAAAATTGTAGTCCCATGCCCTGGTGTTGCCTTATCAGGACAGCAATAACATGACATCTCTTATCAACCAAGGCAGTGGCAAGTGATTGTATGGACGTTCCTGCCATGTATAATGTTTAAGGATTTTTCTGGATTCAGCCCAGGAAGGACTGTCCTTTTGTCCATAAGTTAATGACTCCATCCATTTCAACAACTTTGTTGGTCAGTTTAAATAATGTTAAATCTTTGCTTCTGCTGTTATTAATCTGGCACTTATCGGTGGTTGAAATTTCATTTTTTTTATATTCAGAGAAAAATAAATGTATTCTAAATCTTTGAATAGTCCACAGATTATGGCAAGTGCTTTCCCTCAATACATTGATTACATGTCAGTCATTCTATAAAAGTGTGTCTGTCTGAAGTTAAATCCCCATTGATCATGAGAATGAGAGGATCTTAATCCATGTACTCTTAGACAGATTTTTTGAATCATTCATTCAGTTGAATTGAGTAGATTGTACATGTATAGCTACCAGTCTACCATGAGTAAGGACCAGAACCTGATCATGCTGCCACATTGACTTGCCACAAAAGTCTTACATCAACAAGGATTTCACCAATGTGAACTTTACACAATGCTTGTCTGGGAGGAAGAAGGCACCTGGCACTAGATAGGTATATCGTGGCACCAATAGTGTTTAGCAAACTTGCTGAATCATTTAGGTTCGGCAACATTCTCCAAACACTCAAAATTTGACTCACGATGACTGAAGAAGGTTGATGCCTCCCTAGTGAGTCCTTGAAAACATGGATACAGCCATAGGCTGTATCCATGTTTTCCCAGCAGCCCTAGGGCAGCATCCAACTTCTCCTGCCATCAGGAGCCATATGTGGAATGTTTGGGTTCCAGCTGCAAAAGGTAATTTTGTACCATCACACATTTAGGAACCACAGCATTAAAGTCTGAGACCCCATAACTGAGAGATTGCCGAGTTCTGAGGCACAAATTGCATAAAAGTAGGCAACAAAAATAATTAAAATCAGCACAAAGACAGTGCCTCCTGGGGAGCTTCATGGCATGGGTTTCCATGGGCGAGCCGCTGCACGCAAAACCTTACGTCATCAAGCACAATGCCAAGCGTCAGATGCAGTAGTGTAAAGCACGCCATCACTTGACTTTACACTTCTCTGTCTGGCACTCTGCTGGATAAGTCTGGGCTTGGTGAATGCCAGGAGGACATTACCTCTCTGACTGCATTGTGCAGCTGTACAGTATGGTGGAGGAGGGATAAGGCTATGTTTTTTTTTTTTCAGGGGCTGTTTACTTGTGCCATTTAGTACCATTGAGTGGAAGTCTTAATGTTTCAGCAGATCAATACATGTTGATATGTATACATGTTGTATTTTCCTCTCTTTGTGTAAAGAGTTTGCGTTCTTTTCTGTTCCAGTATGACTGATCCCCAGTGCCCAGTAAGCTCCATAGTGGGGAATTTGGTGTGGAGGACTGGAACAGAAAGTTTGCACCAGGGCCTCTCATCCAATATCACTGTCTGACTTCACAAATGCTCTTCTACATGAATGGGAACAACTTCTTACAGGCACCTCCAAAATCTTATACAAGGTCTTTACAGAGGAAAGAAAACTGCATAGGGGACCATTTCCTTATTAATGCCTATGGATTTATAATCAGATGTCTTTTGTCCATATAGTGCACATTATAGCTGGTCATACACATTAGATACAACAATCATGTAATCAGTATCTTGATTCTCCCCCAATGGCAAATATCAGGTGCCCCTTTGTTCTTGGTAGGTAGGAGTTGTCTGAAAGCTGTTTTTCTACCTTCTCTCTATTGAAACCACATGCACACCCTTTCCAAGACAAATTTTCACGTGGGAATCGGGAGAGAAAGCTGTCAGACAAGCAAGCGTTCCACTGACAGCCATCTTATGTGTATTGCTAACTGTGGAATCTCTGGATTTTACAGGCATTTAATTGGTTGTTGATGTAAAAAATTGGATAAGATATGGGAAATCATGTCATTTTACTGGATTTACATATTAAATGCTTTAATAAAATCAAAATAATGAGGACGATTACCGTTCTTTCATAAACTTTACTTCCAGTAAATGTAAGAAGTTGCTCCAGCACTATGAGAGGCTTAAAATGTCTTTTATCCTAAATCTTTAAAAAAAACACCTCTCCACGCTTACATGTCATGTACAAAGGCACGGCGTTTAAGCTTCAAGCTTAATCTGATTTTGCTTTACATATAGCTTCCTATTCTTTAAGATATTTTAGGGGATTGTTTTACTATACAAGTTCTTTGGATCCATAGTTGTCCTTATGTTTATTCTATGGGCTACTCCAGAGACTTCAAAATAAATCCAATGATACATTGCTTTAATAAAGTTATATAAGTTTGTACTATAACTTAATAAAAATAAATGTGTACAGTAGTTTTTTAAAAACTTCCATTCAACTTCCATGGACTTGTAGCAGTAAACTGACGCACAGGCCCTCCTGCTGCCACCAACTTTTGTTTTGGGAACTGCAGGCCTGCAGTTCTCGATGCCCTGCCGCACAGCGCTGTACAGAGCAGTGTCCTGTTTGTTGCCTCCAGCAGCATCTGCACAGCAGCTGGGATTGTAATCCAAATGTTGTGCCTTGCTGCTTGAAATTCGTGGGAATAGTTTATAGGGCTTAGGGGACCTGATTGTTTCCCTTCAAAGACAGTCAGTTCCCTCCTCCACTCCAATACAGGTAAAACAGGCGCAGGTCCAAGGGATAATAGTGATATAAAATATCATAAAATGTATTAAAAGAATTAGGCCGTTTCGAGACTGGTCCGGTCTCTTTATCAAGTGTCAGACACAGAAAGGTGGAGCAGGGACAGGTATGTATGAACTTTATTATTTTACACTAAAGCCATAAACATTGCTAACTATATAGATACAGCCCTTGCTACCCGATAGTCGTGTAATAGGCTAGTAAACGAGTGCTGACGTAACAGATTGGCGCAAGTTTACATAATTCATCGGCCCGTGTAATACAGCCCTTACCCTATCAGAGATAATAAAAGTTTATTATCCAAATAACACAAACCTAGTAGACATGAAAATTCAAAACATTTAAAGGGAATGTGTCATGAGAAAAATGACTTATTGTCTGAATAATAATTTTATGTTTTAAATAAATTTCAGTGACATTTTAGTTTTTCGATCTATATTATAAAATCTTGCCATTTTTGTTCTCATCACTGGGACTAAAACTAAGCTGAGACTTCCTGTTCTGTTTGTGGTGATAAGAGGAGGCTGCTGTAAAGTGATCTGTACAGCATTGCAGCGAGATGTGACACTAGTAGATAGAGGAGTCAAAAGCAGCTCCCTGTAAAATGACCTCTTCACAGGTCACAGACCATGTTCAGTAATGTTTCACATTATTCTTAAGGGGACAGACTTCTATTGTCTATTGTTGTCCATTATGTCCATGAGTCTTGCTGTAAAACATTTCCCTAAATGCTTTTAAAAATAGCCCAGGCAAGATTGCAGCCCCCATAACAATGTACAAAAAATACAGTCAGAAAAATTACGCAAATTTGAATACAAGAACATGTTTTAGTATCTGACTAATCAGTAAAAGAGGCACGTCAGAAGTTGTGATCAGTAGGGGTCCGAAGGGTGACACCCCACCAATTGCTAGGACAAAGGGACAGCATTTCTTCTCTAAGCACTGTGATCCTTTATTTCTTCTCATCTGAGAACACAGTATGGAGTGAGTGAAAGTCTCATAGTCTTTTACTGTATCACTACACAATGCATTGAGTGGAGGTCTCAGCTTCTGTAGCGTGTCTGTGACATGCCAGATTTCTGCAAGTTTGAGGTCAACTGTTACAAGCTACAGACCATTCATAAGAAGACCTGGAGGTGGTGCCATTGATACATACAATGCCTGGGCTGTAATTGTGATGGACAGTAATTCGGATAAAATCTTGCTTGATATTCCTACATCATGATACAATATGCCTTGAGGTGAAGACAACCCTTATGCTGTACACTTGCAGGGTGTTTGTACCATAGTAACTTCCTTTGTTCACAAGAAGTGTATCCACAGAAAAGTCTCTGGAAGAATTTCTATCAATTCCCTGTCCAAACTCTTCCCGAGATCTTAAAGGGGTGATATGATGGCCTTTATCCAAGAAGACTGGCCATCAGTATTAGATCAATGAGGGTCCATCGGATCAGCCGTTTGAAGTGGCTCTATCTTGTTTATCAGGCTTAGTTTTAGTATATACAGCTGTCCACGGTCCCCTATTGGGACTGAGCTGTAACACCAAGCACAGCTGCTATGAAAAGTATAAAGCTGGGCCTGGTAAACAGTCAGGGCGATGCAGTGCTTATTCCTTCAGATAACAGATTGGTAAGGATGATGGGAGTTGGACCTCCCCACTCTAGTATTGGAACAAAATACAATAACAACCTTGTATAAGTTTAGTAAACTTTGCAATTTTGCCGACAAGTGTAAGACATACCGACTTGCGTCTGTGTCAATTTATAGCACATATTATTGACTAAGAGCCCCATGTCTCTGGCTCATAGCTGCATGCCAGAGATGACTAGTAACATATCTGAGAAAGGCCAACATCTTCATGCACAAGGGAATTGTGCTTGAACACAATGCTCTTTTGTCTGACCTATCACATCATGTGAATTGGCTTAGATGATCAGGCACTTTAAACAATCAGTTTATCAAACAGTATACAGAAGCCAAATGCAACGTACTTTTATTTAAATCTGATTATAAAAATGAATATTGGAATCTATTTCTATGAATTTCACATTTGACCTTGCTTTGCATCCTACTCTCAGTAGCAAATTACCCTACAGTCCCTGCAGATCTGCTTTGTGTGTCACCTCTAACAGCCGTATTAGACATCCCGAGCCACTCTATGAAGAAGAGTTTTTATAAATTATACCACACTGATCACAGGTCAGATGTCCCATGTGTAACTGCAGCTCAGCTCCCATTCAAGTAAACAGCAGCTGAACTGCAGAAACCAAGTCTGGACACTACACAGTGAACAGAGGCAAACTGCTTACAGCCCTGTTCCCTGTGTAGTGCGGGCACCGAAAAGCTGAGCAGCAGGGTTGATCAGTGACTGATCCACCTTAATTAACTGTATGCGACACCTCTAAAGAGATATGGGGGGTAAAAATGATGGCCCTCTGGAGGATCAGTTATAGGTGAGTGCATAAAATACTTTTCCCCATATAGCTTGCTATGTAGGCATATATGTGTACAGTGTCGGACTGGGGTACCTTGGGCCCACCAGGGAATTTAATTCTAGGGGCCCATCCTACATATACCAGATAGAACCAAACCTTTGCACCTTTGCATTACTTACCTATCTATTCCATTTTTGAAACTACCAAAAATCCATTTGTTTTGGGAGGTTTTGTTCTGTTTTGTGTAACACTACAAAGCACTGTATTCTCTACCTGTAACACCACACAGCACGCTGTATTCTCTACCTGTAACACCACACAGCACTCTGTATTCTCTACCTGTAACACCACACAGCACGCTGTATTCTCTACCTGTAACACCACACAGCACGCTGTATTCTCTACCTGTAACACCACACAGCACGCTGTATTCTCTACCTGTAACACCACACAGCACGCTGTATTCTCTAACTGTAATGCTGAAATTGGAATAAAGTAAAGAACTTTTAGAATTTTTTTTTCTTTTCACTTTCGCGCACATATTATGATCAAGCATCTCTTATCTTTGAAGTTGAGCCCCACAATAAGGCTCTGATCCTCTATGCCGATTAGCATCATTTACTTGTGTTACTGTATCATTTTTGTGAATACGCTGCAGTACTGCAATGATACTCCAACATGTGTCAACACAGCCCTAATTTCACTGCACACTTCTGCATAATTAGAGAAATCAGTGCAACACCTGCTTCTGGCCGGTCAGAGATTGGGGGATCCAGCCAAGCCTCCTGGGACATCACGCCCTGCCCCCTGTCTGCATCATCAGCCTGATCTTAGCAAACACACACAATGTGAGACAGGGACATGGAAGATTTGTCTTCTAAGGGTACAAACACACACAGCAGATACGCAGCAGATACGCAGCAGATTTGATGCTGTGTTCAGTTATTTAGATCTAATCTGCGTATCGCAGCAGTAAATACGCAGCGTATATGCCGTGTGTGTTTGTACCCTGAGGGAGGATAGCAGAAGGAGCAGGAGACAATGTGGATTTGCACAGGGGCCATTTTTTTTTTCACTTCCTGGATTATTATCAGCTACCAGTGTGGCAGAACCGTACAGATATGGTAATACATTGTATAGACACATATATTTAACTTTTAATGTATTTTTAATAGAAAACAAGTTTTTCTTATCAGGAGTCCCCCTTTAAACTGACAAATCTCAGGCAGGCAAGAACATAATAACCCGTACCTGTACCCGTGCCCTTGTTTAATAGTTCGGGAGATTATGCAAATCTGTTTATTTATTTATTTGTATTTATATGGGAATGGGAGGTATTTCAGTATGAATTTTGGGAGTCTATGTAGAACAGATGGTATAAAGTGGCCTCCATCGTAATTATATGGGAAGGTATGGAGGTCATGGGGCAAAAAGAATAAAAATGTGGTGTGAACAAGACCTTAATATGGTGCATTTTTACACCGTCTAGTTTAAGTTTCCACTGTTAAGCTAATTGACCCATTTATTTAATTTAAAGAGGTACTCTGGCAAAAACTTTTATCTTCTCAAACCAACTGGTGTCTGAATGTTATATAGATTTGTAAATTACTTCTATTTAAAAGTCTTCCAGTACTTATCAGCTGCTGTATGTCCTGCAGGAAGTGCTGTGTTCTTTCCAGGCTGACACAGTGCACAGTCTCTGCTGCCACCTCTGTCCACGACAGGAACTCTCCAGAGCAGTAGCAAATCCCCATAGAAAACCTCTTCTACTCTGGACAGTTTGTGTCATGAACAGAGGTGGCAGCAGAGAACACTGAGTCAGACTGGAGAGAATACACCACTTCCTGCAAGACATACAGCAGCTGATAAGTACTGTGTTTTTTTTAAATAAAAGTTAAATACAAATCTTTTTAAACCAGTTGATTTGAAAGAAAAAAAGTACCAATTTAATTCTACTGAATTCACTACAAATGTGAACCAAGATTAAGACTGTTGCACATCTTCCTGCTTTTTGGTGTTTTTTTCTGGCACTTTTTCTGCCATGTTCTCATTTTAGTGTAAAGTTTAGTTCTAATTTTATCCCCTGTGGGGCTTTTTCGGTAAATATCATGTGATTCTTTTTCATGTGATTCCAGGTTTTATGTTGAAGAACTGGGGAAAAACACTTAATTTCCATATAGACATGACAATATTCCCCCCTATAGAAGCTTGGGGCAAAACACAAAAAAACCACCATAGCAGAAAAATGCCCTATGGGTGTTGTGTTTCGATTTCCCCACTGACTAACATCTGGTCTCTGCGTTTTTAAACCCCAAAAATGCCATATGACATATTTCTGAAAAACGCCTAGTCTGAGTCCAGCCATATAGTACATGAGAACATACCCCTCTCCTAGTTATTCACAGGATAAGGGATAACAAGACCTATAGAGAATTAATGGAGCTTTGTAGTACAGTACAGTCTATGGAGGATGTGCAGATATTACAGGATGACTTAGACACACTGAGTGTTTGGGCGTCCACTTGGCAAATGAGGTTCAATGTGGGTAAATGTAAAGTTATGCACCTGGGTACTAATAACCCACATGCATCATATGTCCTGGGGGGAGTTACTCTGGGAGAGTCACTGATGGAGAAGGATCTGGGTATACTTGTAGATAATAGACTACAGCACACAATGTCAGTCAGCTGCTTCTAAGGCCAGTAGGATATTGTCATGCATTAAAACAGGCATGGACTCTCGGGACAGGGATATAATATTACCGCTTTATAAAGCTTTGGTGCGGCCCCATCTGGAGTATGCCGTCCAGTTTTGGAACCCGATTCATAAAAAGGATGTTCTAGAGCTGGAGAGGGTACAAAGACGGGCAACTAAACTAATAAGGGGAATGGAGCATCTTAGTTATGAGGAGAGATTAAAAGAATTACATTTGTTTAGTCTGGAGAAGAGACGTTTAAGGGGAGATATGATTAACTTATTTAAATATATAAATGGCCCCTACAAGAGATATGGGGAAAAGATGTTCCAGGTAAAACCCCCTCAAAGGACAAGGGGGCACTGCCTCCGCCTGGAGAAAAAAAGGTTCAATCTCCGGAGGCGACAAGCCTTCTTTACCATGAGAACTGTGAATCTGTGGAACAGTCTACCACAGGATCTGGTTACAGCAAAAACAGTAGAGGGCTTCAAAATAGGGCTAGACAAGTTCTTAGAGCAAAATAATATAAATGCATATGTATAGAACATATCACCCCTCCCCCTTCCCTGTATCCATCCCCTCCTTGGTTGAACTTGATGGACATGTGTCTTTTTTCAACCGTATTAACTATGTAACTATGTAACCGTCCCCACTGTTTATTTGAGGGGGATATGTTTCCCACATTCTCATAACCACTGGGACCCCCACCAAACAGCTTGATATCCCCTATCCTGGGGATTTTGCAGGGGGGGGGGCAGCTACCGAGCCCACACCTGCATGTATGGGTGTGGGGGCACAATACTCTGCCTTGCCCCTGATCCTGCCCACACACACAAGAGCCACTGGGTTATGTATATATGATGTATATTTATGGTGGTGTCCATGTTGCTATAATTGGTGTGACCCTGTCACTTGATAAAACCTTTTGCCAAGCCTTGTAGATGTAGGTATAAGCCTTGTGATACATGTTTTTGAGTGTTCCTTTAATCCAGGGATATGCACATACATGCAGGAGTTCCTCCAGCCACCGCTCTATACTACTTTTGCGCATTGTGCAGGTGATCGATCTGTGTAACAGGCAGATGTCCAGCTTTACGACTGCAATATGTGATGGACTCCCAACCAGGCCCGGACTGA